>NC_056729.1:855148592-855508592 GCF_019279795.1 Protopterus annectens | reverse complement strand
AAGCATGTTTGAACCTCAATATCATTCCGAGAGGTCTAAGGGTGTTAAATATGCCATCCTATGGGACAGTGTATTCAGATCTATTGTCCAAATGGCAACAGATCAATATTGATACGAGCCGTGCTTACATGAAGTTACTAATTGAGTTTTTTCAACCGATTGAAAATGATTTGAGGAACGACGTTATGCAACATCAATATGATTTGTTCGAGGTCTGTGGGGATGGTCCAGCTGAGGTTTTTCTGCAAGAAACCATTGAAAAAGTGCAACGCTATGAAGCGAGGTTGATGGAATATAAAAAAAGAAAAATAAACAGAGATTTGGATGATTTCTCTAAACAGAATGTTTTTTTATGGCCTAGAGACAAGGTTAGTTCTGAAAATAATGCAAATGTACAATCTAATGATGTCGCATATGTGGCTCGCTTTCATAATAAAGTGCCAATAAGACGGCAAGAAGTGAATGTGCCAGCAGATGTGATGCAACAGCGAAATATGATGGACAGTGTCATATCGAATGGGGGTATAAATATAGTGAAGGATATGACTGTGAGTACAGAGGGTTCATAGGTTCATAGGTTCATAGGTTCATACTAGGCTATCTGCCCGAGGGCATTTACAAGCCTAGCCCATCGTTTTGTGGCTTAGGCCACCCCTTTAGTATGGGGAACTATACCCATTATTTTTCTGTGCCTCTGTCGAGCAGTGACACTGAGGTAATCCCTGGGGTATATCTGCGATCTCCCATCCATTGGTCAAGATTTCTCTTGAACAAGGCCAGCGAGGTGCTCTGCCTCACATGTACCGGGATTTTGTTCCACAGCATAGGGAGTCTTTGGGTGATGAATCTATCCCTCCAGCACGTCCTATTAATAGCCGTGTCAAGGTTTAAGTCTCCCGCCCTTGTGGCTCTGATGGATCTAGATTTTTGAGGTGAAGCATATTCATCAAATCTGGGTTTGACATGGCCTTGTATGTTAGGCAAAGGTCACCTCTGAGCAAGCGTGCGACTGAATAGAGCTGGAGTTCTTTCAGTCGGGCAGCATAGGACAGATTTTTGAGACCCTTTATCCTTTTGGTGAGGAACTTTGTGGCCTCTCCAGCTGCTGCAAGTGTCGGGTCAGATACATTCGAATGGGGCATTGTACTCAATCATTGGTCTGATGAGTGATGAGTAAAGGGAGACTATGACCTCCCTTGATCTAGATGAGAATCCCTTCATGATAAGGTGGGCAATGTAGAAGGTCTTCCTAACTACTTTAGCTACATGGGTGTCGAATGACAGACTACTATCAACCTGGGTCCCCAGGTCCCTGATAACTTCTTCTGTGCTCAGTGGATTGCCACCTATTTGGTAGCTAGGGGTAACCTTGTTTTTCCCGAAGGGTATGACTATGCATTTTTGGCATTTAACTTTAGGCCGTGGCTCTGGCACCAGTTATCCGTTTCTGTGAGACCCTTCTGAAGGATATCTGTGTCAGATGTGTTTTCTACTATGGCCCAGTTTGCAGTCATCTGCAAACTTTGTCAGCCATAACCCTCCTGTGTTTGCTTGTACTTGGAAAAGTAGATGCCAAACAAGAGTGGGCCCAGGACTGAGCCCTGTGGGACACCACTTGTGACAGGCTTTGAGTCTGACATGGCGCCAGCAGCTCTGACCCTGTGGGTTCTGTCACTCAGCCAGTTTGCAACCCATCTTGTGATGTATGGGTTGACATTTAAGCTGATGAGTTTTTCAATGATACCCGAATGGGGTATTGTATCGAAGGCCTTAGCCAGATCGAGGTAGGCTGTATGGACTGCCTTTCCTCATCAATGGCTTTGGTGACTGTTTCAAAAGTCAACCAAGTTTAAAAGGCATGATCTGCCTTTGACAAAGCCAAACTGGGTTGGATCCAAAGTCTGCAAATTCCTATGTCTTTATTTATGAGGTCTATTATGATCCTCTCCATGGCTTTGCAGATAAGGCTTGTCAAGCTAATGGGCGGTAATTTCCAGGGTCGGTGGAGGCACCGCCTTTGTGAAGTGGTACCACAGTTGCAGTGCGCCACTCCTGGAGTGCGTATCCAGAGGTAAGACTTTGATTAAACAGCTGTCCTAGCTGTGGGTTTAATTCCTCATTGAGTTCATGGAGCACACAGCCGGGGACACCATCAGGTCCCATGGATGCTGTGTTTTTTGCTTTGGAGAGAGCAGTTCTCACTTGGGCGCTGGAGATGTTTGGGGGGCTGCAATCGTTTGGTATAGATATCTCTCCTTTTGGGGGGGAGGGGGGGGAGAAGTTTGCACTGAACCTGTCAGCCAGTATGTTGGCAATGTCTGTAGGATCAGTAGTACTGACTTCACCGGTGGCTATAGGCTCGGTGTATTCAACACCGATGGAAACAACAGGTGAGGTGTTTGAGAATACCAACAAGCGAGGAGAAGTAGATGTAAGGAGGAAGTTAATCAATGAAGGAGTACCAGGGCGCGAACCTCCGGTTTTTCCGTTACCGATAAGATTAGGAAGGAAGAAGTCTATGGAAGCAGAGGTGCAGAGAGGACAGAAACGGAAGGAAGCACCCCAACAACAGCAGCAGGTGCGTACGCTAAAAAAGATGTGGTCCCAAAGGGACTAGTTTGGAACATTTCTAAATATGAACTGTCTACTACTGAGTTAGCACTTCTTAATAAGGGACTGGGCTTTATACCCACAAGTAATATGGACATGAGTGAGGCAATTATTTCAGCACGTGTTTTTGTGAGAAATGTTGCTTTAAAAATGATGTATGGATCTAACACTAGTAATGATAATGCGATAAAAAAGAAAAGTTTGTTTTTACCACATTTACCATCTAATGTTGACACATTTTTGAAAGCATTTGAGAACACAATGTATGAAGATACTCAGTTTAATGTTGGTTGTGGGGAATTTAACATCACTAAAGATGAGCAACGTAGTCTTAAAGACTTGAAAAATAATACTGACATTGTGATCAGACCTTCCGACAAAGGGGGACCTATTGTGGTAATGGACACTATGTATTATCTTAATACTATGCTAGAGATGCTTGGGACTGATGCATATCAGGCCATTAGTCAAGAAGAGGTACAAGCTATTATTTATAATATTAATAGAGCTCTACTTGAATGTAAAAATATGGAGGTTCTAACGAATGATCTGTATGATTATTTCAGGGTTGATTATCCAGTTATTCCACAACTACATGGTCTCCCTAAAGTGCATAAACATCCCACACAGCCCAAATGTAGGCCCATTGTAGCGGGAGCAGGATGGGCTACGGAAGCGGTATCTATTTACTTGGATCAAGAACTAAAGGGGGTATTGAGTAAGTTTAGGCAAGTGCTGAAAGATACAGAACATTTTTTAAGTGATCTTTTTGAATTTGTTCACTCATGTGAAGATATTACACATTATTTGTTAGTAACAATGGACGTAGAAGCGTTGTTTACGAGTATACCCAATGAGGTAGGCCTGCTTTGGTTACATAAATTATTAATGGATGTAGGAGGCTTTGATAGGCTGAAAGCTGATTTTTTGTGCTTCCTCACAGAGTTAGTGTTGGAGAACAACATATTTATTTACCATGACAGGTTTTATAGGCAAAGAAAGCGCATAGCAATGGGCACAAGTTGTGCCAATGCTTATGCCAATCTTATCATGGCATCATGGGAGGAGGCTAACCTTGTCAACCAACCCAAGGTCATCTTTCATTGTCGTTTTGTTGACGATCTCATCTTAATTTGGGACGGAACAGAGCAAGAACTGCTATATTTTTATGATTTTGTCAACAATAGTTGTGAGTTTTTGAAATTTACGATGGATTATTCTTTGACATCCATTATTTTTTTGGATGTTATGATAAGCAAGGTAGGCAGAGGGTTGACAACAGAGGTTTATAGAAAGCCTTGCTATTGTACGTCCTATTTACATCGCACAAGCATGCATAACCCCAGGCTGTTTGATAATGTGGTAAAGGGACAAGCTTTGAGATTAGCACGTTTGTGTTGTGAAGATGTAAAGTTATACTATGAAATGGGTAATTTAAAATCTGAGTTTACTTCTAGGGGGTATGAACAGGATGTTGTTGAAAGCATCTGCAATGAAGTTCTAGTCTGTAGGGACACTATAGCGAAACCTTACTATTCAGAGAAGATCAGTAAAGGTAAAGGGAAGGCCAGAGCTATGGGTGAGGACTTGAGGGTGGTATTGCCCTATGCCCATAATGTGAGTAAGATGCAGGATGCCATCGAGAAAAACTGGCACATTTTATTAGTAGACGATAAAACAAGACAGATAGTTGGGGATAGACCCAAGTATGCATTTAAAAATAACAATAGCTTGAAGCAAATGTTGTGCTACAAGAATCCATTGAATTTATTACATGAATTCAGAGGTAGAGTCCTTCACCATACTAGCAAGTGTGGTGGTTGCAACCAGTGTGACTATATTGATGAGTCGAGGTTTTTTAGACACCCTGACACAGGTCGCTTATGGGAACTTGGGTGTAATGGTGATTGTGGTACTAAAAACCTTGTATATGTGGCCCACTGTGTTGTATGTTTTAGATTTTATATAGGGAAGACAAATCGTACCCTTAGGGAACGCATTAGGGACCACCTATACTGTATAACTAGAAAGGAAGAGTATAATGCTATAGCTAAGCATGTCTTGAAAGAAGGTACTACCCACAAGTTCTTGTTTCAGATATTACATATTCAACATGTTAACATTAGGATGGGGAACCTTACTAATGACACAGAATGTGCTGAGCTTCGTTGGATCTTTAGGTTGGGGGCACACAGGGGAAGGGGATTAAATGATAGTACTACCATCAAACCCATCCTTAGAGCTAGACCTTTGCGTTAAGCTTTCCCATCATTGATTGTTTTTATTATTATATTATTATTGTATGTTTTTATTAATGCATGTTTTTATTAATGACTGTAATTCTTTGTATGAATTGTTTATGAAAGAATTTAAGCTTTTATTGAGTAAGAGATGATGCTTTTTTAAATGTTGGTGCTTTAAATGTGATATGTTAATTATTTAATTAATGGTTTTGAATTTTCTATAAGTATGAGGGTGATTGGTCAGTTGCTGTTACGTCTGATGAAGCGATATGAATTCGTGAAAGCGCTTACGTTCTGTTTGTTTTTTACCTTCTTGTGATTAAATACGTTGAAATATTTAAACCGTTGACTACGTGTTTCTATGAAACAGTGACTGGCTTTTGTACTGGACTATTGAATTGTTATCGTGTGGCTGCTGCATTTGTTCCTTGGGCGTTACGAGGATTTTGCACATATCGTTGGACTGTCTGTGAGTTTTTTATATATATATATATATATATATATATATATATATATATATATATATGTATATGTGTATATGTGTGTATGTATGTATATATATATATATATATGTGTGTGTGTGTGTGTGTATGTGTATATATATGTATATATGTGTGTGTGTATGTGTGTGTGTGTGTCTGTGTGTGTGTGTGTGTGTGTGTGTGTGTGTGTGTATGTATATATATATAGATATATATATATATATATATATATGTGTGTGTGTGTGTGTGTGTGTATGTGTGTGTATGTATATATGTATATAAGTGTTTCTGAGAATCTGCTTAACTATGAAGTATGATTTATAACAATTTCTATGAATACAATATTTTATTCTATTGGCAATAATGAGTTTGAGTAAATGCTCATATACAAGCAATTCAAGGTTTTTTTTGGAAGCTGTTAACTGTATTTACATGACAGAAAATAGATGCATCCTAATATATGTAATGTCTGAATCATATTAGCCAAAGTTTTCGATTTAAATGAATGTTAGAACTTATTTTTCTCTCCTCTTGATTTCTAACATCAAGATTATTTGAATGCTGTTTGAATACAAGTGTTTTATATTACATGGATGTATATAGTAGTATGAACAGTTTTTTTTTAAAAAAAAGGTTTATTTTAGTTTATATGATGCTGTTTTACCAAATGTGTAGTATTGTCTTGCTAGATAATTGAATTGAAAACTGTTAACTTCAGTTAAATATAACTAGTATTAAATTGATAAGGTGGTAGCTGAGGTACCGCTGCTTAGGGTAGGGGGTTAACTTGAGTGGTAAATAAGTTGGAGTTTATAACTCCAGGCTGGATGCAAGGTTTAATCCTTACATTATTTTCACTTGTTCATTGTTATTTGTATATAGTTTTGACATCCACAATATATTTTGTACATTCATTGTCACTACAAACAAAATTGAATCCTATCACAAATCCCATAAGAGATTCAATAAATACAGCTATATTTAAAGGAACACCTAAAGGAGGAGATGTAACATTACTTATCTTGTTATTTGTTATTTTGATCATAAGATTCTTAAGTTTTAAAAATGCCAAATGACATCTTTAAAAGGAATTTCTTTAAACATTAATGGATTGAATAATCCATGTAAAAGGGCAAGCCTAATAAGATACATTAATTTACATAAGGCCAACTTAGTCTTCCTACAAGAAACCCATCTCTTGAAAAAGATATTTATAAACTAGCCACAAACAAATATACAGTATTGGTTAGTTCAGAGCACACTCAGAAAAAAGAGGAGTGGCTATTTTATGGAATAAAAGTATGCCCATTCCTAAAACCATTAAGTCTTATCAGGATGACAAAGGAATGTTTTGTATGGTTACAATACAAATTAATGGGAAGACTTACACTTTAATTAATGTATATTGGATACCTGGAATTGGTATTAATACAGTGAAACATCATCTTGATAAGATCATATCATTCTCTATAGGAGATATTATTTTAGCTGGTGATTTTAATTGTATACTACATGAAAGTGATACTACCACTATAGGGAAAAGAAGAATTACATCTAATGCAAAACATTTAAATGATTTTGCTAATTCTTAGCATTTGAATGATATTAATAATCAGATAGATTCAAAATCATTACCATACACCTTTTTTCTAACAGATACAAAACTTATTCAAAAATAGATAGGGTCTTTATTTCTAACCAGATGGTAACAGATTTAATTAATTCCAAAATCATTTCATGTCCTATATCTGATCATAATTCAATTGTTTTGAATTCATGATAAAAATACTCATAATGTTCAGATCAAAGGGATACCAGCATACTTAACTCAACTAAAAGACTATAAAGAATATATACTTTCAGAAGTAAAACATTTTTTAGACATAAATAATACTCCTGAAGTCTCCATTGTTTATGTTTGGGATGCCTTAAAATCATATCTATATGGACAAAGTATCAGATGGTATAATAATAAAAGGAAATCTTGGGATAAGGAATTGTTAGATATTCAAAGTAAATTAGACTCTTATAAACATAATAATAAAGAAAATATTATGGACAAGAAAGTTATTGAAGAAATAAACAAACTAAATGAGAAATACAAAGAAATTTTAACTCATAAAGTTAAAATAACTTTCGAAATACAAGTTTTGTCTTATTCAATAAGCCCCAAATACTTACATAGACTTAAAAATAAAACAAAAAGGTTGAATAAACAAAACCATATCAAAGAAATCTTTTCTCTAACGAAAAGAAGAATGTTTCTAGTATACCAGAAATACTAGATGAATTTAGAAATCACTTTCACAAAATTAACCATAATAATATTAACATGGAACCTAAAGATAAAATAAAGGAGTTTATAACCACAAATATGAATAAAAAGCTTAATAAAGAACAGATTAAACTATTGGACAAGAGTATTTCATATACAGAAGTTATTACACAAATAAATAAGCTTAAATCAAACAAAGCACCGGGTAATGATGGTATTATACCAGAGATATATAAAATCCTTTCTAAAAACACATATTCATTAATACATAAGGTTTTTATTTTGGCCCAAACTGAGTTAATAACCCCCCCATCTTGGCAATATACATTTATTTTGCCAATTTTAAAACCTAATAAAGATCCAACTAGATGTTCTTCATATCAGAAATGTTGATTATAAAATGTTTATGAGTATCTTTGCTGATAGATTGAAGACAATCATTCCCGGCATTATAGATATAGATCAGACAGGCTTCATTGTAAATAGAAATACTTTTGATAATATAAGAAGAACTTTAACATTAATAGATTTTGCAAATAGGAAAAAGAAAGATTTAACACTTATTAGTCTTGATATAAGTTCAGTATTTTATTCAGTAAGTTGGGACTATCTATTTACCTTAATGAAGTGCACAAACTTCTCAGATACATTTGTAAATCTAATTGAACATTTATACAAAGGAACGTTGGCTTATATTAAGGTAGGAACATATGTTTCACAAAAAATACCCATTCTTAAAGGTACAAAACAAGGATGTCCACTTTCTCCACTATTATTCACTTTAGTAATGGAGCCTTGGGCTAATTTGATCAGAAACAGTACTGACATAGAGGGTTTTGAAATAGATGAAAATACAACATCCAAAATTCAACTTTTTGCAGATGATGTTCTAATTACATCAGCAGGATCTAATTCTTCTATACAGTCTCTATTTGATAACATGATGAATTTTAAAAGTATTTCTGGTCTAATATTCAATGAAGAAAAACTAAAATACTACCTATATATACACGAAAAATATTCTCATTAGTGATTTTACTAAATATGTACCCAATTCAGGTCAGATAACTTATTTAGGTATAATACTATCTAAAGATATTAAATCAATTATATATAATAATTATAATACCTGTTTTCTTAATATACAAAATCTTTTTAATACCTGGAATAATATGTTTTTTACTATGGAGGAGAGACTTACAATTATTAAAATGATAATATTCCCCAAGATTTTATACTTAATACAATCAATAATACTTCCACCTACAAAAATAATTATCAAGAAACTGAACACACTAATGTTAAATTTCTTATGGGTACCTAATAGACCTAGGACTGCATTAAAGAAACATACTAATAGCTGGTCTCAAGGGGGTATTTCTTTTCCAGACTTTAATTTATATACTATCTCTTCTATTGTAAAAGTTATTACTTTATTAATAGATCAGTCATATGTCACAAAATGGAAAGATTATTGGGAGCTAATTAGTATGCACTTCATGAAAATCTCCTTAACACATAAAAATATGATTGTAAATAACTCCATGTTATGGTTACTAAAGGAATTTTGTACTTCACCTATTACACCTAAACATATGGTTTGTTACCCATTAAATATTATTATTAGTTATCGTAACTTTATATTCATGGACCCTAAGTATAGGGAATGGAATTGTATTGTATTTCCTATAATGTATACTCAGGGTATGCTTTTGTCATCTACTTCTGAAGGAACTCATTTAGCTATAGATAATGATCTAAAGTACTGGTATCAGTTGATATCTGATAATAAAGTTAAAAATCTAGATTTCTTAAAACAAGAATTTGATCTAAGAGAAACTTGCTGGTTAGAGGTTCAGACCTTTAGACAACATCTCATTAATAAAATAGATTTAATGTCTATAACTGTTAAAGAATCTATTCCAACACTGATTGATTACTTGATATTAAATTTACAACATAAAGTTTCTGATAAAGGTAAACTTTCATACATACATAAAGTTATCAGACAAGAAACTTTTTACAGTGTAGATTCATACTGGAATTATTTCACTTCTATTAATGGGGACCCACCAAATCAACAAGATAAACAATATATATTGGAATCTGCTTATAGAACTATGTCTTCCATTGTCTGGAGACTTTATACATGGAAATTTTTACATAGATCATTTTATACACCTTTGGTGATGAATAAAATAAATAATAAAGATAATCTATGTAAGAGATGTAATGTAGAAATTAATGCTGACTGGGCTCATATGTTTTATGACTGTATAAAATTGAAAGAATACTGGAAGTCAATTAATGAATTTTTGCAGGCTCTTTTTACAGATAATTTCATTATTTCTAAATCTCTTATATTATTCAACACACCTGTACCTCAAAGTGTTAAAAAGGTTAAGCTTCCCTTGTTATGGTCTATTCTAGCAGTGGCTAGGAAAATAATAACTAGAAATTGGATTTCAGATACACCTCCTTCGTTCAATGAATTTAAAAATGTTATGAATATAGTGTGCCATATGGAAATAAACACAATTAGGACTAGAACAAATAGAAAAACATCTTATTTTATTGTATGGGATAATTTACAAAATTTGTTAAAAAAATTTTAATTTCAATAGCATGGTATTTTAGTTTAATTAATTGATCTGATTGTAGTGGATGTCTTTGTAAATACTTTAGTTGTTTTGTTGAATATTATAATAATACCTATTTTTAATTACTTGTATAAAATTGTTATGATATTTCTCTTATATGTTAAAACAATAAACCTGTTTTGAAAAAAAAAAGAGATGCAAGCAAGATTTACTCTGGTGGAAGTCTCAAAATCCCCAACAATGGTCTCACCCCTTCAGCCCCCATCAGCCAAAATCCACAGTGACCACGGATGCCTACATGATGGGGTGGGGGACTATGTCAGGGAAACACAGTCCAAGGCACCTGGTCAGAGACAGAGGCCCTTTTACATAACAATGTTCTGGAACTGAGGGTGGTGCTACTAGCATTGCAAGCATTCCATTCTATCCCTCTGTCAGGGACTATTCTGATCCAATCAGACAACATGTCAGTGGTCTGGTACATCAAAAAGCAAGGGGGCACCAGATCTTATCCGTTATGCTGAGAGGCCTTAAGAATATGGCAATGAGCAATAGCTTCCAACTGCTTTCTAGTTGCAATGCACATTCCCAGGAGCTCCAGTGTGATAGCGGACAAGTTGAGCAGGTGCATCCTACAACCTCACAAGAGGTCCCTCAATCCTGTGATAGCAGCAAAAATTTTCAACCGCTGGGGCCAGCCTTGCTGTGACCTATTTGCCTCCCCAACCAACTACAAGTGCAGCAACTATTTGGCCCTGATCCCCCCTCAGGGCCAGTCACAGAGGGACAGTCTAGTCCATGCTTGGTCCTCAGGTCTACTTTATGCTTATCCTCCTGTCCCCCTCATCTCCCAATTTCTGAAGAAAGCATGGCAGTTGAAAAGCAAAGTGATCCTCATTGTTCCATATTGGCCTCGACAAGTCTGGTCCCCCTTCCTCTGGCCTCACCTGCTAGATCGACCATGGATCTTCAATCCATCCCCAACATTGATCACCCATCCATAGGGTCTGACTCACAACAATCTAACAGCCCTGAAACTGACAGCTTGGTTTCTCCACTTCCAATGATTGCCAGGATAGAAAACCTCTCATCCCCAGTGCGCAATATTCCTATTGCATCTCATAAATCATCCACCAGACTAATCTATCACAATAAATGGAAATGGTTTTCTCTATGGGCAGTGAATAAACAATTAGACCCCTTGTCAGCCCTAGTTTCAGTGGTTTTGGATTACTTATCACATCTTTTCCACTCTGGGGTGCCTGCCTCTACTATTCGTGTGCATTTAGCTGCCATTTCAAATTTCCACATTGGTTTTCAGGATTCTTCGCTCATGTCACATAGACTCTGTAAAACTTTCTTGAAGGGGGTTCTTCACCTAAAACCTCCCTTTAGAGAACCAGTACAACCTTGGGATTTGGCCTTGGTCCTGCAAGCCCTAACAGCTCCCCCTTTGAACCTGGGTCTTCATGTGACTTAAAATATCTGTTGTGGAAAACTTTGTTTCTGATTGCAATCACATCGGCCAGACGCTTGTCAGAACTTCAAGCCTTATGCATCAAACGTCCTTCCATAATGATAGGGTATCACTGAGAACTAATTCTTCCCTTTTACCAAAAGTGGTGTCAGAGGGTCTATTAACCTTGCAGTATTTTTTCCTAATCATAGGTTAGTACTAAGCTAACTGCCCCTGTGAGCCATTTTAAGCCTAGCCAATTATCCCTTGTGTGACTCAAACCCTGCACCTTGTGTTTGTAAGGCAAACACCTTAACCATTAGGCCACCCTCCCAACCATTTATTTTACAATCATTCTAATAAGGGAGAGTATTGCCTGCACTCTCTGGATGTCCACAGGCAAATACAATTCTACCTGGACAGGACAGTGTGATGGTATCTGCTAAGGCTGAATATGTAATCCCAAGCAGAAGGCCAGTGACAGTAGAACATATGTAGGCTTTGAGGCTACAGGCTAGGCAGTTTGTAAGTGTAACCTGGGAATTTCACCCATTCTGACCCCAAAGATACAGCTAATATTTTAGCACAGATTTACTGATAATTTTATCCCTTCTACCCTTATTGCACCCCCACCCGCACCCCCCCAACACACACACACACACACACACACACACACACACACACACACACACACACACACACACACTATCCCTGTGAATTAGTTTGCTCTCTGATCACCTCGGAACATTTTCCAACTCTTTGAGCCAAATGCCTTCTTGAATAAAAATTATGAATAAAGAAAGAAATGATTGTTTATCTGATGTTTACCATAAGCATTTTGTAATCCCCTTGATCTCATGCCTAGTATGCTTCTGTGTTCCTATGTTCACACAATATGTTAGTAAGATGTTAAAAAACAGGAGAAGAGGTCCTTGAGAAACCATCAGAAGCCAGTTAAAATCCTCCTTACAAACAAATTATGTAATACTTGCCTATTTTAACTACTGAGTTTACTCATAACATAAACAGTAAAGTCATGTAAGCCTGAAATCAAATTAGGAATTGCACATAGACTGACCAGCAGGTTATCTGAAGTATTAAGACTGGAAACACCACGTTTTATTGATCTGCATAAAATGTAGCAACCTCTAATAATTTTACACAGAAAGTTTAGTAGAGAGAGAAGTACTAAATGAGGTAAGGCAGTTTTCCATCTTTGGGCAAATGTCTGCAATAGCTGCAAACAGTTCTGATGCAGCACGGAGGTTGCTTTGAACAGCCCAGATTGTAAATGACCTGTCCGATACTGTTGACATGCTGACACTGAGTATGTCAACCTAAGGCCATGGTTGCACTATAAACTGGTATCTTTACAAAGTAATATGGCAAGTGGTTAAGAAGTGATTGATGTGCTTACAGTATATCTGGGATGTGGGAAATAGGATTTATTTTACAAAAGCTTGAAAAGATGCAATACAGAATTCAGGGAAACTAACTGGAAACACTTGCTCTAAGATAACTTTTAAAGCACATTATAAAACAGCAGCTTGATTTCCTCTAAAGCAAAGGGTCCATCAGTAACTGGGGCAGCACTATTAACCAAGGATAATTAAGCAACAAGCATTCCTTTTAGTACAAGCTGCGTTGTCATTATTCACTGCTTATTTTATCAGGAGGTGACAATTCCTAAATGGTATAAGGAAACACCACCACCTGTTAATGTTGGCAAGGCAAGCATATTGACTTTTCTAAGATTATCTCTGCAGCTGTTGATGTTGAGTAACAGGAGTCCTGTACAATTAATTGTCAATTATATTCTGCAAGAAAAGCATTTCTCACATGCCATCTGACTTTATAAACCACCTATAATGGCACAACTTTCCAGGAATCTCTCAAGGCTGTAAATAGTTTGATGAGTGGTTCCCTTCACTGTCAGATGCATCAGAGAAACAAAATAACAGGGGGATTTAATAGGAACACCTGATGATGTCTGTGAGTTCACTGCAAAAACACTATGTAAATAGACCTTGTGCTACTCCATGCCTCTAGGAACACCCATTGCACATCCATTGTGCATGTTAAACACTCTGACCTCTCACATGAATGATGGCACCACTCCTTGTACAGCACACTCTTGTCCCCAAGTGGAACTGCAGGGGCTCTCCTACCCCAGAGAACAAATAGCATGATAAAGCAGTCAGGAGAGAGAGGATTAATGGTCATGAACATCTGATAATGCAGATTTATGCTCTACATCCATGCCAACAATTAAGTTGAATTACAGTCCAGAAGTAACAGTTACCATGACATCAAATGGACACAGTGAATCACTTGTATAATCAGTATCTCACAGCTTTTCAGTGCATTAAATTTAGATCCACAGACAAGTCCAGTTAGTTAATAAAAGATTAATAAATATATAAAAAAGATAAAGTGCTTTTTTCTACGGTTATTTGCTGGTAAAGAAATGTGGTGCAGCCCACTATGAAAACTGATGATTTACAATTCCCTTCCTCAGTGACAAGCTTGCAATAATATAATTATAGTGTGTGTGTGTGTGTGTGTGTGTGTGTGTGTGTGTGTGTGTGTGTGTGTGTGTGTGTGTGTGTGTGCGTGTGTGTGTGCGTGTGTCTGTGTGTGTGTGTCTGTGTGTATGCGTGTGTGCATGTGTACGTGTGCATGTGTGCACGTGTGTGTGTGTGTGTGTGTGTGTGTGTGTGTGTGTGTGTGTGTGTGTGTGTGTGTATGCGTGTGTGTGTGTGTGTGTGTGTGTGTCTGTGTGTGTGTGAGCATGTGTGCATGTGTAAGTGTGTGTGTGCATGTGTGTGTCGGTGCATATGCATGTGTGTGTGTGTGTGTGTGTGTGTGTGTGTGTGTGTGTGTGTGTGTGTGTGTGTGTGTGTGCTTGATACAAGTCCACATGACAGCAGTATCGTGGATCACTATAATGTTTGAGTAGGCTGTAGAGAAAGATGATGTTATTCAATGATAGTTATGACCCACTGGTGTTGATAGAAATACAAGGCCCTGTCTTGCCCTGTCCTGCTCATACTACCAGACCCTTAATCTCCATGGTACAAAGGTTATTTACACCATTTAGATTTCACAGCAATTATAGTAATCACTATTTCATGACTTCAGACATTCATATTGTGCCTGTGATCTCTAATGTTACATTTTTTCTTGTTAGTAACATACTATCACCAGGTTGTCCTTTTTCAGCCACCATGTGCTATGGTTTAGCTGTGTAGGCCCACAATAATAGCAGCCTTGGTACTTAGATGCCAGACTGCAACACATTATCAAGGGGTAGTAGTACCTAGTAGCTATTCTACTAAATGTTAGCTAAGGTTGACAATGCATACAAGGGATCTGTGCAAACAGTGTATGCGGGAAAGTGACTCATGACACCCACTGATGATTCTGAAGGGTCAGTATAATTATCTACTCTTTCACTACACCAGGTATCTGTACTTATGTTCAAATACTGACACTTTAGTGTACCTTTAGGGGAATTCTACACTCCTGAAGTGTGGACCTATGGATAAAATGTGGAACTAAGGTATTACCTACCCTGTTCGTCAGTATGTTGTGAAAGTTAAAGATTCCAACATTTATATCAAAAATTATTTCTTTATTTTATTTACTTATCTGACTTTGTTGACTGGCTTAGCTCTGATGGGCAGAGCACATTTTTCAGAGGGGACATGGGAGACCGCAAAACAAAGCAAAGCAACCAATAACACATAATTAATTATACAGTTACAGTTGTCTGTACAACAGAAAAACAACTTATTCTAATTCAATTTCTTTAACAAGTCAAAACAAATAAATAAACCAGAAAATTAACTAAGCCAATAAATAAATGGATGACTGTTTACTCAGCACCCAAGGAGCCTATATGATCTAGAAATTAAGTGTTAAAATATTCAGATAACAGCACACAAGGCTCAAAGCAACTTGGTCTGTCTTGCCTTAATCAGTTTAAGTATGCTGCTATACTCCTTCCTGGCACTAGTTTCAGTGATGTTGAGTGTTGCATTTTAACTATAGCAGTAGTTAACTAATACTTCAGTGGGTTGAACTACATGTTGTCACTGTATAAACTTTGCTTGGATAAACCTTAAGTGTTAAACCCCATACATGTGCTTTTTGAGGTTGTAGTTTTCTTTAGATTGAAGTCACACAACGTCAGAGATACTATACATAAGATCACAGTGTGTGATACAAAGAACTCCACATCCAGGAGCAGGAGTGCTTACTCTGCAAAAACATAAACTCAATATATAAATAAAAAACATTCACTAAAAGCAAACGAAAAATACCTTCAACAACCAGGTACATGTGTCCAAATACATATAGAATCCAAGTAACAAGAACAAACAAATGGACTCAGGCAAGGCTCCTCTCTCCAGATTAAAAACTCAGGTTTATTCACAATTTGAACTGCACAAGCGCTTTCACAAAATGCTTTATCAGGTGCTTAAAAAAGATGCAAAAAAAAAAACTTGTTATACATCTATTTACAAATCACATGACATGTCCCATTAATTATCACATGATACTGACATCAGCATTAAAGCATTATAAGCATAACTAAAACATTTCATTAAAATGAAATAAATCATTAAGAATAAAAATATTAAACTATCTAAAAAGAGGTCTTGATTTCAACTTAGGTTTCAGGGGGACATGGTCATTTAAGTCATGTCCTGCATCCCCCCTTAATCTAACTATCCAGGTTGCCTCAAATTCTTCTGTTCGATTATGTATATCATCTGCTCTAGCATTAGGGAAACCCTACCTATTGCCATAAACTTAAAAACATGCGTTGAATCTGTATTAATAATGTTTGGCTAATGCACTAACTTTATTCCTCTTGCTTATGTGATACAAATGTTCACAAATTCTGTCTTTAAAACACCTATCAGTTTTGCCAATATAAAATTTCCTACAACTTAAACAATGGGCAATGTAAACAATATGTTCAATTTCACTTGTGGCACTAACTTTAAACCTATACCTCTTCTTTTGGTCAGGATGGTCAAATTCCAAACTAGTATTTATCACCCCACAAAAAGAACATTTATCACAAGGCAAAGTCCCTGTAGAATTATTTTCCAACAGCTTATCCTTGGGACAGCAAAGTCTTCTTTTCAGGGATTTTTTTGTTCCTAAAAAGGAACTTAGGTTCACAATCTATAACCGTGGCTATCTCTTGATCAGTAGTCAAAATATTCCAGTACCTTTTAATTATATCCATATATCTATTCACATCACTAGTATAACTTAAGGGGACTTTCAGCTTATTCCTGCTCTGCACTGTGTCACCCTTATGCTTCAAACTACTGCCATGTGAGTAATAGGGTGTAGCTCAAGTGTCTCTCATATTTACAGCATCTATTACATTAGTCTGAATCATTCCTTCACTATAGTCCCTTTCTCTCAATTCTGTGGACACTGTCTCCACTTGCTGTAGAAAATCAACTTCCCTGGCATTTAACCTTGAGGCTCTAAAACGTTGGCTATGCACTACATTTTTAAAGGTGTATGATGGATGCATACTGTCTTTCTGTAACAAATGGTTCACATGACAGCTTTTCCTATATAATGTAGTATAAACTTCCACTATCTCATCCTTCTTAACTGTAACATCCAAGAAATGTGCTTCTAAGTTGGCGCATTTTAATGTAAATCTCAAAAAATCAGTGCTTTCATTAAGATACTTCTCAAATTCGAGAAAACTGACATCTCCCTTTCACCATGCTATAAAAAGGTCATCCACAAATCTCCTAAAGAAGAAAATCTGTGCAATATAAGGTCCTCTAAGCAGATGCTCAATTTCCTAGGCCACCATAACTGCAATGGCGGAGCTATTGGCACATGATGTGCCCATACCTATGCCATTACATTGTCTAAATACTGTTTCACCAAAAAGAAAAACATTATGCTCAAGCACAATTTCCAACAGTTTGCATACCAAAGAGATCTTATCGCTTGAATAATTAGAAAATCTTTTCAAGAAATACTCAGTATTCACTATCCCTTGACTATTGGGGATAGCTGTGAACATGGAGACAACATCCATTGTTACAAACAAAATCTTGTCAATGTTATTAATCCTCATAGTAAACTCATATAGATCTTATAAAAATGCTCGTTATCTCTCAGAATATGATCAACTGTGCTCAAAACTGGTCTTAAACATTTTTCTATGCATATAGAAACTGGTTCGGTACACCAGTTCCTACCAGAGGCTATAGGTCTCATTGGTGGATTCATCGGGTCTTTATGTAACTTGGGTACACTTGTATTATCAGTATAGTAGGACTCTGTACTAAAAAATATTTTAGTAACTCATTATCAATTAGCGGCTCAAAAAATAAATCTTGCAGCTTAGCTTTCACTCTATCTATTAATTCACTGACATCCTTATCATTAATATTTACATAGAAGTCAGTATTTTTCAACATATCAACCATTGTATCATTATACTATTTCTTATCTAATACTGCAATAGGTCTTCCTTTGTCAGCAGGTCTTATTATAATATTAATATTCCTTTCTAAATCATTTAATGCCCCAGTTTCATATTTGCTTAAATTATAACCCTTCTTCTTAGTGCAAAAGTTTTCAGTAAATAAATTCAGCTTGTAGATATCCTCAATACATAATTTTTCAAAAGCATTTACAAGGGGATTCATAGCTAGAATAAAAACACTTGGCTTCCTGCAACAGTTAAAACCAGCTGTACCAACTGTTGTATTAACTGTATCTTTAAACATCAATTTCAAAGTTAGATTTACTTTACTGTATGAAATCTCCTCTATAGCATTATTCTAGTATAGTAAATGAATTTGTTTTGTTTTGTTTTTGTACCATAGTTCTAGGCATTGTCTATTTTTTACCTCGATCTACTATATCTATGCATTATATTATTGTCACTGTGGAGCTTTTCTCCCCGGGCCTCCGCTGAAAATGGACATGTATCCAGTCGGACTTTCCCGGTCAACAAATGTAAAATAAATAAATAAATAAATAAAATAAATAAAATAAATAAAGATTACGAGTAAACATTTTTTACATCAAACACAACATCTGTAAAATCTGATATGCCTGTAGGTATAAATGACAGGCCTTTCCTTAATATATTACGTTATTGAACCATTAAGTTTATGTTTAGATAAATTCCAAATTAAACCTTCTTCATATTGAAAAAGCCCCTCTTTATGCTGTAGGGACTGGTTACAGTACCTTCGTATTTGCGTTTGCCTCTGCTCCAACTCCATCCCCTTTGCTGCATCTGAGTCCTTTGTTCTCTCACTGGCAGAGGAAAAACCAAACTTTGCTGCCCTTAAGGGACTTTAGAGTTATCTTGCAGTTCATTTAAGCCTTCATGATGTTTATTTTTGTCCGAAGCACTAACCTCGGAAAACGACCTGTGTACCTGTGCCGTAACTTGCACAGTCTTCTTCCTGGCCCCTAGATCAATGGCCCATTCAGGCTACTTTACAGTTTCTGGTTCTACACCATTGCTGGTTCTCAAATCCTTCCCTCCACTGGACAAATTAGATGTGCATGTCAGATCTGTAGCCATGGTTACCACACCACCATTGGATACCCAATTCTCGCTCTCTGTAGATTTAGGCCAACTAAACATATTTCCTTGTGCAAAATCTCACCGATCCCATATTATTTTCCTCATTTTAGTTTTTCGCAACTTCCTTTCATGAATTAACAAAGTCTCCATAATGTCTGTCAGATGTTTATCCAATAGAGTTAAGTCATATTGTTTAAGCAGCTCAGTATATCGCTGCTTAATAGAGACAGAACTTCTATCTCCATATCTGCCGCGACCACTAGAAGTTTTATATAGCTGAGGCTCACATTAATATTTATTTTCTGCCATTCAGACAACAAATAATGGTCACAGTTAACATAAGCAGGCATCTTTAAAATCCGCAACCTCCAGGCATAATGCCATCATTCAGACAAACTTCAAGATGAAACTTCTGGTAGTGGTTTTGTTTAAATGTATATAGCTCTTTCTCTAAGGCAAAAAGAGAACCTTTGAGTGCTATCACATCCACTGCAGGAGTTTCTAATTGAATATCTTCACTCACATAATTGAGCAGGGGATTAGCAGTCTCTACAAAGTTCTTTAAAAAACATTAAATTTTAGAGCCAACAGTTCTCTTAGCAGCAGGATCATAGTCCAGTTCAATTATTTCTTCACTTCCATTACTTTCAGCCATTAACCCGGTGTAGAGGTAAAAAATTATGGCAAACCAAAAGCAAATGAAAAATACCTCCAACAGCCAGGTACCTGTGCCCAAATACACACAGAATCCAAGTAATAGGAACAAACAAACGGACTCAGGCAAGGCTCCTCTCCCCAGCTTAAAAACTCAAGTTTATTCACAATTCGAACTGCACAAGTGCTTGCACAAAATGCTTCATCAGTTGCTTAAAAAAGATGTAAAAAAAAAACTTTTTATACATCTATTTACAAATCACATGACTGTCCCATTAATTATAACATGATTGTGACATCAGCATTAAAGAATTATAAGCATAACTAAAACATTTTATTAAAATGAAATAAATCATTAAGAATAAAAATATTAAACTATCTAAAAAGAGGTCTTGATTTCAACTTAGGTTTCAGGGGGACATGGTCATTTAAGCCATGTCCTGCATCCCCCCTTAATCTAACTATCCATGTTGTCTCTAATTCCTCAGTTTGATTACGTATATCACCTGCTCTAGCATTCAGGTACATCCTACCTATTGCCATAAACTTAAAAACATGTGTTGAATCTGTATTATTGCTTACCTTGCCCATTGTTTAAGTTGAAGGAAATTTTATATTGACGAAACTGATAGTGTTTCAAAGAAAGAATTCGTGAACATTTAGATCACATAAGCAAGAGGAAAAAGTTAGTGCCTTAGCCAAACATATTACTAATACAGATTCAACATGTTTTTAAGTTTATAGCAATAGGTAGGGTATACCCGAATGCTAGAGCAGTTGATATATGTTATCGAACTGAGGAATTAGAGGCAACGTGGATAGTTAGATTAAGGGAAGATGCAGGACATGGCTTAAATGACCATGTCCCACTGAAACCTAAGTTGAAATTAAGACCTCTTTTTAGATAGTTTAATAGTTTTATTCTTAATGATTTATTTCATTTTAATAAAATGTTTTAGTTATAATGCTTTAATGTTGATGTCAGTATCATGTGATAATTAATGGGACATGTCATATGATTTGTAAATAGATGTATAAAAATGTTTTTTTTAACATCTTTTTTAAGCACCTGATGAAGCATTTTGTGAATGCGCTTGTGCAGTTTGAATTGTGAATAAACCTGAGTTTTTAATCTGGAGAGAGGAGTCTTGCCTGAGTCCGTTTGTCCTTTTACTAAAAAACATTCACTGTTTGACTTTTGAACTTCATCCAGGTGAGATTTTTGAAACTGAGTTGGATTGTCAAAATTCCTTTAGTCAAGTATATTTATTTCAATGGTGGGAGAAACAGTTTTTAATTTCAGGACATTTTCCATATTTTCAACAAGATTAAGGAAGGGGCTTTTGATAATAAATTATTTTTAGAAAAAGTCAAATGGCAGAATACTGTCAATGCTTGAGTACACCTTAGGTTTAAAGAAATATTTTAGATGATATATTGATCAAAAGGCAGACTTAATCATTTAATTAAGAAGTCTTTTATATTGGTAGCTTATACTCTGTGACTTCGTGTTAGGAACTGGACTGCTGCAATAATGCATTTTCTAGTTTTATATGTGAAACGTGTTGATTATAATTAAGTTAATAAATTAGGTTTTCTCATCAACTTAGATTCAGGGAAACACATATTTAGATGTGAGATAAGGATCACTCTATTCAATTAAGCTCAACTAAGCTGCTAGACCATTCCTGAGAAAAGTTTTTGCCATGTGTCATTCAGAAATTAACCCTAAATGCTGTTCTAGGAAGACATATTTAGAAAAACATCAAATTATTGAATAATTAATTCTGTATTACTCAACAATTTGCAGATTCTAAACATATTAAACTGCTTAGCTGGAGGAGATGGTTGCTGAACAGCAGACAAGATGCAGCATATCCACACTGGAACTATTTTTCACGAAAACTACTCTTAATTTGTAACAATCAAATTATAGTTAAAACAGAGAATATACAATGATTTATTTGTTTGATATTTACTTATTTGTCTGGAGTGCATTAAAAACATCTTGGATTAGAAGCTAGCTTCCTACAGTATTAAAACACCTGTTCTACTTGCATTGTATGCCATGTACAAAAACATTTCTTCCAATCAACAGTCAAAATCAAGCAGCTGAGAGCAATATGCCACAAAGCACCTCTCAGTTTCTTACTGTGGCTTGAAATGCAACAATTTGGTAATAATAAAGACTTGAAAGCACTGTTTTTGACATAAATTAAGGCATGAATCTCACTGAGTATTCTAAATTCAGGTACATGTTCTATTATATATTTGATGCAATCCAACCATGATAAGATATATACTTCAGAAATTACTTTTGTAGTGCAGGTATTTAAAAGTTTGAGCTGGTCATTTGTCATATGGGCTCAATCCAAGATATTATATATATTGTATGCTATCATTTTGTTTAAGTGTCAAGAAAATGTAGTGATGTTGTTTCCAAATAGCTTGGGTCATTGCTGAGAAAGTTGACTTACGGATTTAACAAAATATAAATATATGGGGCTACTTAAACCCACTGAAATTACATTTCTCCAAAACGTAATTTTGTGATCACGTTTTCCGAAAGTAAATTCATCCAAAAATGTACTTTCTCGAAAAACTGGATCAACAAAAAGCACACAAAAAAAAACACATGACAACACTAAACTCATTTCCCCCCCACACACACACACACACCCGCTACTTATATATTCTCACTCAGAGATCACACTACAGTGAGGAAAAGGGAATATTCCCTTATCCCCACTGTGCCGTGATCTAGAACCACAACCTTGGTTGGTTTTCATTGATCTGTTTTTTTGCAAAAGTGCATTTTCAGATGAATGCACTTTCAGAAAAATGGGGATGCGAAAATACATTTCGTAGAAACGTAATTTCTGTGGGTCAAGGTAGACCCAAATAAATACATATGTACATACACATATAGAAATAAACACATAAGTACATAACAACAATAACAACCTGTCTACATATGCTAGAGTTTACTCTAGAAAACATCCACTTTTCAGTGCTTACCTGCTGTGTAAGTGGGAGGACCAACAGAGAATTAAAGACTTCCTTAAGCTCTGTGAAAGATAGAGCAAGAGCTAATACTTGGACCTGTAGTTCTCTGTGTCACTGCACTCACTATACACTTGTTTCCATAAGATGTGAACAGTACGTGTTTGTGAGATTAGAGTCTATTCTATTTCCATATTTCTGCTTTATTTTTGTTGTTTTCTGTATTAGGTTACTTAACTGCTTGTGGACGCTTTTGAGGGTTTTTTTCCTCAACATGAATTTGCTTATTTTCCTGCTTGTTTGAGTGTGTTAGCTTAAAGTGTTTACTCACTGTACTATGTCTCACTACATACCCCAACTGCATGTGTTACTTCATCTCAAAACTAGATCAGTGGTGCAAAGCAAACACTTTATTTTCACATTTTAATGATTTTTGTCACCCTCTCTCTCTCTTTCTGAATTGGTGCAACCTCACAGTGATTGTATATAAGTAAGGAGAATAAAGAGGGTGCAGCAGGACTTGATACCTTCCAAAAGTTTTATTTTTTTGCTGGTTTATTTAGAAAAACACCTATGTTCCTCAAGTGCATACTTTTATATCATCTTTTGTATTTCAGGTAATGAGTTAAAAGCTGAAATGTATGAATGATCATGCTAAGATGGTTAACTTAAAAATTAAGCTATGGATGTCCTTGCCTGGAAAATGGAGCAAAGGTGCAGAGGTCATCGTAACATGGGAAGCATTTTCTTATTTCTTATAATTTCTACATTTCCCCATATGTGCTGGAGGTTGGCATACAATAGCACTCTAAAGGAATGGCCCCAGCTATATCGTGATGCACATCCTCTTTTGCCCACTGACCCAAGAATCCAGCAGCTGCTCTGTCATACCTTCTGTTTGATAACTAGAGTTTGTGCCTGGTGTGTCCCCAACACTTCATAATCTCCCCCATGAAGAAATGAGCAGCTATTGCCTCATCATTTTTTCCCATACAATCCATTCCTACATCTCCTAGTTTACTCATAGAACATTGGTCATTTGGGTCTGAGTCAGGGCTTCATCCCACTGCAGTACAGAGCTGAATGAGAAAGGGACCATATGGATTCAAACATTCCATCAGTCCTGCACAGGCCTGAGCATATCTACCCAGGAGAGGATAAGTATTATCAACCACTCATCCAAACCAATGTGTTATCAGAGTTATCACCAGCATTAGACCTTTTGAAGGTAGACAGTGAATCCCCTTCTGTAGGAACCATCCAGGCACATGTTATCTCTTTAATGTATTATACCCAGATGACAGGTCACAAGCATCTTAGAAGGGTACCAGGTTTACAGAGATTAGAGATTTCTTCCAGATAATTGGATAAGCATTCTCCTACAACTACAGACCAGTATATTTTTAAATGACCATTCTGCAGAAGTATGTATGACTCTGAATATCAAAATGGCTGCCACTGTCATACTGTTTTCTGTGCCCACTCAGCCATTATTTTACTGGTTTGTGACTCAAATAGCCTCCTCAATGATAAAGTGTTTCAGAATTGGCATTTTTGAGTTATAATTTGCAGTATCACAGTAGGCTGCTCCATCCCCCACAAACCTCATTATCCGCTACCGGACATATTGTCACTTCAGTGAAAATAAAAAGGGACCCTTCCTTACGGTGGAAGGATAATCTAGTCTTTCTGGACCAGATACAGTCCCTACAGGCTATGACATGAGTAACAGATACAGTATTCCTTCTGGGGCTCCATCAGACAATGGTGACTTCAGGAAGAACATGAGTCTCATAAGACAGCACTTTAAGTAGGTTTAGGGGTTCAGGGAGTTGGCTTAGTTTCAGAAAAGTATTTGGAGTTTCTGGACATGGATCAATACAGAACCATATCTAGTATACCAGTTATGCAGGACTTAAGTGCATGGTTCAGACAGCACCATTTTACAGACAGAGTCCCAGCTACTTTCTCCAAATGAACCAGACCATTTAAATAAGGTAATAGACAGAGAGTGGTACCTCATCACAAATCCTGTGGCAGATCTTGCTGAATATGGGTACATGCAGTATGGGAATCTACGCTATCACCCAGGCTAAACACCATGCCCACTGAGAGGGAAATCAGGGCAATAGATAGATTTGCTAAAATTATTTATACTTCATCTACCCTTTGTATCAGGAACATCAGTTCTCAAACCATATGATTCAGTATCAATGGGACATCTTCATACGAAGAGTGAATTTAACTGAAAGTAAAAAAAAAAAATAGAGCCTTGAAATATAGCATTTCTTAACTGATCCAAAGTGCCCTAAAGGTGTGGAAACATGTAGATGTTCATCGTGTTACCCTGCTGCAGTCATCACACTTGGGTTATCCTGTCATCAGGCTGTCCCGCAGCCGGTCCGAATTCCAAAGTCCTGGTCCGGCGTCGGTTGCTGTCGCTTCTTCCCTGACGTCAGTGCACCAGGGGTATATAAGAGGCATCCAACGCCATTTTCTTCAGTCTTTCTTGCCGTGCGGTGCCCAAAGCAGAAGCAGTTCGCAAGTGCCGGTCAGCCGACACCTGAGATTTTCGAATCGAGTTTCAGTCCGAAGTCTTCAAAGCTAAGTACCCCGTTGGGGAACCTTTTCTTGCCTCAGTCCGATGTCAGAAAAAGTTAACAATTGCATTTCTTGTGGGAGCAAATACCTCATAAGGACTTTCATTCTTATTGTATACCTTGCCTAGGCCCAGACCACGACATCACTGGTTGTCGGTTTTGTGCTAGGTTCAATAAGCGAACTATAAAGCGACGCTTTGATTTCGCACGACACTACTTCGGTAGGAAATTTAATTACACTATGCCGTCGGAGCAACCGACTACCGGCATGCATAAAAAATGCAAAGATAAAGACAGGCAGCCTAGATCCAAGCCAGACTCCGAGGCCTCAGCTGGGCCAGTCGCCGGTTCTCTGGTTTTCAGTGAGGCGCCTACGCAGTCCCTGGCAGAATTGGAACCCCAGACCATTTCGGATTCTCTAGTAGAGAGTTCTAGGCCGACACAGCCATTTTCTTTAGGCCCTACCGACAACATTGCAGAAGGAGAAGCCGGTGCTGTAGAAATACCTTCGGTTTCAGAAGGTGTCTTCAGACCGACTACTCTCGCCATAAAATCTTATGCTAAGCTTAAGACTCCTCTAAAACCAAAAAAGACTGCACTTCAGTCTCCAGTTCAAGCCCCCATGCCTAAGAAACAGATGCTTAAAATGGCTGAAGATTTGATTTCTTTAATCAGGGGTTCCCAACCCCCACCCCGACAAAAGGCCTAGACAAGAGGAGGATTATGCCTCCTCTGATCAAGTGTCTATTTCCTCAGGCTCCTCTGGGGAGCAGGATTACTCCTTTCCCCTTTATGATGATTCTGATGCTGAAGATTCAATTCCCTCAGCTTCTCCCCCTGAAGACTATTCCTTTGGGGAAACCTTACATACCATGAGGGAACATTTCCACTGGGAAGGTCAGGACTACTCCGACTCAAAGAAAAGGCTCCGAGAGTTTATTTTACTCCCCCAGCACAGACCACTTGCTATCCCCCCAGTTTTAGACATTGTGGATGATGTTTACTTAGAATCTAGTTTAAGTCCAGATTCTCTGCCTCCTGCTCCAGCCAAACCAGATAGATACTATAGAGTGCCTGACTCACACAAATTCCTTTACAAAAGCCCTGTTGCTGATCCAGAGACAATCTCCCAGGGTCCCAAAGGGGCTAAGGCTTCTATGGCTAAAAATCCTGTACCCTCTGAAAGGGACTCCAGAGCACTAGATAGGTGGGGGAAGAAGGTTTACACCTCAGCTACTCTAGCTATGAGAGCACTAAATTGTCAATTTCACATGCTTAAATACCAGCAATTCCTAATGTCTCAGATAAAACAAAAGATGAGCACGCACCCTCAACAGTCTGAATTCAAGGAAATGCAGGATCTGTTGCATGCAGCTGAACAGGTGGGCAAACATACTTTACAATGTGGATTTGATTCCTTGGAAGCTTCCTGGAGAGCAGCTGTTACTGGGTCTGTTATACGTAGGCATGCTTGGTTAAAGGAACAAACTCTGCCTGATCATATTAAAGCAAAGTTACTAGATGCACCCTTACAGCAGGATGTCTTATTTGGGGTTAAAGTAGAAGAGGTTTTAAAGAAAATGGAGGATAACGCAAAATCTATGCAGACGGTCAAAGATTTCTTACAGGTACAGCCCCCACGCTTCAGCAGAAATTTGCCAACAAAAAATTGGTCCTTTCCAGCTTCTGACAGACCACAGAGGGGTAAATACAGGTGCCCAAGGGGCAGAGGACAAGCACAAATCCCTTACAAACCTCGACAATGGGGCACTGCAACACAGAAGGGAGGAGAAGACAGGTCCCAAACTACTAGAAGGCAAACACAATGACAAACCTCAAACTGCCAAGCAAAACTCTCTTGGCAGCTCCCTTGGGATGAAAATTAGCACTTTTTGCAGACAACTGGAGCATTGTCACAAAGGACAAATGGGTCCTAAACATTATCTCACAAGGATACAGATTCCATTTCCACACCTTGCCAAGGATAAAAGGAATGCCAAACCTGCCACAAAATCAATGGGCAGAGGCACAAAAACAAATTACAGCTCTCATGGACATGAGGGCCATTCAACTGGTACCTACACAGGAGCAAGGCCAAGGATTTTACTCAAGGCTCTTTCTAGTCCCCAGAAAGGACAATGCTTGAAGACCCATTCTGGACCTTTCAGTTCTAAACACCTTCTTGCA
The DNA here is from genome assembly GCF_019279795.1 of Protopterus annectens. NCBI lineage: Eukaryota > Metazoa > Chordata > Ceratodontiformes > Protopteridae > Protopterus > Protopterus annectens. Next base: position 855,480,882 of record NC_056729.1, on the reverse strand, counting down.
AGTACCCAAATTCAAGATGCTAACATTACAGCAGCTTCTTCCCATGTTGGGCAAGAAAGCTTGGCTAGTAATGTTGGACCTCAAGGAGGCATACCTGCATGTCCCTATCAGACAAAATTGCAGAAGATACCTCCGTTTCATTGCAGGTTCAACCCATTACCAATTCTCTGCACTGCCCTTTGGCTTATCTACTGCGCCCAGGGTCTTCACAAAATGCCTGACACCAGTAATTGCATACTGCAGACGAAGAGGAATTCAAATATACCCATACCTGGACGACTGCCTCATCCAAGCAGAAAGCAAGCGCATTCTCTTACAACATCTGGCTTTTGTAAAACACCTTCTAAGTTGCCTAGGGTACACAGTAAACGAAAAGAAATCAAAACTAGTGCCCTCACAAAATATGACATTCCTGGGTGCCAGCTTGAATGCAACAGCCCAGATGGCTTATCTGACGCCAGACAAACAACTACAATTAACTCAATACTTCAGAACAATGGCAACAAAGACCCAACTCCCTGCAAGAAAAATTCTGCAGGCCTTGGGCTTCATGGCATCTTGCATACTACTAATACCATTTGCAAAACTGCATATGAGGAAATTACAATAGTACATAAAAAGCGTATGGACTCAACACAGCCACAGCTTGGAAACAATGGTACCTCTCATTCCCTGCCTTCAACAGGAGTTTCTATGGTGGTCACAGGCATGTCACCTCAACAAGAGTCAGCCTTTCACCTTACCCCCTGCCAGGCAAGCTATGACAACAGATGCATCGGACTATGCCTGGGGGGCACACATGGCAGGACGGTGCGTTCAAGGCATATGGACTGCAGATCAAAGGAATCTGCACATCAATCAAAAAGAAATGCTAGCTGTACAGAATGCCCTGACAGCCTTCAAGTACCTCTTACATCCAGGGCAGCTTACAATAAGGACAGACAACACCACAGTAATGTGGTACATAAACAAACAAGGGGGTACACACTCCTACCCTCTATGCAGGCAAGCAATGACCTTGTGGAACACAGCACTGGCTTACCAAGTTCAATTACAAGCTCAATTCCCGCCAGGAAAAAAGAACACACTGGCAGACGACCTAAGCAGAAACATCATGGATCCCTATGAGTGGAAACTGGATCCACAAGTATTTGCAATGATAACTCAAAAATGGGGGCACCCAGACATAGACCTGTTTGCCAGCCCCCAAAACTATCAGCTAACAAAATTTTGTACAAGGACATTTCGCCATCAAGCTTGGAAAGTGGATGCACTCTCATTCAGTTGGAAAATGCTGACAGTATATGCCTTCCCTCCATTGCCCCTTCTCACAAAGGTGCTGCTGAAAGTCAGGATGGAGAGACCCCAAATGATACTCATATTCCCAGACTGGCCACGCCAGCACTGGTACCCACTATTAAGGAATATGGCCCAGGACCCACCATGGATTTTACCACAAATTACTCATCTGCTCACACAGCAAGACAGTCAGATTCTACACAGCCAGCTCAAAACCTTAAATTTGGCTGCATGGAAAATCACCTAAGCAACCAGCCAGCACCTCTTTCACAAGCTGTTATGGATGTTATTCTGGAAGCCAGGAGGGCCAGCACCAGGAAAGCCTACTCAGACAAATGGAAAAGGTTTTGCGCCTGGAACCAAGCTAAAGGCCAAAATACCCTTCAGCCGGACATACCTCAGATTCTACAATATTTAACTGAGATGTTACACAACGGGCTTTCTTTTTTATCTATTAAAATCCATGCCTCAGCTATTTCAGCTCACTACAACACGGATCCTCCCTTATTTTCACATCCACTTCTAAGGCAGTTTCTCAGAGGGGCCAAAAACATTAGGCCTCCCAGGAGAGCACCAACACCAACTTGGGACCTCAATTTTGTTCTGGAAAAACTTACGCTACCTCCTTTTGAACCAGCTTTCTCAGCTGACTTAAAGTTTATATCATGGAAGACTGCCCTGCTGCTAGCAATTACTTCAGCCAGAAGAGTCTCAGAGCTTTAGGCACTAATGGCAGTACAGCCTTTCCTCATTTTTCATCAAGACAGAGTTTCTCTACGAACTAACCCCTCCTTTATGCCTAAGGTGGTATCCAGTGTGGCTCTAAATCAAACCATCCATTTACCCACCTTCTTTCCAAATCCACAGAACAAAGGAGAAAGACTCCTGCATTCCTTGGACATTCACAGGCAGCTACGTTACTACTTGGATAAAACTAAGTTTTCAGAAAATCTGACCAGCTTTTTGTATCCTATGCCACAGCATCACAAGGAAAGGCTATCTCAAAACAGACCATTTCCAAATGGATAGGACATTGCATACGTTTTTGCTACACCCACCATGGAAAACCAGTTCCTGCTAGCATAAGGCCCCACTCTACCAGGGCAGCAGCTACATCTACAGCCTTCCTCAGGGGGGGTGCCAACCAAGGATATTCTGGAAGCTGCAACTTGGAGTTCAGTACACACCTTCACCAAACACTATAACTTACCTCTTTACTCTAAGACTAGAGCTGGCTTCGCCACTGCAGTTTTGCAGGGCCTTCTAGCCTCCTCTAACCCTGTTTGACTCCACCTCCCATCCTTAGCTTTGGGATTCTACCCAAGTGTGATGACTGCAGCAGGGTAACACGATGAACATAGTACAGTTTTGTACCTACCATAAATGTAGATGTTCAAGTGTATACCCTGCTGCAGTCCAGGTTACCCTCCCTCCATCCCCTCTGACCTAACTAAAACCTTTCAATACCTTAAAATCTGATACAATCTTTGTGGTGTATTTGCTTATAGCTGGAGGGACGTTTTGTTTGTGCTAAACTTTTATTATTGGTACTATCTACTGACCACCTTTTGGGGGGGCACCTGACATCTGGGGCAAGAAAAACTGAAGAAAATGGCGTCAGATGCCTCTTATATACCCCTGGCACACTGACATCAGGGAAGAAGCGACAGCAACCGACGCTGGACCAGGACTTTGGAATTCGGGCCGACTGCGGGACCGCCTGATGACAGGATAACCCAAGTGTGATGACTGCAGCAGGGTATACACTCGAACATCTAAATTTATGGTAGGTACAAAACTGTACTTTAAAGGTAAACATCATACTGCAGATGTTTATGTGAGGGGTACTGTCAAGGTTTTTTATTAGAAGTCATGCCTAGCTTAGAATTCAAGCAAATCCCTCCTGATCATGTGAAAGTCCAGTTAATCCATACCTTGATAAAGCCATCATTTGTATTGGCTCCCATCAACTGACCATCAGCTGTCACCAATTTGTTCTTCTCCTTGTTCACTGGGTCTACTAGATCCATCTTAATGTTCCCCATGCTGTATCTGCTCCATGACAAGGGCTGGTTAAGGGATTAAAGTTATAATGATGTCGAGGAGTATTTTTTTAATGCTATAACTTCCTGATGTACACTAGATGGACAAGTATGGGTGGATGCGCACTGGGAACATGCTGGAGAATTGTTCCATCCTGTGGCAACTCAGACAATGCCCCCTACATAGTTCCCTTAAGGATTACACCCTCTCTTTACATTTATGGTCTTCACTAGGTATTATCCTCAAGGTGCACCAAAATGTGGACCTTGACCCTGGGTGGCACACCCATGCTTCCCTGTTGGCACCTCAGATGCCTATACCACTAATTGAATGTGGGGTGCCTGGGCTGTATTCAGGGACTTATCCTTCTAAATCACAGTACTACCTCAGAAAAAACATCTTTTTGTTATTGCATATAAATTGCTAAAAGTGAAGGACAGGATAAGGTGCCAGTGAATCCCCATTTTACCCCTTTCTGCACAACTTCCCTGAAACAGAGAGAGAGGCTGGCATAATGGTTAAGATATCTGCCTTCCAGATGCAAGGTTCAGGGTTTCATTCTTACATAGGTTAACTGGCTAGGAGCAAAATGGGCCACAAAGGCAATTAGCTTAGTGCTAATCTATGATCCTATGACAATGTGCAGGGTTTACATTTTAAAAGAAGGAGCACTCCTAGAGTGGCAGAAGGGGACATGATTAGTAGTAATGTATGGGAGAGGAAATGGATCCCCAACCAATAATAAAACAATGACCAACACTTTCTCTTCCTCTCCCTCATATTCAGGATGGGAGACTTTCCTTCTTCAAGAAGAAATGGTGTGACCTAATCTTGGATAATTTAATATGGAGGATTATATCTGCAGGGTAGAAATCAGAAATTAGAGTGGACTCTCTCTTCTTAGGTGTGCCTCCCTACCCAATCACACAACCAAATAAAAAACAGCTTTCCCTATTTTGGAATACATACTAGTATTTGGGTCAAAGAAAAGGTCCCACACAATGCTAAGGCAAATATTTCTACTCAAGACTATTCTCAATGCCAAAGAAGTACAGAACCTTGATATCCATTATACATTTGCACAGACTGAACAGCTTACTGTTTAAGAAGACTAAAATGCTCAGATAAAAGTCATGGAATGTAATTTGCATGTTTGAAATTTATCTTTCTGCTAATGCTGCGTCTAAATTTTGTAAATCAATTCATTGTTCTCATTTTGTAAATTATGCATGTCATTCACATCTGATGAGATAAATGTAGTGAATCCATTTTTTTATAAGGTTGTACATCTGAATTATGAGAAATGACTGGTTTGGATCAAAGTTGTGTAACAATAACAATGGTGATGCACTATTCTCAGCCATTCTCTTTTTTATTGTTTATTTTTTAAGCTATATGTGTGCATAATTATATAAAACAGACACATATGCAATAATGGAGAGATTAAAACAATTTAAAATGCTCATACTGCAAGTCATTCCCTTCTAAGTAGTCAAGGTTGCTCTTCAAATAGCTTTGGTTATGAAAAGTGCATACTGTACTGATAACCTCAGAATTATAACTGAGATCCTGGTGAGAGCAGAAACATATGTGTGATTGACAGGAGTTATGTATATATGTATATAGACACATTTTATATATATATATATATATATATATATATATACATATATATATATATATATATATATATATATATATATATATATATTCATACAGTTCTGTGTTATTTTGGATAAGACATCTCATGAACTGTACATCTTCATGGTATATGGAGGATGAATGTTATCCAATAGGGTGTTAATGTAAAGGTAAAGCCCAGTAAAAACAAGTCTGTTGCTTCAGGGCAGCTTCTAAGGTGCCATGAAACAGGGACTGAAAAAAGACAAACCAACATTTTTGATGCTTGATAAAAGTGGTTTTGCTTTTAGCAAAAATAAAATAATAACAAAACTAATTAGAAAATACAAAAGCTCAACTTGCCTTTTTATTTAAATCTCACTAAGTATGGTTTAAAAAGCCACATTTAACGTGATGAAAAAAATACACAAAAAATCAGTTATTTATCTGTGTCTGTGTGTGCATATATATGTGCACGTGCGAGAAAGAAAGAGAGAGAGAGTGAGAGAGAGGGAGAGCCTATACTTTTTAAATTCTTTCCTCAAGAATTTTGATCTATAGAGGCTTTTTGTCAATGAACATTATTTAAACAATAAAAAGTATGAAACTATAATGCCTTTATTTATTTATTGACATTTATTACCAGGAAAGTCCAACTGTGTAGAAGCCTATTTTCAGTTGAGTTTCCTGGAGAAAAGCTCCAAATATTTATAAAACTTTTTAAGAACAATAGTTTTACAATTTTCAAAAAATAAAAATAAAACATCTGCACTACAGTGGAGAAAAGGGCATGGAAGTACTTGGCCAGCATGAGGGAATTTGCACTATTCCCCACTGTAATGCAATATTGGAGTTGGTATATATAGGTAAGGGGGTGTGTGGATGTGGGGTACACCCCCCCCACCTGGGTGGGTTTGAAATATTGCAGTGTGTGTGATGGAAAAATGCTGGCCAACTAGTTTGTTTCATGGTGTTTGAGCAGCAAGTAGAAAATAAATTAATTCAACTGTACATATGAAACAGGAATTGTTTTCTGAATAAACTCACTGTAATCCAAGACTGAATCTTAAATCAAGTCCAATGTAGTAGTCACAAAAAGACACCAGCTCTTGTTATATTCCTATCCAAATAGAATATGTTTTAAATCTACCAACGATGAAAGGGAATCCACCAATGAATGATCCAAAGTCCATTAAAACAGAACTTTATTATTAATACCACCAAAAAATAAAATATACCAAAGGATGAGAGCAGGTTTAGCACTTTCATCCTAACAAAACATTTGGACTTCTTCAGAACCTGCTATCTTTTAGTTTGCATCTATTTTTATACCCTATGTTTAATAAGACTTAATTAAATAATCATTTCATGGTCTGTTGTTTCTTAAAGGTACATTAAACAATATGCATAAACTCCATAAATAAATTAAAACAAAAATAAAAATAAAACAATATATGTGAATATGTGACCAAATAATATTTGACAAAGCACTTCTTTGTCATGCTGTAATAAAAACTCCTAAAAGCACTTTGAAACAATGTACTACAACAAAACTTATAAATAAGTAAATAAAACTCCTGGTGTTACCAGGTAATTATCCATCCAAGAAATAACCAGGCCCGACCCTGCTTAGCTTTCAAAGTCAGCCCTTTCAGGATGGTCTGGTTACAAGTACAGTGTTCAAAAATGCATTCTTAAATCAAACATTCATGTTAAAAATTAAAAACTTTTAAAACAATAATCTTATGAATCTAATAGAATAAAACTATTATTTTTTATAAAAATGTAATCATAAAAGGCTTCACAAATACATTTTTACAAGTGTTAGAACCATATTCAAGAAGGCACTTAATATAATACTCCAAACAATTCTCTTAAATCCAATGCTTTTATTTTTAACACAGGCATAATAGAAATATGTTCATTTAATCCTGGAAAATGATGGTGACACATTTTAACTGCCACTCCAATTCTTTCCTTTCCAGATCCATTTCCCACACACCATTCTTATTTTGCTTGTCAACTTTATCCAAAATCTGAAACTTAAAACCTCTATACTTTTCAAAATTTAATGTGTGCCTGTAAAGTGCATTGTTTTGATTTTTGGTTTCAATTGCATTTAAGTGCTTATAAATTCTCTTTTTAAAAGCTCTTTCTGTTTTCCCAATGTAGTAACCATCACATTGGGCACATATTCCAATGTAGACTACCGCTGATATGCTACAATTTCCATCCCTAAATCTCAAAATCATGTCCAGTGATGTTAAATATAACTGATTCTGTTCTAAAATATAAGGGTAGATATTACACATTGCACACTTTCTGGTGCCATTGTTAAGATAATCGAAACCAAATTTCACAGGATGCTAAAACTAAAATTTCAAATTGTGGCCTGTTTTGTTCACAATTAATGGCTTGCCTCCTACTATGCTATATATTTCATCATAAATTCTGAACATAGCCCAATTTCTATTCCTTATTTCTTTTGAATAAGGCCCATAAGGGATGATCATGGCATTTAAATATGCATTGTTTTTGAACTGAAATTTCCTTACAGAGTTTTTGACTGGTTCTTGTGTTCCTAGCAGAGGTTTGTGTCTAGTACCCCATCCCTTCTTAACTTCCACAGTCACTTTGTTTAATAAATCTATAGGGTATCTCCTTGCTGTGAGCATTTCCAACAACTTATCAACCTCTGCCTCCAAAAATTCAATATCTGAGCACATTCTAGCAGCTGTCACTAACTGTCCTGTACAAATATTCTTTTTAGTATATTTCAGAGGGTCTATATTATAAAATTGAAAGTTTACTAACCCGAATACCTAAACATCGACACCTATTCCACAAATCGCATATACACTGAACCCGCTAAACCGCGAAATTCAAAAAAGTCGAACTGTCATACTTCTCCCACCCCACCCCCCGTTACATACTACCTACACAAACAAACTAAATAAACCACATACATGCACTAACCAAAACCCTTCTTCTAACCGTAAACTAAACCCTACTTATAACCCTACACTAAATCTTACATATACCATTATGTATGCACTTAACTTAACCTGCACCCTAACCCTAAGGTCCGTAAATATCGCACACTTACCTTACGGAGCTATACCGCAGAAGGCCAACCATGATGATTAGTTTCTGCTTTTGCACTTCTGGACAATCGATGTTTTCGCGCTTCGATGAAGACGGCTCGATGATTAAGTGTTCGGGTAAGTAAATGTTCGTCGTTTTAATATAGACCCTATTTCAGATGGTAGCTGTAAAAATCTAAATAACTGTTTGAAATGTCTCCTTCCTGTGAATTTTAGATTCAAATTTGTGTGTCACAAGATTCTTAAATAATTCCACATCCAAATAACTTATGTTTTGAGTCAGAATGTTTGTAGATGAAACTAAGAAAGGAGGGTAATTCATTAATGTACTTTACAATTTCATCCCTGACCGCATTTGTTTCTTTTCATAAAATAAATATATCATCCAAAAATTGTAGGTACAACTTCCAATGATTCCTGAACTTACTTGTCATAATATATTTTTCTCATGCATACATAATGATGTTTGCATATGCTGGGTGAGAATTAGCTCCCTTTGCCACTCTAGATGTCTGCCTGAAATATTTGCCCTCAAACCAAAAATAATTACACTTTAAAATTATTTCCATCGAGTCACAAATAAAATCTGTCATAATAGAATCTAATGTACTTAGTTCATAAACTGTGTCCTGGAACATTTTAATTCCTTCTTCATCGGGATAGAGGAAAACAAATCCACCACATCAACAGTAGTGAAACTACTAAAATCACTATAAAATTCTTGTCTCACTTTGCTTAAAAAATACCATGAATCTTTCAATATATATTCCATATTGCGTATACATTCCTTAAGCATCCAATCAACAACAACTTCTAATGAATATGTCAGTGAGTTATGTGCTGAGACTAATAACCTGAATGGTGGTTTCTATATACTTTTATGTATTTGGGAATTCCAAAAAACATGGGTATTACTGTGTTTTCATGGGTCTGTATTACTTCAGCAAAAATTCAGTTCAGTGAACGGCATTTTTGGTTCACTTACATCGAACATGCCGTTCGTCGAACTGTTCATACCGAGATCGCAGTACAGTGAGGATCGGGAAATTTGCTCTTTCCTCTCTGTAGTGTGATCTTGGAGTTGATTTATATAATTAGTTGGGGTTGTGAGGGGCTGCACTCCCCACAATAGCAGATTTTGATGAATGGCATTTCTGATGAAATGCCGTATACTGAACTGTCACTTCGCTGAAGTGTTATACACCTATTTTCATTATACAAAAAATTATATATTTTCTCATTAATAGTTCCTTGTAATAACAAGTCCTGTAAGAACAAATAATTGTTTTTTTTTTTTTGGCTAAATTAACTTCATTAATGGAAACCATTTTGTACTTCTGTGTGTCACTCAAAATTGCATTCATACTGCTTATATAATCCATTTTGTCCACTAAAACAGTGCCACCACATTTGTCAGGTTTTATAATTCTTAGGTTTCTGTTACTAAGTAGCTTCATTAAATCATTTTCCTCTCTAGTTAGATTCTGGTATTTCATTTTTTGATTTTTTAACACCTGATATATGTCATTGTTATATACCTTTTCAAAAGTGGCCACTATGGGGAGGAGAGGGGGGTTAAATACACTTTTTCTTTTTAATATATCTGCATTATTCTCAGTTTGAATTTCATTTCCATTACCCTTTTCTGTAAGCAATAGCTTTAGATTTAATTTTCTTGTAAAAACTTTTAATTCTATTAAGACATCAGCTGGGGTCAGTTCTCCTTCTAAGAACAAATTTCAAGCCTTTTTTAAATAAGTTAAAATAACTCTCTGTTATGTTTAGGTTGGTGTAAATAAATATTTTACACCCCTCATATGTATATACTACCCCATTCTCTGATGTCTTAGTTTTGTAACTCCTACTGTTCATCTTTTCCATTGTTTACATTGTTCCATCTCTTCCCCCTCCCTCTGCCTTTCCGATAAAACCATTGTTGATTCATGGGTTGGGGTTCTCTAAAAAATGGTTTACCTTTAAAATGTTGATCGTCGGAATGTTGAACCAGCTTCAGCAAACTCCGAACTGCGCCTGGTCAAAACCTCAAATGCCGATGTTCTGAACAGCAAAATCTCGCCCCCTTTTTGACTCATGTTAGCACTTGTTTGTAAGTGTGGCATGGTCAGAAATGTCAACGTTCAATGTTTTTTCGAGTCTGTGATGTTTCGGTGGTACGGGTTTCGTGGAAATGTTTCAGTGGTGTGGCTGATTGACATTGTACAGTCGAAATTTTAAAGGTAAACCCTAAAAAACAATTTGTCTTTTTTTATTTTGTAGTCTTTCAGACTTTCTAAGGGGAGGATATGCTTGTTCATATGCATTTGTCCCCTTGTTATTAATTTCCTCGGATTTATTGAATTCCACAATTTCATCAGTATCATGTTGAACTACATTACTTCTAGCATTACTCTTGTTAAAATGTGTGTGTACCTTCCCCTTATTTCCCTTGTCTTAATTCATTCTGTTCATGTGTTTCTTTACTTCCCTGACTCTTCTTTTGTAAACGTAGTCAGTGGCAGCTGGTGACTTCAAATCAAAGGGGGGCTGCAGGAGACAGCTGAATGGGTGGGGTCAATGGGAAGGGGTGTGGCCAACTAGAAAGGGGAGGAGCTATGCTCAAAACCACAAAAACTAACGAAATACACTGCCCTGGATGCCAAATCATCATTATGAGAGTCCAATCAAGACAAACTGAAGTGTAGAAGAATAAAAATATTTGAATACATTGGCTGCATGACAGCTTACTTAATATCTAGATGGAAACAAAAACGTTGTGAGGCATGAAAAAATAAATTACTTTTTAAATACATTAATGGAATGTCAGTCAAAATCAAGTATAAGAAAAACAAGCAGCACTCAACTCAAACCACTTCTTGCACTGCAGTTCTAATTATAATTTATATTCAGCTTTATTAAAGTACCAAGTAACATGCTGAAAGTAGAAATCTCTGATGCCCCCACTTGTAAAAATGTTCCTTATCCAAAGAAATACCTGCTGCCTGACAACTATCTACTTGTTTCATGGGGAAAACATGATCAAAGTAAAAAATGAAAAGCAAACAAGAAATAAGCTCAAGATACATTGCTTAAAAGGATTACTGTACAGGTTATGGACCACACGATTGGCATTCTGTTTAGTTTACGGGTAAAGCCTGCAGAGATGACTGGTAGTCTCCAAGTGTAATGAGCTTCTTAAAATAATGTAATCCTGTCCTTTATTACAAATACTGTCATATTCATTTCAATACCCAAGGCTTATACATTATCTAGTTAAGTATTCTCTACATGGCAACAACAGAAAGGCTTTCAATGTTGGCAATTCTTTAACAGTATGCTTATTAAAGCTTACTTGCATCTTACCATCTCAGCCAAGCTTACCTGATGGTCATTAAAGTATTGCTACTTAAACACAGAGCAACAGGCACTTTGAGTAATAAGCATAAGTCAACAGTACAAAAAATATGACAGAAACCAGACCATTCTGCAAAAATCAAGGACAGATGAAAAGCCACTCTAGTACTTGTGTCTACCTTGGATGGGGGGATACTCTGCACATTTACACTGCATAACTACTCCTTGCCTTGCTTCGACACATCCAGAGTCACTACATGGGGGAGTGGGGTGCAACAAGTATGTCACAATTTGAAATGTCTCTGGCTGACTGTGATGGCCCTGACACATTTGTCATACCTCTCAACCTCAGAACAAGAAATCTGGACAAAGCCATACAAAGAAGTGGGACAAAGGCCCAAAAATAAGGACAATGTTTAAATATTGCTCTTATAAACTTAGAAAGATTATAGAATAGGTCTTGCATTAATATGAATTTTCTGAATGGTATGAAATCTGAAACTCAAATGTCTGTCATTATTTTCTAACTTCAGTCTTTAATGATTTGTCACTAATTTGCCAAAAAAACACAATTTTATGAAAAATGGATGAAAAATGTGATGTAAAAATATAAAATAGCCACACAATACAGCTGGGAACCTGTCAAAGAAGGGACACTTTAATATCAGTACTGCTAACTTGAGCAGCTGACAAAATAAAAGAATCTACATGCATTTCTGAAATAAAAGTAATCTATAACTCTGATTATTTCAGTTATTTCTTAATTGTAAACCCGCCATGTTTTCTTCCAAAATTGCTATTTTGCGGAGGGATTATTAGGGGGAAGAGCAACATTTTGAGCCAAAATCAGGGACAGTTGAGAGGTTTGGCTATGCCTAATTCTATAAAGTAATTTATTTGCATGTACCTCTCAACCTGTTAATGCAATAAATCTGGACAAGGCCAAATATAGTGGGGGAACATATAAACAGTACTAAAAATTGCTCTTGTATAAACTGACACAGTTGACAGAACAACAGGTCTTACTTTAGCATGCATTTTTTTGAAGGTTATGAAGTCTGAAACTCAGTGTGTCATTATTTAGTGACTTAATTCCTAAATGATTTGCCAGAATACCACAAATTTTATGAGGAACAAACCAAAAATAAGAAGCAAAAATCTATTCATTCTTTGAAAATCTGGACAGTTGGGTGGTATAGTTCAGCTGGGGCTATCTTTAAGTTTGCCGCCCTTCCCTCTCACAAAATCATGGTCAAATGGAGCCCCCCCCCCCCTGCAGCCATTCCAATGATCTATTACTTGGTTATTTCACTCCATTTACCATAAACACTAATGTGTATACTGATTTACTTCTATGATGATTTGGACTTCATTTGAAAGTTTTATTTTGCATTTTACAGCACAAACACCAAGACATCTGCTAAACAAACTTAGCATTAAAACTTCTCTGCCCTTGAAACTCACATTCATTGAAACAGCATTGAAACCCACATTCAAAGAAAATACATTTTACCAGTGGCAGATAAAAATTAATTCTGGGCTGTTTTCAAATCATAGGCCCCTTGCATATGCAACATACATGTGCTCTTTGATACACCTTCCTATTGTTTTGAACATTTTTCCAGCAAACTATGAAACAAAACGCATGCACCAATAATGACAAAACTGCCCAATTCAGAACATCTTTCCAGTAAACAATGAAACAAAATGCATGCACCCATAATGACAAAACTGCCCAGTTCAGAACATTTCCATCATAAAAGTCTACTCAAACTTCTACAGTCCAGCATTATCAGTAAATATGCACAATTCTACAGTCCACCATTATCAGAAAATATGCGCAATTATACAGTCCACCATTATCAGTAAATATGCACAATTCTACAGTCCACCATTATCAGTAAATATGCACAATCTCTGAAGAAGTAAAAAAGTCATCTAAATAATGCTACATTAAATAAATCTGTAACTAATGAAGAGGTTGCTGCTAGCAAACACCTTTATATTTCATGGTTTCATCGAAAAATAAAGTGTCTGATGCCCCTGAGGAATAAATTGCCTATATTACATTAAAAATGATAAGCTAGTAATATTGCAATAGGAAATGGATAGCAAACTGATAACAGGCTCATAGTTAGTATCTTAACTTTTTCAGTACGGCAGCATTCACCCCTTGTGGGAGTAGAACCAGCAACCTTCTGCATCAAAAGCAAGTACACAACCTGTTGTGCTATTAACAAGGCAAGCTGACTTAGCATAAGCAGCACTAAACTTCTCTTCCCCTGCAGCTCTCAGCTCCTTGTAAAATCTACTCAATACTCAACTGCATCTCAACTTCGCAGCAGAAGAAATCTGGAAAAAGCCAAATTTATTGGGGGGGGGTCAAAAGCCCAAAAAACAGGGACACATTAAGCATTGCTTGTATAATCTTGGAAAGTTGCTAGAATAAAATGCTGTGTTACCACCATACATTTTACTGCTAAGGTCCCTGTGCAAAAGAGTCAGAGCAACATACCACTATGCCAGATCAGCTCCTTTGTGAAAGAAAAATGCTGTGTTACCACCATACATTTTACTACCAATGTCCCTGTGCAAAACAGTCAGAGCAACATACCACTATGCCCAAGCACCTGCTTTGTGAAAGAAAAATGCTGTGTTACCACCATACATTTTACTGCCAAGGTCCCTGTGCAAAACAGTCAGAGCAACATACCACTACACCAAATCAGCTGCTTTGTGAAAGAGCGGAAGACTGAAACTTAAATGGCTATCATTTAATGAATTCGGTTCTGACCATAGCTGTCAACCTTAGCACAAAAAACATGGACAAATCCAATAACAGGGTAATACAGTCTCAAAAATAAGGACAAATTTCAAATATTCATCTTATAAACTTAGGTTGTGTTACTATGTTTTTTCTGAAGAATATGAAGTCTGAAATTCAAATGCCTATCAATTTTACTTCTGACGGAACAAAAACAATTTTCAGCAGAGGCCCAGGGAGAAATACTGCAGACACGTCTTTGTAAAATGGCAGGACACCAGAGCAAATCCACACAAACACAGGGATAAGATGCAGCCTCCACACAGAAGGCACCCCAGCTAAGAATCAAACCAGAAAGCCTATAGCTGTGAGGCAACAATGCTACCACTGCACCATCAAATATGTAAGGAATTAAACATTCAGAAACCTGAAGTCTGAAATTCAAATGCCTGTCAATTTTATTTAACATTTGTTAATCAGGACAGTCTGACTTGGAACAAATAAACAATTTTCAGCAGAGGTCCAGGAAGAAATGATGCAGACATGTCTTTGTAACATGGGAGGACACAAAAGCAAACCCACACAAACACAGGAAGAAGATGCAGACCCCAAACAGAAGGCACCCCAGCCAAGAATCAAACCTGAGAACCTGCAGCTGTGAGGCAACAATGCTACCACTGCACCATCAAATATCAAGCATTGCAACATTTAGAAACCACAGATATTATGAGGAACAGATCAAATCAAATATGAGGCAAAAATCTGCAATTTTTTTACAAATGGTGGTGGGTAGGGAATTCAGGTCTTTAACACCTGCATACAAGGTACAGGGTTCAAGCCTGAGGTATTCCCTACCACACCACCATGAGTCTAGCCACCAGTATATAGCAACTATGACATTTACACACACACACACACACACACACACACCTTACCTATATAGCTGCTGGCCCGTCCACATAAATCCAGAGCTCCAGCTCCACGCCCGTCCACATAACTCCAAATCGCGAGATCTTCCCCCGACGAGACTCCTGACTGCTATCCATAGCTCCAAATCACGAGATCTTCCCCCGATGAGACCCAGACTGCTGATGTTGCAGTCCGACTCCGATGAGTTTCCAGCGACAGTCTATGCAGACTTCTGGGATCTCTGCTCTTACATGTTTCCCAGTCCGGACTGCTGATGAAACAGTCTACGCATGATCCAGACTGTCTCAGCAGCAGTCCGGACTAGTGCGTAAAAGTCCGCAAATTTTTAATTTTTTTTTATCTTTTATTTTCTTTTACTTTCTTTTAATTTCTTTATTTTTACAGCTGGGGGGGCTGCAGTCTGGCAGTCCAATAGCACGGGCCGCCCCTGAAGATAGTAGATATACTGTTTTGTTCTGATAGTCAAACCTCCCCCTTAATAATTTCTTCTGCTTCTTTTCTAATTTAATTTTAACTTGACGTTCAACCTTATCAAACACTTTTTCATACCTGTCTACATTAAATTCAAATAATCAATCACGTTATTTCAGAATTCAAAACTTGAACTTCCAATAATTCGGTAATTCTCACGCTATTAAACACATTATTAAACTTTACAAAAAGATAAAAAAAATAATGTAACAATAGCTACTGTCTTTTGTGGCAACTACATTGGACTTGATTTAAGATTCAGTCTTGGATTACAGTGTGTTTATTCAGAAGACAATTCCTGTTTCATGTGTACTGTTGAAGTAATTTATTTGCTATTTGCTGCTCAAACACCATGAACTGTTTTTAGTGTTTCCTGGTTTATTTTTATTTTCACAGATGATCTCCTTTTGAATTCACAACTAGTATCTTTCTCCATCTCACTCATTTGCTGATGTGAACATTCAATTAATGAACATCCAATGTGTTGTTTTCGCTCATCGGAGGTTCAAGGAAGGAACCTTTGATGAGTAAACATAGATCCCATATGTACATATGAATTTATAGAGTATTCATTTAGCACATTTTAACTGTACATATGTGCTCACATGCTTTCATCTTTATTCATATGTGGTTACATGCTTTCATCTTTGTTTTTTCCATGGGGGGGGCAGCCTATGGCTATTACGTGGTTGGATTTAAACTTCACACCTATTGCTTAATGTGTATAATGCTCACTATTCTTATTTTATTTTTAATGTACTGTGGCCAGTAATACATGTTTACTTGGTAATTGTATTTCACATCTTGGAATTAGAAAATGTCTCCTTTGACTTTACTTTCATTTCTCGGCTTTACCTGTTTTCAGCATGGTGTATTATAATATATTATGTTAATTTAGAACATTTATCATGTTATCATTTATTCCATTTGTATTTATTTTTGTTTTGTAACATGGTTGTGACTAAAAAGGGGAAGTGACCAAATTCATCTAACTGCAAAAAAGTAAATAAATAAAATGGGCATATGTAATACTGGCCTTCACAAGGTCAGGAACTTAGAAGATGGGATCACATGGAATATAATCTATTGCATTCCATAAGTGATACTTAAGTCATTGCTTCTATAAAAATGAACTGTTTGTGATGTTACCTAGTGTGTTTCCACTTCTCATACAACACAACTTCTGCACTGCCCTTTGGGAAAAGGGAAATTTTACCTGTTGCAGTTAGTTGACATTTTCACCAAGTATGCATTTGCTGACATTCATTTGTAACAAAATGTAACATTCCCATAGTAACATAATCAAACAGTCAGACCCACTTAAATGAAAAGGCTCTTTTAACACACACTTTAATTTTTAATGAATGGAGTAGCCCACTGGGGCTTGAATATACCCATATGCAAATACAGGTTTAGGATCTATTGGTAAACAAGAAACGTCTGTTCAACAATGCAACTCTGTTTCATTTATTAAAAAAAAAGTGTGAGTTTTTTTTTTAAATAGCTTTTGGCAAGGGGCAAGCCCCCTAACTCCCCAAAACGTATATATACCAGCGCCAGAGTCACACCTACTCAAGAGATGGGAGAAATTCCCCCACAAAGGGCATCACTGCTGGCACAACTCGGTGGCATCACTGCTGGCACAACTTGCCAACAGTTATTTCCTACAGAGGAACTTCAATTGTTGGAGTGTTGAACTGCAGGCAACTGAAGCTGGAGCATTCAGTCTTCATCTACCACTAGATTAATGTTTGCTAGCTCATATTGATTACAGAGTTTATCTAAACAACCCTGTCTTGGTTTATGATTTACTGTGCAGTTGCCTGGTAAGAGAACTTTTATTTGAATTTATATTTTATTTTTTCTTACCACCGTTTTCACTGTTTATAGAAGGAAGGGATAGCTTGTAGACAAGAAGATGTACTTTGATTCATATTTCGTTGTTTTACCTTTAATTTCCACTCTTTATTCTTAGAAAGAAAGGTTTTAGCCAGGCAAACTCTAGGCAGCCTAAGGGACTTAGATATAAAGTCACACAGACTTCAGAGAGGACATTTCAAAGCTTAACTAACAATCCTGTCTTGGTTTGTGATTTATTGATCTTTGCTGTCAGGTGTGACTGTGAGAGATAGTGAGCAGAAGTTACTGCTCACATCTGTGTGCAACACAAAGAAACTTTGACTTTTGTCTGATTTTCACAACTTGTATGGTCAGAGCAACAACGTTACTGTACTTACCTTAGTATTCAGTTGTATATTATTTGTGTAATTTTTTTCATAGAAGTTGATTTAAGTTCTCTTTGAATTCTGAGGAGACTGATTTTGATTATTCTTTTCTTTTATCATTTTTTATTCTTTTGAAGCTGAATATGGATTCCTTAAATGAGGATGCCACTAATTATTGGATAAACCATGAATATCTTCTACGGTGTAATCAATGCTATGTATATTTAAAGCTAACACCTGGTAACACTGGAGATCTGTGTTCCTCAAGTCGAAAGGTGGATGATTTGCTTACCATTATTAGAAGTAAATCTAGACTTGCTGATGACAATTGAACTTGTGCAAATGGCATTGCTTGGAGAACTGTTGTTACAGATATTAATGGCTGAACTGGTGAGATAAATAATGTTAGACAAAGAGCAAATAGAAAACATTTAGGAAAGAATGCATCTATTGTCAGTAGAGGTTAGTCAACCCCTATGGAAGAAGACAATGCCCCTGACAACTTTGCAATTCTGGATACAAGCATTCAACAGTCTAAGGGATCACAGTGTTTATAAGGAAATAAAAAAGAAAGAAAGGAAGTTCACAACAAATAAGGAAAAAATTACAAATGTCTGTAAAGTAAACATAATACATACTAAAAGGACACTGTTTGTTATGTAATACACAGATTACAGAGAATGATAACGTTTTTCTAACAGAAAACCTTCAGTCTGCAGAAAAAGGCAGCATGTTTCCAAAAAAGAATATAGAAAAAAGAGGCAAGGGGCAGGTGAAAATGAAGAAATCAAAACTGAACATGGATGGATTGAAGAACATTACTGCAAGAAAAAAGAGGAGCAAGATATACTGTGCTGTGGATGTACTAAGCTAGCTGGATGAGAATCACATGCTTGCAAATGTAATATGCATTGAAAACAGTGGGATTAATAACACTAATTGTGATGAAGATCATTCCTTTGTAACAATTGCTAGAGCAGATATTATTGAATTAGTTGAAGATTCTTCATAATTGGTCAGAAAATATATTCTTGAAATATGAGATTCAATTATTAGAGGAACTGATTCGTAACATTTGCAGATAAGATAATGAACATTATATTGTGTTCTACTTGCCAGGACCAAAAATAGAGGATGTGTGACAAGCCTTAGAACACCTTAATGTAAGGAAGCATGGATCTGTATTTATTTATTTATTTTTATTCATGTAAGTACAAATAATCTCATCCGCAAGGACTCTTTGACTGTTAGTATGGACCTTACAGCCCTCTTAGACAGTATAGCTTGTACTGATGTTAGGGTGCATTTTTCACAAATCACATATAGAAAGGAGATTCAGGGCATTATGAATGAAAAGATTTTTGGGGTAAATACCTGCATGAAAAAAAAAATGTCCTGTTTAAAAAATTGGAAATGTGTAGAGCATCCAAACCTAATGTTGGGCACACATGTATTCAGACAGGATGGTGTACATTTGTCAAGATCAGGGAAGAAAATTATTATGGCAGGTATTTTGCAATATTTGACAAACATAAGGCAAGATTTTTGCCAGATCAGAAATTTGACAGTTCACAGGAAGCAACATCTGATGCCTCTCCAATGTTTGTTAATGCTGCAAGCATTAACAATAAAGTTTTATTATTGGAAAATTGCTATGCTTCCACAAGATTGAAGTTGTTATTGTTTGTGAAACACAGTTAGAGAAAAATGACTGGAATCCAGTTCTGCCAGGGTATAAATGGTTTTACTGTAACAGACATTCCAACAAAAAAAAATAGTTGGAGGTGTTATGATAGAGATTAAAGATAGTTATGAGACCTGTGATTATTACATGTTCAGTGATAACAACAATACTATAGATTGTGTAACTGTGACAATAAAGGCAACCCTGGAACATATAGCAATTTTTTAAGTGTATAAACCACCAAAGCCAAATGCTGATAACCTAGAGGAATTCATAGATTTCTTACAAGAAATAGAAGAGGGAAGAATAATAGTGTTACCAGAAAAAGACTGAAATAATATTCATTCAAAAACATTATTAAGGAAATTATTTGCAAAGTATGTTCACGAACAAGAAAAAAACCTACCAGAGAAAGGAGTATACTAGACACAGTTTGTATTCTTAAAGAAATTACTGTTACTTCAAGTCAAGTTTTACCACCATTGATGTGCAGTGATCATGAGGTTTTAGAGGTTAATTTATTGCTAGATAATTCAGCCAAACTGAAATACAAACCAATGCACAGAAGATTAATTATAGATTATATGGAAGCAAAACAGTCACTATGTAAAACTAACTGGAGTGAAGTATTCAGTGGAAAAACTGTAGATGGAATGTGAAGAGTTTTGAAAGAGAAATTGTTTGAGTGCAAAAAAAAAAAAAACATGTTTAACATCAGGATCTTGACATACAATGAGAGGGGGATATATTTCAATAAGAACAAGATACCTGATTAAGGTGAGAGACAGAAAATATAAGAAATGGAAAAAAAGTTGAACTACAACTTTGAAATCTGAAATACACAGTCTGGACAGGCAAATTAAACAAAGTATGAGACACGATCAAGAAAAAAGTGAAGACAATTTATATAAAGATATTGAGTATATTAGGAAAGCATTTTGTAGACACATATGATGTGGAAGGAGTAAAGACAAATAAATTGATAAACCTTGTGTAGATTCTAAAATTTATTTTCAGACCCAACAGATTTTATATATATATATATATATATATATATATATATATATATATATATATATATATATATATATTTTTTTTAATAAAATCTTATGCAAAACAGTTTGGCTTCACAAAGGGGTGATAAGTTGTTCTGCTGATATCCAGGTATCCTCAGAAACTGGAATCAAAATACAATATATTGAAAAAGAACTGTCAAACTGGATCCAAAAAAAAAACACTGGGAGGAGACAGAATTAGTAACAATGACCTGAGAAGACTTCAGCAACAACTTTGGTTACCATTATATCTACTATTTACTAGGTCATATAAATACAGAGAGATTCCTTAAGATTGGAGACATGAACTTATTGAACCTGTCTTTAAGGGAAAGGGGAGTAGGACAAACCCATAGTCATATAGATCTTTAAGTCTATGTTCATGTTTTGGAAAAATAATGGAAAAGGTAATATTGGATAACTTATTGTCAGAACCTGAAACCATATATCAGCACACATATGTTAAAAACAGATCTATTACTACCTGTAACATGATGTTTTTTAATAATATAATAACAACTATGAATGAAAATTGTGTTGTGATGTAATTTATATAGATTTAACATTAGCACTTGATAGGGTCATGCACAAAACACTGATCAATAAATTACAACTAGGTATTGATTTACTTTTGATAAGATGGATAGCTGTGTGATTTACCAATAGGACATGACAAATATCATACAGCAATTGGACAGGTGACATTTTTGGTTACAGTCAAGATATACCACAGGGCTCTGTTCTAGACCCTTACTTGTTTAGATTGTATCTTTCAGACCTATCTTTTTTATCTGTGGTATTCTACAGTCTGTGTGCAAATGACCTTAAATAGGATAAACTGATTACATGTGTTACTGATAGGGCATGTCTGCAAAAGAACTTGACTAAATTGACCATTTGGGCACAGGAGAATAATAAGCTGATAAATACATCAAAAACTAAGCATATGAGATTTGGGAGACCCAAATGAAATGTGAATATTTAATACAGCACACGGTGATTGAAACTGTAGACTCATTTAATGACCTGGGTATATGGGTAGATCCAGCTATGAGTTTTTCTAATAATATCAACCAATTGGTTAATGATAGTTATAGAACTATAGGTTGTATAAAAGATTTATAAAGTCTAGGAAATCAGAAATGAAGTTATTGTTTGCTAGTTACATTAGACCCAACCCTGAGTATGGAGTAACAATATGGAAACCTTATAAAAAAACAAACATGAGTAAACTGGAAAGAGTACAGATGAAATATATCAAAAGCATCCTTGGATGTGAAAACTTAAGTTATTATGAAAGACTAAAATATCTGAACGTGTACAGTGTCTTTTATAGATATTTAAGAGGAGATCTTATTCAGATACATAGGGCATTTAGAGACAACTTCCTCTGGGAATGTTTGGGGTTATCAAAATGTAGTAGAAAATCATCAGACAGCCTATGAAGAAGATTCTATAGGAATGTGAAATGCACTAATTGGTTCTCAGAGAGAGCAGCTGATGCATGGAACAAACTACCAAACGACTTTAAAGCAAGCACAGGTTTAGATATTTTAAGAACAGCCTGGACACTTATTATCAGTACAGCTGCTTAGGTATATTGGCAGGCTAGAAGGGCATCAAGGCCCATGCTTGAAATATTTGTATGTATGTATTGTTGTATGTATAGTTATTCTGGCATATATACATGTCAGCTATGACATGCACTGACAAACAAGTTAGTGTTCAAAAAACACACATGAAATACTTTTAAGATTTTTTTTGTGTTTTATGCAGAGCTTTTCTGTTGCTGAAGTTTTCTAATAATAATTTCTCGAGTTATCTAAATGTCAGAACTTTTGATTTTGCTGAAGAATATTTTTAAGCAATGTATTTTTTTCCAACAAAGAAACTTGTTGCAATTGTGTATTGTGCGAATTTTCCATATATAACAGATAGCAGGTGATTGTAATCTTGTATATTCTCTATGAGAAAAACCTAATTCAACATTTTTAAGTAAAGAATTGTATCCCTAAAGAAAGTAGCAAGCTCTGAATGCATACATACTTTCCATATGATGTGTAGCATCTAATATCAGGACTTTTGTTCATCTGCTTCATAACTTCTGTATGTTGATCTACAAAGAATTACCGGTGAGGCTGATAAGGATTGACACTTCTCACATTTTAATATGGAAGTAAAGGAGCACATTTCTTACTGAGTTCACTAAAAGAGAAGCATCACTTGAATGCAATCAGCTGACCTCACTGTATAATTAAAGTGCATATTGCAACTGTAATGAAACAATCTCTGCTTTAGAAGTTTTAGAAGTCCCTGATGTATATACAATTGATCTTCAGCTGTCTTCTGCTAAGGCTAAGTTGTTGCACCGTTGTTCAGTTTTGTAACCTTCCATGCATTTCCAGGGAAAACATGCATTTAATATCTAAAACCAAGACATCAAAAGCATACTAAGAAACTACTTAAATGTGTAGGCAACTGCTCATTTTTTTAGCTGACATGTGCTAGGCAGAAGCCTCCTTTTCAGGAATTAGCATAACAAGACAGATGCAAAAGATAACATAATGGAAAGTAAAACTATGTGTTGTTTTTTATTGTACAATTACCCCCACCTTTCTATCACATTCATAATTAGTATTTTAGCCTTATTTAGTAGCAGTTACTTCTGTGTACTCTAATTATGAAAAGTAGTCACTTATACAGCTCCTTAAGATACAGAATTAGCTCACAGCCCGTTAGCTAGGGACTGTAAGAGCTATATACTATACCCAAGGGTTTGATTCATTTCATCTCCAGTTGTGTACTGTATGACTTTAGACATTTTAGTTAATTAATTTAGTGCTTTCACGTCAGTTTTAAAAGGAGGCAGGTGTGGATTTATTTTTTAAAAAAAAATTAATTAACTAGGTATGGTATTCACTTCAACAGGGATTTGTAGAAAAGTCGCATAGCACATGGTGTGCCATTTCATGAGTAGCAGGCATGTTGCAATTCCTAGTCATACGTCTCTTATTATAAGAATCAGGGACAAGACAAAAATAATGGGGGGACAATGACCAAAAATGAGGACATATTTGAAAAATCACTCTTATAAATTTAGAAAGTTGCCAGAATACAGGTTTCACATTAGCATGTATTTTCTGAGTGATATGAAATTTAAAACTCGTCTATCATTCCTTGCTGACTGCAGTTTCAGTGATTTGCCAGGGGAAAAAAACACAAATTTGACTGGGAACAGATAAAAAGTAGGAGAAAAAAATGGATATTCTGCAAAATTCTGAACAGCTGAAAACTATGATAATAGTATCAGCTGGTACTATAGAGCACCAAGGTGAAACATCATGGGAACAGGTGTATGCAAATGGTCATAATAGCATGCATATGAGGGTGCTCAGTCTAATAAGTGCATAATGAGATGTAAATGTGTAACTGTGAAACTAGGCCATGATCTACAGAAATAAAAAACATGGTGTGCAGCAAATTGTGCATCACTATAAAAGTAAAGAGCTGTGTGCTGTGAAGATGCAGCAAGCAGAAATGCTAGAAGAAGAGGCAGCTTTCATGAAATAGCATTTAGTGTTTATAAGCATAGCTTTGTCTCTGACAGCACAGCATTTACCACAGGCATTCCTGCAGTACTGGAGAGAACATAGCTAAGAGCAGTTTTTATATATTTCTCTGAGTTACTTAAAAAGTTAATAGGACTACAGGCTTTACATAAAGATGCATTCTATGAACAATAAGAATCATGAAACTCAAATGCCTGCATTATTTTCTTACCATAATCTTCACTGATTTCTTTGATGATGGACAAGTCAAAAATCTGAGACAAAATAAGGAATGGTCTATAAAATCAGGGACAGTTGAGGTGTGTGTGTGTGTGTGTGTGTGTGTGTGTGTGTGTGTGTGTGTGTGTGTGTGTGTGTGTGTGTGTGTCTGTAGGAACAATACTAGATATCAATCCTGAGCACAGACCTACACACCTTTAAGCAGAAGTATCTAAAAGTTCATGTCTCCCTTTTCAAACAGTTAATAGTGCATACCTCCCAAAGAGAGCAGGGCTGTGCATGCAATCCTGGTGTAAATTTGTGTTTACCAATCTAATTATCAAAACTAGCTGTGATGGTAGTCAAAATAATACTTAGACCCATAGTGCTAACTTATTCCACAGGCTGGAAATACACTGAGTTAGGAACCTATTTTTCCAGCAAGTCTTGCTTATTTGTTGGTTTAGATTTAGGGTCCGAGTTTCAGGATTTTCAGATCCACTGTTTTTTCAAGGAAAGAGTAGGTCAAATAGATCAGGCTCTTTAATGACTCAAAAAGCAAGACATAAGTCACCTCAGAGCAACTTTTGGTATAATGAGAGTTGTGCTAATATACTGGGTAGTTATAAGATTTAAGGTCTTTGATTTTTCTTGGTAAGATATCTTTGGGGCCTTTCTAGTTGAGCAATGTACTTTGATTTATATATACGAAATGAACATTGTATAAAATAATGGGTCTGACTGGGGAAGAGTACAGTGGCAGAATGATTTCTTTGGATCTTGAAGATATTCCCTTGGAAATTAATCTGGCCAAACAGAAGGATTTCCTGAATATGGGGGAAACTTGATAATTGAATCAGAGTATTTTCCACATAAGTACCACATCTCTTATGACCATGTCTTTCTGAAGAGAAATACCATTTCAACATATGAGATGAGAACAGCTTTTTCACTAAAGGCTGTTATACTGCACTTATTTATTTATTCATTGTCATTTGCTAAACGGGTTGGTCCAACTGAGCCAAAGGCCCATTTTCAGTGGAGACCTGAGGAGAAAAGCTCCAATTATAATTACAGACATGCCAAAAAGCAATAATTAATACAAAGACTAAAAATTACAATAGGAATATTGACAAGAAACATTTACATAAAATGAATTCAACAAAGATAATATATTTATATATAAGTTTCAAAAAATACAATACAATAGCAGCAGGATAATCCCAGAGTAGGAATATTTACAAGAACCTGATTGTAGATATAGTGCAAGAAAGAAAGGCAGATAAAAAAAGTAAAAAACTTAAAGTAATCAAAAGTAGAATTTTGGAAGAAATCAGTCAGAGATCAGGTCGGAGGCTGAATAGCTATAGAACAGCTATACTGTTTGCATTTAACCTGTGACTGTTTTTAATGTACAAAACATGTGCATATTCCTGATGTTACTGGAACTTCTTAGTATCAGTGGATGAGCAGATAGTAGTGCCCCGTTTACAGTTATCACCAAACTTGGTGAACAACACTTCTGAAATATTGAATTGGATATCTACAAAATAAATTTCAAATAAGAGAGAGCCCATCACTGATCTCTGCTTCAGTTTTAAGTTCAAAGAGGGTACCAAGAACTTTCTCCAAATGTGATTTATTGTATAGGCATTTGCAATCCAGAAAATAATACAGGGGTTTACATTAAGTTTGCCTAATTTTTTAACAATACCGGCAAGGGGCATAGTGTCACAAGCCTTAGCCAGACTGAGATAAGCAGCTTATATTGAGGAACCACTGTCTACAGCCTCAGTGCCCTTTATAAGCAAGCTTACTAGGTTCAGGAGACAAAGTTTGTCATTCACAAAACCAAACTGATTGTGATCTATATCAGTTATGTTGCCCATGTCTGCATGAATTAGTTCTGCTGTTATACTTTCCATGGCTTTACATATAAGACTGGTTAGGCTGATGGCCTATAATTGCCCGGATCTGCAAGGCCATGAAACATATTATCATGTAACTTATAAACAAAGACACAATCTTAAAACACTGGACCCCACCCAGTTTGGGTTTGTGAAGGGCCGATCGTGTCTCCTGAACCTGACTGACTTCTTCGAGTCAGTCTCCAGAGCCATGGATGAGGGTAAGGCAGTCCACACAGCCTATCTGGACCTCGCCAAGGCCTTTGATACCATCCCCCACTCTGGAATCATAGATAAACTTACTAAGCTGGGCATTAATCTCTACACCACTTAATGGGTTGCCAACTGGCTTACTGACAGAATCCACACTGTAAAAGTAGCTGACTTCAAATCCAGCTTCAGACAAGTGACAAGTGGAGTACCTCAGGGTTCAGTCCTGGGACCTCTCTTGTTTGGCATCTACTTCTCTGAAGTACAGGCCAACACTAAGGGACTCTGGCTAACAAAGTTTACAGATGACTGCAAACTGGGAGCCATTATTGAATCCCCAAATTATGTGGATACTCAACAAAAGGGCCTTGCAGAAACAGATGCTTGGTGCCAGAGCCATGGGCTCAAGCTGAATGCCAAGAAATGTATAGTTATCCCCTTTGGGAAAAACATGTACTCATGAATTACCCCATAGGTGGCAGTACACTAAACACTGAAAGCGTGATAAGAGACTTAGGGACACAGATGGACAGTGGTCTCACCTTCAATAACCACATCGCCACAACAGTCAGGAAATCCTTCTATGTGGCACACCTCATCACTAAGGGCTTTTCATCCAGAAAAAAGGAGGTCATTTTCCCACTGTACTCATCCCTCATTAGACCCATTATAGAATACAATGCCCCATTTGGTATGTACCTCTCAATACATCTGCAACAACTGGAAAGGCCGCAGAAATACCTCGCTAAAAGAATCACAGGCCTAAAGCAGATGCCCTATGCTGTCCACCTTAAAAAACTCCAGCTATACTCTGTCGCATATCATCTACTCCGAGGCAATCTCTGCTTAACATACAAGGCCATGTCAAACCCAGAGCTGTTGGACATGCTACACTTAAAGAAATTCCAATCCTCAGAACCACACGCTCCAGGGATCTAAACCTTGTCATCACAATAAACAAAACATGCTGGAGGGTAGGTCCCTGACCCAGAGACTCCCCAGACCAGAACAGTAGTACTAATCCCAAGCCACTTCCTAAGAGATGGTGTGTCAGATGTTGCTGGGTTCAGGATGCCTGTTATAGTTTCCTCTTGGTAGGCAACCTAGATAAGGCAGTAGATTATAATAAGGGTGTTCTGGGAGGCTGCTCAGGACCTGTGGCTTTAGAGAGGTGGACCTATTAAGCTGTCCAGCATTCATGATTAAGTCATTTATATTGTTCATTAAAATGTTACCACACTGCAGTGCTGGATGCCCATTTACAAGCATCTGGTCACTCATTCAGCACAGATCAGATATTTGTACATGGTCAGCAACTCTGTAGTGTAGTGGTTAACTACAGCCTAAAAAGATGAAGTTCTCCTGCACATGTACCCATTATCAAGGAAAGGTTTAAGATGCCGTACCATGTGGAAATACAGCAACATAGCAAATTAAGTTCAACTCACTTGTGACTCCAGATTAGATGATAATGAGGCTAGTTTGTCTCAGAAAAAAATAATGCTTAATTTAAGATCTCTCTGACTCCTTCTGCAAAGTTCCAACATACACCCAGTGCTTTCTTTTCATCCCTGATGCTTTTATTTTTGTGTTTTTTTTTTTTTTTGTCCATGATTTAAACTGAATACTGCCAAGTGGGTAAAAGTTCGACACCTGCACTGAACTGCAACTTAAGTACTTCTTCAAATTATTTATTTATTTATTTGTTTATTTTTACAATTACCTACTAGGCTAATGTTTTCAGTGATTGCCAACTCACACAACAGATTCCAGATACCTCTCAATTGTCCCTGATTTTAGAACACATTTTTTTGTCTTTTGTAATGCAAAAAATGTAATTAAATCATTGGGAATTATAATAATTATAATAAATCAATAATACTAAACATTACAATTCATACTACATGCTGTACAGAACATGCTTGTTGATGTAAAGCCTATTGTTCTGGTATCATTTTATGTGAATTAGAGTAATCTTTCAGTCCCTGATTTTGTCTTTATAGTAACATTATTTTTGTTTTTGTCCAGACTGTAAAGGAATGAAGGTATATTAGATGCATCAGCCCAAGACTTGCCTCTGCCTTTCTTATTTTTTCACTGGCTGACTGTTGGAACTTGCACTTTTTAAAGACACAAAAGCAAAACAGACTGAACTTTGACAAAAAATACAGAAACACAAAATTTAAAATGGTAAGAGAAACAAGTCACAAGCCATGTGGGCACTGGGTGTCTACTATTGTTTTTCCTCAGTAAGACAAAGTAACCTACTATACCATAGTTCCACCAAGGAGCATTTCAGCCCTATACATTTCATATACCTCCCACAAATTTCTAAACTCTGTCAGACCCTCAATTATCCCCCTTTATCTATGCCTCTGACAAACTATATCTCTTCCAGATCCCAGATCACTAACATTACTTTGCACCATATAAAAACAAATCTTTACTACTGCTTTCCAGATTTTGCAACAATGTAGAAACATACAAATTTTCAAATACAGAAGAGTTTGGTACATTGTTTCTATTTGTACACAAGTAAATGTCTACAGGGTCTATATTGAATTAGCGAACACTTAGAAAAGTGAACGCTAATTCATCAACCCCTTTTAAGCGGGTCAAAAAATCACTGGGCCAGTTTTGGCAGTTCGGCATTTCCTCCACTGTGGTGCGATCTCAGAGTTGGTATATTTAAGTAGGGGGGGGGCAAAGCCCCCCACATTATATAATGTTTTAAGTTTTTTTTTTTTTTTGTGGACCAGCGATTTTTTTCCTAAGCTTTCACCTAAAAATGGTAGAGGAATTAGCGTTCGCTTTTCTAAGTGTTCGCTAATTCAATATAGACCCTGTCTACATTCTCTTTAAAAATGTTTATGGAAAGCAGTTGTTATCATCACATCATAAGAAATTCTGCAGTCTTGGCATTTTCAGGAATGTAAATCAATTCCTCTCTTTATTTTTATTTATTTATTTACTTACTTATTTATTTTATTTCAATTTTTTTTTGTAGGCAAGTTTGCCAGGCATTCCCAGATGGTAGAAATATTTTCATGAAGAGTTGTTCTAATATTATAGGGTTACAAATTGCCATTTAAAACTAATTCAGATATTTACAGCAAGAAATCTACAGGAAACTGAAAATAATAACATTCTTTAAAACCTCTATCCAAAGGTATTTTGTTATCACTCTGATTTTCTAAGTAAAAAACATACATTTCTTCCCAAGTATAGTAAGCTTTATTTTATTTATTAATTTATTGATTTATTGATTGATATCTGTTTACTGAGGTAGTGCACTGATATCAATGGACCATTTGCATGTCTAGCCTGGGCGAAGAGGATCACATAAGAAATGAACATAACATATTTACAGATACAAGGATATGCTAAAAAAGCAAATATATATATATATATATATATATATATATATATATATATATATATACATATATATATTTACAGATGCAAGAATATTCTACAACATTTAGAGAAATTGATTAAAGTTTGTTGTCTATAAACAGAACATATTGCTATACTTAGTCACTCAGACATGAAAAGGAATGTGGGAGATTAATAAAATATCAAGGTTATGGCTAGATATTAATTTCAGGGGGTTAGAGATGGGGCAGTAGTATTATTCCTTCTCATGGGAAACTACAGGATGGATGTATTGCATTTTGTGATTTATTCTGATTTAATCTTTATCTTAAATTGCAGCAGGGAAATTGAAAAAAGGTAATTGTGAGGTGGAGTTCAGGGATGAGTTAAGGCAGGCACTGGGTGGCAGTGAAGAGTTACCAAATAGCTGGGGAACAACAGCAGAGCTAGTAAGGGAGACGGCTAGAAAGGTGCTTGGTATCACATCGGGACAGAGGAAGCACGACAAGGAGACATGGTGGTGGAATGAGGAAGTACAGAAGAGTATACAGGTGAAGAGGCTGGCAAAGAAGAAGTGGGATTGTCAAAGACATGAAGAAAGTAGACAGGAGTATAAGGAGATGAGGTGCATGGCAAAGAGAGAGGTGGCGAAGGCTAAGGATAAGGCATATGAAGAGTTGTATGAAAGGCTGGACACTAAGGAGGAAGAAAAGGACCTGTACCAATTGGCTAGACAGAGGGACTGAGCTAGGAAAGATGTGCAGCAGGTAAAGGTGATAAAGGATAATGAGGGAAACATACTCACAAGTGAGGGGAGTGTGTTGAGCAGATGGAAAGAGTACTTTGAGGGGGTTGATGAATGAAGAGAATGAGAGGGAGAGAAGGTTGGATGATGTAGGGATAGTGAATCATGAAGTACAATGGATTAGCAAGGAGGAAGTAAGGACAGCTATGAAGAGAATGAAGAATGGAAAGGCTGTTGGCCCAGATGACATACCTGCGGAAGCATGGAGGTATTTAGGTGAAATGGCAGTGGAGTTTTTAACCAGATTGTTTAATGAAATCTTGGAAAGTGAGAGGATGCCTGAGGAATGGAGAAAAAGTGTTTTGATACCGATTTTTAAGAATAAGGGTGATGTGCAGAGCTGTAGCAACTACAGAGGGATTAAATTGATCAGTCACAGCAGAAAGTTATGGAAAAGAGTAGTGGAAGCTAGGTTAAGAAGGGATGTGATGATTAGTCAACAGCAGTATGGTTTCATGCCGGGAAAGAGCACTACAGATGTGATGTTTGCTCTGAGAGTGTTGATGGAGAAGTACAGAGAATGTCAGAAGGAGTTGCATTGTGTTTTTGTAGACTTGGAGAAAGCATATGACAGAGTGCCTAGAGAGGAGTTGTGGTATTGTATGAGGAAGTCAGGAGTGTCAGAGAAGTATGTAAGAGTGGTACAGGATATGTACGAGAGTAGTGTGACAGCAGTGAGGTCTGCGGTGGGAGTGACAGATGCATTTAAGGTGGAGGTGGGGTTACATCAAGGATCAGCTCTGAGCCCTTTCTTATTTGCAATGGTGACGGACAGGTTGACAGACGAGATCAGACAGGAGTCCCCATGGACTATGATGTTTGCAGATGACATTGTGATCTGTAGTGAGAGTAGGGAACAGGTGGAGGAGACCATGGAGAGATGGAGATATGCTCTAGAGAAAAGAGGAATGAAGGTCAGCAGGACTAAGACAGAATATATGTGTGTGAATGAGAGGGAGAATAGAGGAATGGTGAAGATGCAAGGAATAGAGGTGGCGAAGGTGGATGAGTTTAAATACTTGGGGTCAATAATTCAGAGTAAAGGTGAGTGTGGAAGAGAGGTGAATAAGAGAGTACAGGCAGGATGGAGTGGGTGGAGAAGAGTGTCAGAAGTGATTTGTGACAGACGAGTACCTGTAAGAGTGAAAGGGAAGGTCTACAAGAGGGTAGTGAGACAAGCTATGTTATATGGGTTGGAGACAGTGGCATTGACAAAAAGGCAGGAGTTTGAGCTGGATGTGGCAGAGTTAAAGATGTTAAGATTTGCACTGTGTGTGACTAGGGTGGACAGGATTAGGAATAAATATATTAGAGGGTCAGCCCATGTTGGAAGGTTTGGAGACAAAGCCAGAGAGGCAAGATTATGTTGGTTTGGACATGTGCTGAGAAGGGATGCGGAGTATATTGGGAAAAAGATGCTAAGGATGAAGCTATCAGGTAACAGGAAAAGAGGAAGGCCTAAGATAAGGTTTATGGATGTGGTGAGAGAGGACACGCAGGTGGTTGGTGTGACAGAGCAAGATGCAGAGGACAGGAAGAAATGGAAACAGGTGCTCCACTGCGGCGACCCCTAACGGGAACAGCCGAAAGAAGATGATGATGATGATTGAATCTGTAAATTATATAATGAAAAGTTTTTTGTTAGCCAGATGGATTACTTGACATTTCAGACAAAAGACATGAAACCATTTTATCCCACCAATTAAATAAGGCAGATATACAGTTTCTGGAATATAGCAGAAGATATATTGCTTTTATTCATACCTCCACATTTAAATTTACAATTTTTTCTGTTTACTGACACTAATCCAACCTCTGACTGATCCAACCACACACAAATAGAAAAAAGTCTAACAGCACAAAAACAGCATGTGGCTACTCACAAAGCACCTTGTCACTGGCCTCGTGACAGAATGGCACTTGTCTCTCTGCCGTACTAACTGCATATTGACATTTCTGTCTTTATCTGCTGTACGGGCCATAGGCATATCTCTTCCTCCCTCTATGATCTCTACTGTATGACACTGGATTCTCAGTATTGGTAATGGCATTTAATGTTGGAGATGGCATACTGCTCTACTTTGAACAAGCTCCTAGACAGTAAGTCTCTTTCTCTCTCTCTCGCTCTCTCTCTCTCTCTCTCTCTCTCTCACTCTCTCACATGCACTTTCTCTTTCTATCCCTCTTGCTGTGTCTTTCTCATTGGCTCATAAGCTTTGCATTTGAGCCAATGAAAGAGACCAGCATATCATATCAAAAGAGAGCAGTGGACCCAGGTAATCAGGTTTGGAAGACATGGATATATATATATTTTTTTTAATTCTTTATGAGCCTCCCCAGCCCATACCAGGCTTTAGGCAGCTGCCTATGTTGCCTTGTGCTGATTCTGACCCTGTGTGTGGATCTATATAAATGTTTGCATTTGAGTAGGAGAATGAATGAAAGGTTTGTATATGCCACTGTGATTATTTCATTTTTAAAAATCATTATTGCAACAACAAGTGTATGGGCTAAATATCTTAGTATATGTAACAAAAAATCAAAAGACACATTTCTTTGAAAGTGCAAAAAAATCACCTAAATTTATATTCTTCAATAAAAAATGTCAAGCCTACTAAAATTTCTAGAATGTAACATTTTGCTCTGAATATTATTTTTTTTTTTCAGGGACCTTACCCCTGGAACCCGTAGACATTTCTGGTGTTTTTTGCTCATCCACAAATGTGTAATTTCATAGTGCCTCTGTTAGCTGCATGGATCCATATAATTGTAACTCTCCATGCTGGCCAGACAAGTGAGAAATGAAATGGAAAACTAACTACACTTAACTTAATGGCATGTTACTGTACTTTGCAAGGGAGCAGCAGTTTAGGGGTGATTATTCTGAATCTGGTTTCAGTGAAAGGACATTTTATCTATCTTTGTTTAATAAACTTCCCTACATGTATTTGCTGTAAAATTTAGAACAAATTTTTAAAATTAAATCAAAATCTCAGATTATGTCACATTTTAATAATGAAGAATTACATACAAAGAGAAAACTGAAGATTATTTTAAGGTAATTAGCAGGGTATGACCAAATAAATAATTTTGGTTTGGTCTGGGGCAGGAGGCTACGTGCAATACTTTGCCTAGAGCTGCATTTGATCATGATCTAGTTCTGCCTGTAGAATGTGCAACACAGTCCTTAATATTCTAATAGTACGTGTGGATAAGCATATCTATTTCTTCAGCATACCAGGAGAGATACTCACTATGTGTGGCTTCAGCAACATTACCTGCCTTCCCAAAATACTAGGTTCTATACCTTAAACATATTACAATAAAGACACCATCTGGTATACATAGATGGTGCTATATACATAGGAAAAGTTCCCAGGCAGTATGCAAGCACAGACTCTATATTGTTGCTTCCCGCTTACTGAAATTCCACAGGGCCACTTCTTCAGAAAGTGCTAGCACTGTAGCAATCTGCCTAAGATGTCCAAGACAGTGTCTTCAGGAGTCACACATCCATATGTTTTAGCATGTTTCAGAGAATGCAGGACACTCACTGGAGCCCGGGTGATGACACCCATAAAGAACACACATAGCATCACTAATGTAGTATAGCAGAGCCCATGAGCAGACAGAGTATGTCACAAAGCATATGTTCAGCCTGCTGAAATTACACTTTTGATGTTCATATATATATTGGGGCAGCACAGTGCACCCCTACCTCAGCATGAAAGCTGGATGTGGCATGCCACATGCCATATAAAATTATTATGAAAAAACATGCAGGCCATCCCTCTGTCCTAGTAACCCCTAGACATACTACAGCAGCATCTATAACAGTCACTACACTAACATCATCCAGTGACAAAAGGCAGCAGGAGAGACAATAAACAGTCACTGGTCCAAAGCTCCTCAAACAACAATGGTGCATTTTTACAGGTCCTGATAAGTACAGTGGCAGAGCAATATCAGACAGAACAAACATGAAGCATGCATTGCTAGATAAAGCTATTTTTGGCAGCACAGTGCTGAGTCACATTGAGCATCAGACATCTCCAGATACACCATGTAGGATAGAGGGTACAGTGTGTCACAGACATCATTTTCATAGATGGCAAGATATACAATGACATATGACTGACATCACAACCAGAACAGATGGCCATGTCATTAGGGGGTGAAGATGGTGGGCTTAGCTTGCAAGGGATGCACTGTGTCACAGACAATGTTTCCTGGGACAGGAAGGGCATGTCACTGGTCAATGACTGGGTGGAGATGCCTCTACAGAACACTGACTGGGAGGGGTACCAGTATATGACCATGGCATGGAGCTTATGCACTGAGTAGAATTGCCAGGACTAGAGGACACATAAGTCACAAACATTGTACTAGTGTAGGAATGTGGCTTGTATAGAGTCCACTGGTGAGGTGTCCTACTCCTGCAGACTACTAACTGTGGTCACCCATGATGTGAGATGATAGAGTGAGATATTTATAGCGGCACGCATGCTGTGAACCCTGTGCTAGCCTACCAGCATGACCACACATGCATATATCAGACCCCAACCATAGACAACACCAATGAACATTGCAAAAATGGTCATACTTGCTATTCTTTGCATGGGGAAAATATACTACAATATGCATCACCATACCCCTCATGAGACCTAGCATGCCATCCTGCCTGGATGTCACAACCTCATGGAGATATTAGTAATGCTTTGTAACTTCTTCATAGATGCACACAATGCGCAAATTACTTCTGCGGCAGGATGGGTAGCTACAGACTCTGGCCAATTAATAAACCTGCATATTTACTGACAGAGCCATAGTATCACTCAAATATCAGATTTAATAAAGCAAAGGATAATTATAGGTGTGCAGGCAAGGTCAGCATTTGTATGGGTAAAGACAAGTATATTTCTCCTTCTCACAGGACCTTGCACATTTTGTTGCAAGGAACTGGTATTAATGAAATCATGGAAATTCTGGATATATTTATTACCAACTGTCAACAACATAACCTCCAATTGCTGGACATATAAGTAAAGTCACCTCGAATTCGATACTGGGATTCATTCAAAATATCAATGCGCTTAATTTTGTCAATAGATAATACTGAAGGGGATTTATGGATAGGAATTATATGTTAGTGGATCTTCTTAAGACCAAACTGTCAAGGTGCTTGAGTTCAGTGTCTTGTTGTACTTGACATAGTTGTTTTGGATAGCTGAGTGGATAAAAACAGATATTGCTGCCCTCAGATTGAAAGAATGAGTGATCGGAAACTTACCATGTTATTGAGAGAATGCATTTCAGAGCACTGAAGCCAAGTAGCTGTAACAATACATATATTCCAAATATTGAAGTACTTGACACAGGTTACTAGATGAACAGATAAAAACAGATAATCTCGTACCCCCTGATGGTCACAACAAATGACAGGCACTGTACTGCATTATAGAGTGAACAATAAAACCAAGTTTCTGAAACAACACATACATAACATACAGTGAAAGTAACTCCAGAACATTATAGTAATGAATGCCTACATAATCTTAGGTGCTACTTAATGTAACACATGTGGTAGAGAATTGCAGCAATAAACTAAGAATGAATGGAGTCAGTGAGTGTAATGGCTGCTGAAGTAGTTAACACTGTCCCTGGCACATAGTCTTTTAAGTAGAAGAGTGAGATTATGCTGCAAACTCTTTCTTTGAAATGTAGGAGGGCTGGAACAGTAAAAGTGTTTAGAGGAGGTGTTTGTCTTGTATCTTGAAATCATAAATGGAGGACAAAGTGGACTGGCTCCTAGGCAATACGGCCAGGTTATGAATATGGCAACCTTGTGGTTATCAGTTGTAGATGCCAGGTATGGCAATACGGTAACCATGTAGACTACTGATAAGGCACACATCAGAATTATAACCTTAGAGGAAAGATTAAGAAACTAGCAAAAGACATGAGTAGGCTGTTTAAATGTATAAAAAGCTGGACTGAGAAGTGGGCAGACATCAAAAGTACAACCAGAAGAAAAAACTGTTGATTAGAGTGTTTGAAGAATGTCTAGAAGGAAGACACCCCATACATTTTGTGGAAGAGAGGGTAAAGCAAACAACAACCTACAAGTCATGGACTGCTTAAATGACAGGACATATAGAATAGAAAAATTACATGACGGATTGGAACAGCTGATGTGCATCCTGGTGAAATGCCATAGTCACAAGCTGAAGGATTGTCTGGTAAGACAAGCAGCTATAAAAAATGGATTTATCACAGAAGGATGTAAAGCGAAAGTACTGTTAGACTTTGTACCATAGATGTATTATAAAAGGAAACGTGATGCTGGCAGCATTACTCTCAAAGCAGATCGGGGCTGGACTCCACATGGTTTACCAGCAATGCTAAAAGGAATATGGAGGGGATAGCTTCATACTTGGGCCAAGTTAATGGATGAAGTAATTCACAGTATTTGAAGAAATAGTCAGGGAATTGTTATGACTAGGCTTGTATAGGCCCTAGGGCCGATAGCCTAGTACCAACCTATGAGCCTATGAACCTATGAACATATACAAGGATGTCCTTCATTCAAGGTAAACTAGTATGTTGGCAGATGCAATGGGGTCAGTACCTGCAGACAGACAGGTAAACATCAACTCTAGAAAGTGAATGTCAGAGGAACCAGGCATAGAATTAATGATGATTTGAAGAGAGCAGAAACAGCCAGGGGAGTGAACTCAGGGGTATGTCACAAGGATTGCTGCACATGGAAAGGGGATGGAAGAACATGAGGTCTGTAAAGTTAGATCAAAAGAAAAAAATTGAAATGAATGAAATTGCCATCTTTTAAGTAATGAGGAGGAGGGATTTAATGTGTGAGAGAGAGAGAGTGAGATCTTCCATGAAGAAGAGATGATATCAGGAAAGTGAATGGAGAGATAATTGCAAACATATATAGCTGAGGAGACAAAGGAAGGAGCGGGGAAATGTTGGAGGCATAGGAAATGGACTGAGATGTCATTAGAGGATGATGGAATGCAGTAAGGGAATCCAGGACAAAAGGAGACAGTTGCCATTAATATATGCCTGAGGAGATGTCTGCAATCCAAAGATACTTACTGAGAAGACAGACACTATAGTGGCTATAGGAAGAAGGAAGGAAGTATCTGCTGTCCAATGGTGGTGAACTGATTGTTCTCTTGTTCTGTGTTTTTGTCCTGTTTTGTATCATGTGTTTGTGTGTGTGTGTGTGTGTGTGTGTATATAGATATATATATATATATATATATATATATATATATATATATATATATATAAGTGTGTGTGTGTGTGTACATAGTTCATAGTTGACTATATAGCCGCAAGTGGTCTATTCGACCTTTTATAATGCATTCTTATTTAACCTTGGAATATATTTATTGTCAACAATATAGCTGTCTTGTCTTATTTTAAACAAGTTTTTTCAAGTAGACTATTTTACTTTTGCTGACAACCCATTACACAGTCTGGAGTCCTTTGTGTAACATACCGATCTCTTTTTATAGTTTCATTAAAATTAACTTTAAATAAATATCCTCAGTCTCTTAATCCAGAGTATTGTGTAATTATCAATAACCCTAATTTTTCTCTTAACATCAAGTCATGGAACATATTAAATGCAATACTAAGCTTACCCCTAACATATCTACGTAGTACTATGTGCAACTTTAGTTCTT
This sequence comes from Protopterus annectens, assembly GCF_019279795.1. Lineage (NCBI taxonomy): Eukaryota > Metazoa > Chordata > Ceratodontiformes > Protopteridae > Protopterus > Protopterus annectens. The sequence continues at coordinate 855,442,560 of NC_056729.1, read as the reverse complement.
TAATATCATTAATCCATTTTGTATAACATCTCTGTATACTCACCGCCAGTTTGATTTCTCCCAAACTAAGACAGCAAATGCAGAACTATATTCTATAACTGGTTTAATTATAGTTGCATATAATACTTCCAGAATTTAAAGATGTCTAGATTTAATAGCACTAAAAATGAATCCAGTCATAAGATGCTGCCTTTGCGTTCATTACCGGATGCTTAAATGACAATGCCTTTTCTATTATCATGCCAAGATGTTTAATACATTCCACAATTTCAAACTGATTATTCCCTAATAGTATTTCATTTGTAGTTGCTGCCCCAGACAGCATCCCTTTACTCTTTAAGGAATTAAATTTTAGTAGGTAAATATTTAAATATAAAATACCTGTTGTATCACAAATTACAGCACCAGTCTTACAATCACCAACAAATTTTGATTTAAAAAATTAGAGATAGCGGAAAGTTAAAGAAAAACAAATTAATCAAGATGGGTCCCAAAACAGATGCTCGAGGTGCTCCTCTGCTAGTGCCTGTCCAGGTTGAACTGGAAATCTGTACTAAAAGATGGGTCCCAAAACAGATGCTTGAGGTGCTCCCCTACTAGTGCCTGTCTAGGTTGAACTGGAAATCTGTACTAAAAGATGGGCCCCAAAACAGATGCTCGAGGTGCTCCCCTACTAGTTCCTGTCCAAGTTGAACTGGAGATCTATACTAAAATGTGCTATTCTTTATTCTTTATTCTTCAACCACTAATTAATTCAACTAGATATTTAACAATTTGCTTTTAACACATTTAAACTAAGGGCAATCTGTTAACTGTGACAGTATTAAAATCTTTCCTTACATTCCAGTAAATACCTAAACATTTTAACTTAATCTAATAATGAACAGATTTTTTCAAAAAAAATAATCTGGCAATCTAAAGAAAATTTATCTTCATAAACCCAAATTACATTGGATCTATATGAAAGCATTAATTCCCATGTGTTTCTAATTGTTTTAATATACATCATTCAAAACATTTTCCAATAAATGAAGTGAGACTAATAGGTATATAATTAGACAATTCATATGTATTACCTCCTTTAAATACATGGATAATATTGGATCTCGTCCATTTGTTGATACTATTCCATTTTAGTAATTTGTAATTAAATAAATGTATAAGTGGGCTGATGATACCTTCAGAACTAATGCTAATAAAATGAATACAAAGATTTATCTGGAACTGTAGAATACTTTGTCTGCTTGACTGCTTTATTTACTTCTAACCTTGAAATATGAAGACAGAAATATGTTAACATACCAGTTAGGCATTCCAAATTCCTTATGCCTTCCATTCTTGCTAACTGAAAAAAATGTCTGTTAAACAACTGGCTGTTTCAAAATTATTAGTTGTCATCTTATTATTAATGACAAAAAGGCCAATTGATGATTGATGTTTGAGTATTCTTTACTGAATTAGCATATTTTAAAAAAAATGTTCTTGCTATCACATATATATAATAATGACATTTCATAGTTTTCTTTCTTCTTTGATAAGTTTTTCAGTTCTTTAATTACTTGATTTAGGCACCCATTATTATACTTTGTACTATTGGTTTTATACTGATTATAGATTCTTCTTCTATTCCAAGGAATCTTCCTAAGGTGTTCATCCCACCACAGCTTGCAATAAAATCTGCCATATATTTTCCTTTTAGAGAAGTTGCCTTCCCTAGCAGGTCTGTTATCATCTCATCAGCTGTGTGTTCCTCAGAAATCTATTCCCCAAAACAACAACATGCTTTACATTCCATCAATACAGCATGAGTGCAGAAGTATACCTGCCTTCCTAGGGACAGAGTTTCTCCAAATAGTAACTGTCAGTGTATGTAAAAACAACAATACACTTTTAATTATTAATTGTGTAATCCAGGAGGTTACACAGCTGATCAGGTTAAAATTCGGACACTTTAGAAGCATGAGAGAGACCGGATGAAGAATATACAAGGAAAATCAGATATGTTTCTTTAGTTTTGAATAACGTATTTGATTTTTGTAGTATTTTCTACATACTGTCTCTCTCATACTTCCAGACTGTCTGGATTTCTAATTTTATTTATTTATTTTTATTTTTATTTTTTTAATGGTGAAGAAAACTTGTAAAGTGATAGGATATAGTAATGGAAGAAAGTCCAGGTAACCAGACTTTTTTCCATTGGTAAACGCTCGATTTACATCAGGTACGCTGGTTGGGCTGTCCAATCAGCATACTCATTTTTAAATTTTAATGGACAGTCATTGTATAATAGGGAATATTATCCTCTAGATTGTTGCATTTTTTGAACTATTACTTATGATCAATATGTTAAAGTGATATTTCACAACAAAGTAATAATGCTGTCTGCATAATAAGACACTAATAATTATGATGTAATAATATATATTAATAACAAAAGATATTATAATGCAGGCAAATGGTGCAGCTGGCACAAAGCCAGGTAAAGAATAAGGAGAGACTACATGGAAGATACATCCCCTGTGAAGACCAAAAGATGAAATAGGGTAATGAGGTTTGACAAGCACTTAGGTAAACAAGAGTGAACAGATGGAGGAATGTTGAAATAATTTATTACAAAGAGAGTGGCTATATGTGGCTTGCACCTTACTGTTGGGGAGACCCAGGGGCTCTCTGGGTCTAGCTCTGGTGGTGCAACAGTATAGACTAGGCAATGAAAGGGTGAAAGGGCATGGGTTGGAAGAAGGAAATTTGGGAGGATAAATAACCTCATTAACCAGGAAAGGGTGTTAGTGAAGTTAGATAGAAAACAGGTAAAGATAACATTTTTGCATTTTCAATACATAACTTACCATAAAAAAATTGATGAGGCAAATTCTAAAAGACTTGTAAAGACATAGCTGCCCAATCAATGGAGGGGGGGGGGTTAAAGAGACCATCAGAAACTCTAAATACAAGTAATTTGAAACTAAGATGTCATAACCTGGCTCAGTACAAGCATATCATTAGCAGTTAGATGCAAAATGTGTTATAAAATTTTCTAATCATAAATTCTGAATTGTAAGTTTGTGCAAGGCACTAATCTGCCATCTGCAATCAGATGGCATATGATTTAAAACTTTTGTTTATAGAACTAGTAGTAAACAGTGAAAGGTGTGGTGATATAAGGCAGGTATGTTTTACTAAAGGGTGGCAATGCAGCATTGCTGTGCCAATTAATTGAAACTTTGCATTTTTTCTTGAAAGCTATTAAGATGAGGCATGAGGAAGTTTTAGTCAAGTTTATCTTCATTACTTGAAGGAACACATTCGGTTCACCTCCTCATATCAGTTGGTGAAGAGGGTCAAGGTTCTGAGGCAAATTCTGAGGCAAATTCTAAAAGACTTGTAAAGACATAGCTGCCCAATCAATGGAGGGGGGGGGGTTAAAGAGACCATCAGAAACTCTAAATACAAGTAATTTGAAACTAAGATGTCATAACCTGGCTCAGTACAAGCATATCATTAGCAGTTAGATGCAAAATGTGTTATAAAATTTTCTAATCATAAATTCTGAATTGTAAGTTTGTGCAAGGCACTAATCTGCCATCTGCAATCAGATGGCATATGATTTAAAACTTTTGTTTATAGAACTAGTAGTAAACAGTGAAAGGTGTGGTGATATAAGGCAGGTATGTTTTACTAAAGGGTGGCAATGCAGCATTGCTGTGCCAATTAATTGAAACTTTGCATTTTTTCTTGAAAGCTATTAAGATGAGGCATGAGGAAGTTTTAGTCAAGTTTATCTTCATTACTTGAAGGAACACATTCGGTTCACCTCCTCATATCAGTTGGTGAAGAGGGTCAAGGTTCTGAGTTGTAGTTCTTGTGGTACAGAGTATGATTCCCTCTGCTCTCTCAAATCTTCTGTGTGACCTTAAGCAAATCACTTAACCACACAATACTTAGGTGCAACTAGGAATTTGAACTAGACTCCTCAATAGTCCCCTGTGCTGCAAGCATCATGACTACATATGAGGATAACAGGGCTGGTATGGTTTAAGTATACAATACGATTCTTTACAAAGGGATGTTTAACATAACCAATTCCGTTGTTATGTACCATTTGCTCTAGAATCATAATTTTGGAACTGCACACTGACATCTGTAATGCTGTGCTGAAAGAATAGAACATATGTATTTGGTGAAGAAGAAGAAAGTAACATTTGTCTAAGCAGCAGTGATAAGCATTTAAACAATAAATACACCTGAAATAGTTAATAAGCAGCAGATATAGGTGAGGTAGGACCAATACTGTATTACCGGATGAACAACTTTACTTTCAGATATTTAAGGAGATTTTGGATATCAAGAAAATTCACCTAATACAGTGGGTGGCGTGCATAGTCATTATGCATGTGTGAAGCAGGTGTGTGAACTGGTTACAAACAACTGTAGATGAGGTGAGATTCTTAGAGATTTGTTGTGTATATGTGCAACCATTGAAAAGTCACAAAGACACCCATATGCAAATGAGTTTATAATGACATTTAAATGAGGAGATGTGTGTAAATACTGCTCTAATAGTATAATAGGGTTCTTTCCTGCAATTCACAATTCAGTCACATTTTTCTATGCAAATGTTCGTTTTTCATATACGCTATACAAAGACATGCTGTTCCTTTTCTAGACACTTTGCAATCAGCAGAGATGTTTGGCTTTACTGCAATTCTTGTTGTTTCCCACTTTGCATTGACTCTTCTGCACCACAACCCAGTGTGGAGCAGCACTCAGTGGCCTTGGAGGAAGTGCTATAGGCAAAAGGTAACCTGTCATAACTCTGAGGAGCAGAAGGTGATTAATTGTTTTTAGAATGGACAGGGTTATTTTATGGGCTTTGTTAAACTAACTTAGCTCACAAACTGGAACTGGGAAAAGGCATAGCCTTCCTGTTCCTATGGATATGAAGGTATGTGTAGCCCTCATTATACTTGTCACAGTAACTTCCCTGAGATAGGTTAGGCACATGTTGGGTATCACTCAGACTTCTGCTGCAGTGATACTACAACAGTTCCATGAGCCCTCCTAGCCCATGTAGACTACCATATCTATATCCCATGGTCATCAGAGGACTGAGCCACTACTATATATGCCTTCTACCGGCTGCCATGCTTCTCTACAGTGTTTGGTGCAATAGATTGCAAGCATGTGGCTACAGGGTGAGGGGGGAGTGGACCATAATAGAAACAGTTACCATTTCACCAACTGACAGGCATGGTTGTATTATGACTGTAACAGCCTAGCATCCTAGCAATACAAATGATTCCCACATATAGCACACAAGTTCATTGTACCACAACTTCCTACAAATGTTTTTATTCCTCATCTCAAATGTCATGCACTAGGTTATGTCTGCTTTAAGTGTGATGATGATCACAGTAGTTACTCCTGCCACTGTGTGGGATTGGTGTTTGGGTTGGTATGTGTCAAAATATGTGATATTGGGAGTGACTGTCACTCTGGTGTTGTGTCAGATACAATGCCCCCTAATGATAGCATGGAGGATGGTCCTAGAGATTAGGAATAAGTGCTGCCATGTGAGCATGATACTGAATTGATATGGTGGCAAGACCTACTAGATACTTGTGATGCCCTTGACAGTGACCGGGCAGTGCTTCATGACCTAGAGGTTGACTGAGAGATCCGACCATATGATGTGAATTCCACTTATACTTATCTGGCTCAGCCATGGTGCAGTCCACATCCATGGATGCAATACTTTCTTGATTCATTTATAGTGCATGGCCCACACATCCATCATGTGAGCACCTGCCCACAGCCATGTCCACCACTGTCACCAATGTGTGTCTGATAAGTCCTTACTATTGTGCAAATATAGGCTGACATGGATGCTATGTGAGAACCCATGGTTCATATGAGAGTCATCATGGCATTATCCCTGAAACCCATGCTTCATATCAGGGCCATCATGGCATTGTCCCTGAACTCTACCATTTCATTGTATGGGTGAAGCAGTCTAATAGTCTAGTCTGGCAACCAGTCCCAACTGACCTTATCTGTAAACTTCTACAAAAACTTAAGCCATCAACCCCATCAGCCAATAAACTACCAGCAGAATATCTCCAAAAAGCTGCCAAAGCTATAGCCTATCCAATATCAATCCTGATAAATAGAACTTTAAAAGAAGGAAATATTCCTGCCATTTGGAAAATCTCCCACATCATCCCCCTACACAAAGGTGGCAATACTAACGAATGCTCCAACTACCGCCCAATAGCATTACTTTCTCCTTTAGCTAAAATAATGGAAAGATGCATCCATAAACAACTACTAGATCACTTACTGCAAAACAATTTACTTGCAAATTGCCAACATGGCTTTAGACCATTTCATAGTACTACCACTGCTCTCCTATCCTTCTCTGATAGTATCAATCATAACAAAAATAACAACATCCTCTCCTCAGCACTCCTTATTGACCTTTCCAAAGCTTTTGATATGGTCAACCACCATTTACTAATAAATGTACTAAGATCTCTTTCCCTAGATTCACTGGTTATTCAATGGTTCCAATCGTACCTTAACAACAGACAACAAGCTGTGTTTTGGGACAATAACCTATCTTCACATCTCCCCGTTACACTAGGAGTCCCTCAGGGCTCAATTCTTGGTCCCCTCCTATTCTCAATCTACATAAATGACCTTCACCTAGCAATTACTCAAGCTACCTGTATTCAATATGCAGATGATTCTACAATCATCTGCTCAGCTAAATCCTCATCTGAACTACAGTCCTTAACCCAGAAAATGTTTACTCTAGTAGAAAATTGTTTTTTACAACGATGCCTCCTCTTGAACCCCACAAAGACAAAACTATTGCTCTTCACACCCACCCGCAAGTCCAGCCCAATAAACTTCTCAGTCCTATCCAATAACGGTACCATTATATCTCCAGACCTAACCACTAAACTTCTAGGTATAACAATATATAACAACCTTACCTATGAAACTCACATTAACAATACTATAAAAACTGTAAATAGGAAATCGGGCTCCCTTTATAGGATAAAGCCATTTCTTACTCCACAAGCCAGAACTTCTATTGCCCATACCCATTTAATCTCCACACTCCTCTATGCTTCATCCATATACGCAAATCTGACTAAAAACAACCTCAACAAGCTGTCAAACTCTTATAATATCCTTGTAAATACAACTTATCTCATATATACTATGGGAAAAAAAAAAAAAAAAAAAAAACATTTTTATGACTATGTATTATTTTGACTACGGGATGATATTATAAATTGCGTATTGCAATTATTTGTTTTGTTTTGATATGTGTATCTTCTATGTATTTTTTCTGTATTCCCCTTACTTGTTATAACCTTTGGAGCTTTTCTCCCCGGGCCTCCACTGAAAATGGACATATATCCAGCTGGACTAGCCCGGTCAACAAATGTAAAATAAATAAATAAATAAATAAATAATAACATAGCTAGATTTGCCACATCTTCCTCTTTCAGGACCCACCACTGTCATAATCTGAAACAGCTAGGCTGGCTTGAGCTACAAAATCAACTCCATTATAACCAACTTACCATTGCCCATAAACCCTCTTCCAACCAACTAGAACTCCAATACTATCAAACCTTTTTACCCCATATAAAAACCTTAATACCTTACGCTCATCCAAGAAATGACTAGTATCCAAAAGTATATCCAACAATATCTCTGGTGACTCTCTGTTCTCTAATGCTGTTGGAAAATACCGGAACCAACTTCCAAATGAACTGACATCACTGTCCTATTTATCACTACTTAAACAAAAATTGAAACTTTACCTAAAAACACACTGGTTATGCCCCTGTACAAACCCACACTAATCAAAAATGGCATTGCTATCATCATCACTGCTGACCCAGTATTTCTCAACCATTACTTTTACTTTCATGGACTAGTCCATATCTGTTCTTTATTCTATCCACAATAAAAAAAAAAAAAAAAAATTTCCTTGAGAATAGAGTTTCTAGCAAATGTATCTAATGTTCTGTAATAACTTTTGTATTCAATGATTTCTGTACATGCATTTATATGTTAATCATTTTATGTTAATCTTTTTGTTCATAGGTTCATAGGTTGGTACTAGGCTATCGGCTCAAGCTCAATGCCAAGAAATGTATAGTTATCCCCTTTGGGAAAAAACATGTATCCGTGAATTACCATATAGGTGGCAGTACACTAAACACCGAAAGTGTGATAAGAGACTTAGGGACACAGGTGGACAGTGGTCTCACCTTCGATAACCACATCACCACAACAGTCAGGAAATCCTTCTATGTGGCACACCTCATCACTAAGGGCTTTTCATCCAGAAAAAAGGAGGACATTGTCCCACTGTACTCATCCCTCATTAGACCCATTATAGAATACAATACCCCGTTAGGTATGTACCTCTCAAGACATCTGCAACAACTGGAAAGGCCACAGAAATACCTCACTAAAAGAATCACAGGCCTAAAGCAGATGCCCTATGCTGACCGCCTTAAAAAACTCCAGCTATACTCTGTCGCATATCGTCTACTCAGAGGCGATCTTTGCTTAACATACAAGGCCATGTCAAACCCAGAGCTGTTGGACATGCTACACTTAAAGAAATCCCAATCCCTCAGAGCCACATGCTCCAGGGATCTAAACCTTGTCATCACAATAAACAAAGCATGCTGGAGGGATAGGTTCCTGACCCAGAGACTCCCCAGACTCTGGAATAGATTGCCCATACATGTCAAGCAAAGTGCCTCTTTGGTCCTCTTCAAAAGGAACCTTGACGATTGGATGGGAGAAAGGAATTTCACCCCGGGGATCACGTCAGTCGCCCTGCTAGACAGGGGTCCAGGGAAGTAAATAGTGTGGGAAGAAATAGCCAGGGAATTGTTATGGCTAGGCTTGTATAGGCCCTAGGGCTGATAGCCTAGTACCAACCTATGAACCTATGAACCTATAGCATAAATAAAATAACTCCCTGAAAAATATTTAACTTGGGAGAACAAACATAATTTCAAAAGGCAAATAGTCTTTGCTGTAGTCAATGGTATATTTGTAATTAAACATATTCTAGAGGCATTCTTAAATGGTTTACACTTTCTTTGCATTGAGCAAATAGACTGCAGCAAATATAATAATCATTTATTGTGCAACTGCTGTTTATAATTTAGCAGACATGACAGTAATTTGCTAATAATATCCAACTTCTTTATTATTTTTGTTCTGTATTATAAGACAAAATTGATCTTTATCAGTGGAGGCTAGTCCCCTGACCCCAAACATATTTTTATTAAAACACATATTCTTTGTACTATAAAATAATTTAACACACATTGCATTTTGCAATTTATTTAATCTTTTTTTCTAATTTTTTATCAGTTTCTACAGATTTAGAAGAGCTTTGGACACCTCAAAAGCAATCATTCACATCAGCCATACAGAGATCCCTGCAGGTCTTCAAGGGTCTGCTTTGCAGGGAAGGAGTGTGGTTCTTCTCCTGTAGGCAACTCTCTGTAAAGCAACCTTCACCAGGAGCAGCTCCAGATGTAGCCTACACCAGGAGCAGCTCCAGATGCAGCCTACACCAAGAGTAGCTTCAGATGCAGCCTACACCAGGAGCACCTCCAGATGCAGCCTACACCAGGAGCAGCTCCAGATGCAGCCTACACCAGGAGCAGCTCCAGATGCAGCCTACACCAGGAGCAGCTCCAGATGCAGCCTACACCAGGAGCAGCTCCAGATGCAGGCAATGGTGAATGGTGAAGGCTGTGGTTAAGAAGATTGCAGAAAGGCAGTAGAGCCCTTATCAAAATCTCCTGCAGTGGAGGCAAGACTTGCTCTCCCAGCAATCGCTCATCAAGAGGGGCCACCACCATCCTTAACCTTGGAGTCTGTCCACCCAGTATCAACTGGGCAGAGCTCTTAATGAGAGCCCCTGCAATGGAATCATAGCTGTGTTACCCTAAGACCCCATCCCCAATCATTTGTGCACTCAACCTTTTTGTTAGACCTACCCATTGTAAGTCTCCACAGTTACTTTCCATCACCGTTTGTCTAACCTGTGTTTCTTGGTCTTTTCTTCCATTTGTAAACTCAAGATATTGCTTGCTCACCCACTTCTGTCTGTCTGTATATTTATGTCAGTGTTAATTCCCTTATTTCTTCCCTACTTGCCATTCCTCACATTGGCACACTTTCTCTTCCTACAGCTTTCTGTTTATATTTGAGAAAAGGGGGGTCTATCCCCCACAAAAAGAAAGACCCTCCTCTCCTACTTCCTGTAGCACAACTCTGTTATGTCATTCTACTGTGTTCCTCTGTGTGCTCTCTTCCCTTTATCCACCTTCACCATTCACCTCCTTTTCATACTTATAAAAGCAGTAAATCCGTATCTGTCAATGAGAACCTGTAGAATAAGGCAAATGGGAAAGTGTCTTTAAACCACTAGCCAATGATGCTGAGCTCAGGTACATGCATCTTCACCCATCAAGTCTTGTGATATTAGTGTAAATAAGTGATTACTGGTGAAGTGTGGAAACATATGAAGAAACTTGGGGAACTTATGAAGATACACAGGAGTTACACATATGTAAAAATACACATGTATGCAAGTATTACTTCACAAATCTTAGCTGAATTTACACACTTCCATCTTCTCACATTTTACCTGGATAATTCTTCATTGGTTTCACGTGTGAAAATTAGTGCTACAAGTCTGTGCTTACTATATTTACATATAGAAAAAGCATGCAGTCACCTTACACACTTATGCAGTGTAGGATTATGAATGCAACTAGTATGTTGCCAGTGTAAAAGACCACACACCAGGCTTCACTACTAGGGAATGTGTTAGACATTTTGCCATTGAATGAAAACAACTAATATAATATGTGATATTAACTGTAAAAGGGTTAGATATTATCAACATATTTTACTGTTCTGTAATTTTAATGAATAACAAAATGAGTCTCAAGAAATATCTACCCATACAGGTTTAGTACCAAGAGAATGGAGAACAGCTACATTCATTACCCTAAATAAGGACGAACCTTCCACAGACCCAGGCAATTATAGACCCAGGAATCTAACCAGCCTCATATGCAAAGCCATGGAAAGTCCTATCATGTAATTAATCAATCCAGGCATTGGGAACCCCCTGACACTAGATCCTTCTTAATTTAAATTTGTCAGGGGCAGTTCATGCTTGCTCAGCCTGGTGGAATTTTTGATAGGTCACAAAAGCAATGGATGAAGGCAAAATGAAAAAAATGATATACCTCAACCTGGCCAAAGCTTTTGACACAATTCCCCACTCAGCCAATACCAATGGGTTCTGGCTGACTAAGTTTGCAGATGACTGCAAGCTAGAAGCAATCATTGAATTTGCAAATGACATAGCCATTCTGCAGGAAGGTTTACCTCGAGTAAATAACTGGTGTCAAAATCATGGTCTGAAACTAAATGCCAAAAAAATGCATTATTGTGTCCTTTGGGAAGTCACCAAACTCAGGAAATTACTACAGTCACAAAACACCCTTAACAGTTGACCCAGTTGTCTGGGATTTAGGAACTTATGTGGACAGTAACCTATTTTTTTACCAGCATGTGTCTATTTTTGTAAAATGTCCTTCTGTATTGCTCAGCTTATAAACAAGGGATTGTGTTTAGATCTAGGGATGTCATTGTCTCCCTTTACTCAGCCCTCATTAGGTCAGTTGTTGAATATAATGACCCCTTTGATATGTATCAGTCCAAACGCATGCAACAATTGGAACACCCACAGATATACCTTACTAAAAAGATACAAGGCCTAAACAGCATGTCTTATGTGGACCTACTCAAAGCCCTGTCACTATGTTCAGTATTCTACAGACTGCTAAGAGGTGACCTGTGTATGGCATACAAGGCATCCTCCAACCCATTACTGATGGATTTACTGCACATCAGCAAGTCAAGTGGCTTTTGAAATACTCAGTCTGGGGATCTAAACCTCTTCTTCAACATCAACAGAACAGATTGGAGGGACAGGTATATTTTGCAGAGGATACCACCCGTGTGGAATAAACTCCCCATCCACATAAAACAAAGTTTATAACTGTCCATTTTCAAGTGCAGTCTATACAAATGGGATAGATTATTTTGAGCACAAAACAGGAAATTGGCTAGGCTTAAAATGGCCTACTAAGGCATCTAGCCTAGTACTTACTATGAACCTAAGAACCTATAATTAATGAAGTTGTACTACCAGTTGCAACAATATACAAGAGACTTGTCTGAATACTTACATCACTTGCTATTTCTTCATCTGTTAAGATGAACAGATATGTGTATAATACATCTTCCCTATCTCAAAAGGGTTCTTAAGTTTATTTTTGTTTGTTTTTAAGTCTTTGTTTTGATAAGGACACTTTATTACCCTGAATATGGTGAAATTAATTTTCCATCCTTATCGTGTATCCTTTCCACTGTTATTTTAGTATTGTTATTCAGGAAAACTGTACCCAACTCCTGATGTCACTACAATCTTTGCTTTGGGCCACATTTTCCTGCTAACTCCTTATAATAGAGAAATAAGACCAGGTGAAAAAAATGAAATGCCTAAGGTTTTACTTTTTCCCATTCATAACAGAATACTTTCATGATGGCTACTTGTAACATATATTATTAGACATAGATATATCTACACACATATATATGAGAACGTCTCTCTCTCTCTCTCTCTCTCTCTCTATATATATATATATATATATATATATATATATATTTATATATTAGAGATAATGTGTAACAGAAACGTAAAGTTTGAATATCCATTATAATTTTCTGCCCTCAAAGCTGTGACACAAATTCTGATAAGTCTGTATTGTTTTTGCATACATTCATATTTCTAACAAAACACAACCTTGATTACAAAGAGGTAATAGTCTGCTTTTATGTTCTACAGGAATGAAACATACTTTTTTCTAAAACCCTTTTGCCTCATCTTGGACTTATGCCTAGATTACCCTGGGCACTGTTACTATTAACACCACTGATGTGGCAGAAGGCTAAGCCATTCCTTTGTGCATCAGAGTTCGTAGCACATATACTACATGATAAATGATAGTTAAGCATTTTAATAACAGAATTACATGGTACTCAGATTTTTGTAAAAAAGCACAACAAAAGCAAAACTGACAAAAAAGGAAGCGACTCACCTGATGCTTGGAAAAGATATTATACCGAAAATTATTCTCTTTGGATTACTAAGAATGTCATTAAGATAGCTGAACCATGGTCTTTGATTGTCTTTCAGTACAACATTCTTGCTTAGCATAGATGCAAGTGTTTGTGTTAGCATCTGTGGGAGTGTGTTTGTTTTTGCATGTATACAAATAGGAGCTCTTACATCCATGGAAATTGCTCAACTTCCAACTTCTGCACTATGTCTGCTAATACCTTGTCATCCTTATGCCTAATACATGCAACACTGTGGCTGAGTATGTCTTACGGAGCTTGTTTTGCGATGTGTGGGAAAGTCATGAGATTGTTTTTTATTATTATTATTATTATTATTATTATTAGCTTGCTGTACTGTTTTTCTTTCAGTTCAATAGGAATCTGCAGTATTCTAGACTATAGACTGAATAACATTTTATGCAGGTCACAAAGCTTTTTGTGAATTGTCTGACCAATGGGTGTCTTTCTAATATTCTGAGTTAAGCTTTTGTCTTCTTTTATTTTCCATTAAAGATAATTTTGTGAATTTTTTAGATTAATACTGATTAGGTTTAATGCTCTGTTATTTGTTTTACTTGTCCAAATGTTATTTTTTTAGCTTCGGGTCCAGCTAGCCAGTAATGTTGTTTTTTGATTGGCTGTTTACAGTGTATGTTTCATTTTTTTTATTCTATTCATTCCTTAACTTTACTTTTTTGTTGGTGTCCTAAAAGGTACAGGTTTCATCTCTAAGGGATTGTTTTAAGGGGATAGTGCTGCTTTAGGAGGTGTGTGTGTGTGTGTGTGTGTGTGTGTGTGTGTGTGTGTGTGTGTGTGTGTGTGTGTGTGTGTGTGTGTGTGTGTGTGTGTGTGTGTGTGTGTGTGTGTGTGTGTGTGTGTGTGTGTGTTTTATGCATACACGATATGAAGTTATTTTTTCTGAGGAAATAATAGAGCTGAATTGAGATTTGAAAAGTGATGCTCAGGTAAGAGCTGCCCTCTCCAAAGCAAAAAACACAGCATCAGTGGGACCAGATGGTGTCCCGGGCTGCATCCTACATGAACTCCAAGAAGAGCTAAACCCAAACATAAAACTACTGTTCAATCTCAGCCTTACAACAGGATATGTGCCCAAAGAGTGGCGTACAGCAACAGTGGTCCCTCTCCATAAAGGTGGTGCCTCAACGGATCCTGGAAACTATCGCCCCATAAGCCTGACTAGCTTGGTCTGCAAAGCTATGGAAAGGATCATCATGGACCTCATAAATAAAGATATTGGGGACCTACAGACACTGGATCCTACCCAGTTCGGCTTTGTTAAGGGCAGATCCTGCCTCTTAAACCTGGTTGATTTCTTTGAAACAGTCACCAAGGCCATTGACGAGGGGAAGGTGGTCCACACAGCCTACCTGGACCTCGCAAAAGCCTTCGATACAATACCTCACTCGGGCATTATAGATACACTCACCAGCTTAAATATAAACCCCTATGTCACTAGATGGATTGCAAACTGGCTCAAGGACAGAACCCACATGGTTAGAATTGCTGGAGCCATGTCAGACTCCAAACCAGTTACAAGTGGTGTCCCACAAGGCTCAGTCCTGGGACATCTCTTGTTCGGTATATATTTCTCAGAGGTACAGGCCAACATGGAAGGACTGTGGCTGACCAAGTTCGCAGATGACTGCAAACTGGGTGCCATAATCGACTCTCCAGCCGACACAAGCATCCTCCAAAAGGGCCTCATAGAAACAGACAACTGGTGCCAGAGCCATGGCCTCAAGCTAAATGCCAAAAAGTGTATAGTCATCTCCTTTGGCAAAAACAAAGTGCCCACAAATTACCACATAGGTGGTAATCCATTAAGTACAGAAGAAGTAATTAGGGACCTGGGGACCCAAGTTGATAGCAATCTCTCATTTGACAACCACGTGGCCAAAGTGGTTAGAAAAACATTTTATATAGCCCACCTAATCATGAAGGGATTCACATCTAGATCGGGGAGGTCATCGTGCCTCTTTACTCATCCCTCATCAGGCCCATAATTGAGTACAATGCCCCTTTTGGGATGTACCTTACCAGACACCTGCAGCAACTGGAAAGACCCCAAAAGTACCTCACCAAGAGGATCAAAGGGCTCAAACAGATGCCATATGCTGCCCAGTTAAAGAAACTCCAGCTCTACTCAGTGGCATACCGCCTGTTCAGAGGCGATCTATGCCTGACGTATAAAGCCATGTCCAACCCGGAATTAATGGACATGCTGCACCTCAGAAAATCCAAATCCCATCGAGCTACATGCTCGAGAGACTTGAACCTCAGCACTGAAATAAATAGGACATGCTGGAGGGACAGATTCATAACCCAGAGGCTCCCTTTACTCTGGAATAAAATCCCAGTCCAGGTTAGGCAGAGTCCCTCATTGACTCTCTTCAAGAGAAATCTTGATGAGTGGATGGGAGATAGTAGGTTTACCCCGGGTATCACTTCTGTGTCACTGTTAGACAGAGGCACAGTATACTAACCTCGAAAAAGGGCATAGCAAAATAAATTTAAAATGGGTGGCGAAAGCCATACACACTCTGGCTAGGCTTATAAATGCCCTAGGGCATATAGCCTAGTATGAACCTATGAACCTATGAATTAAGGAAAATAGTGATATTTCTACGATGGTTATAAATGCTTTCTTTATGACTGAGGACAGATGTGGCAAATTCATGTCAAAGATATCATGTCACAAAACTTCCTTGAAACACCATTTATGAAGCATCCCTTCATAATCAGTTATAGAGCACCCTTCTGAACATGATAGCTATCTTTATACCTTAGATGAAACCCCAGTAATCCCAACACTCTTCTACAGGAGGACTTTAATTATCCATTAAGAAACTGGCAAATTTTCATTGCCAGTGGTTAAAATGGCCAACACCTCCTTGACATCATCAATGCAAACTCCCTTGTACAAATAGTTAATTATCATGCTATGGCTCAATTATCAATGATCCAATCCACAAAAATATGGACACATCTTGCACACATGTATATGTATCATCTCTCTTAGTTAAATCAGACCATAAATCAGTGACGTCTTCCTTTAATACTAAAATTCTTCTGTGTTTAGGGACTCTTTTAAAAGTAGCAATACTTCCCAGGAAAATATTTCTGTGTTTAGGGACTTCTTAAAAGTAAACCAATTGCAGTTACTTGATAACCTAAATAAATGAATGTGTAATCATCCTCCAATGGAGTCCATTGCTCAAGCTACTGCCTATGCTTCTGACTTCTTTTCCCACTTAAATAGTTGTATGGAAAAGGCAGTCTATGTCTGCAGCAAATGTGAGGAAATTAAAAACAACCCATATGGTAGAATACCAATATAAGTAAATTATACAACAAGAAAATTAAATTACTTAATACCTATAAGAAGTCTCATTCTTCTTACTTTAATAGCACACTTAGGAGCTTCAGGGAACCTTTAGGAAACTCAGTAGCTAAATATGAACTAGCTAGCAAAACCAAAAAAATATTAAAAATATTTCTTTAACTGTGTCAAGAGGTTAAGAGCTAATTACTATGAAAAAAGTCCTCTCAGCCCTGTCAGAAACAAAGATCACCTCTTCCATGGGCAACAATAACATACCAGGTTGCTTTACTAGCACTACCAAATATGGCCGATCTGAAACCTTACTTAATCTCTTTAATCAAAACCTCACTCTGCTGCTTACATTCCTAAAGGCTATAAAGCAGCTACTATAATGCTGCTATACAAGGAAGGCCCCACCGCAGACCCTGGTAACTACAGACTTATCAGTCTTACTAGGCTCAGATATAAAGCTGCATGGAATATCTTATCTCCGACTTCTTTAACCTAAACACTGAAACAATGTTACTCTTGGCACTCATTAATTCAGCTTTGTCAAAGGAAGGTCCTGCCTCTTTCTCCCCATTAATTTCTTTGATAAAGACAGTGGATAGGTGTTACACAGTAAATACAGCAAATCTGGACCTGTCCAAGGCCTTTGACACTATTCCCATTTGGACATTTATAGAACCCATGTGGTTAGAGCCACAGGAGTTACTTCTGAAAGCAAAATAGTTATTAGTAGTATACAACAGGACTCAGTGATTGGCCCTCTCATATTTGGCATCTATTTATTAGACCTTCAGTCCAAAACTCCTGGCCTATGGTTATCTAAGTTTGCAGAGACCTGTAAACTGGCAGTTGCAACTCATTGGTCCAGTGTGTGTTAGAACATGTAACAATTTGTGTAAGGAGAATAGTTTCAATGTAACATAGTTAATTTTGGTAAAGAAAACATTTTCCCAAATCATAAAAGAGTCAAACTTTTCCAAACAGATAGTCATAAGGGATCTAGGAATTATTGTTCATAATTCCTTATCTTTTGCCCATCAAGTGACTACAGTAGGTCATAAAGTCTTCCATCTATCTCATCTAAATTCTAATGGCATCTTCTCTTGATTCAAAAAAGTCTTAATTCTCTTTTACTTCTACCTCATAAGATCCATTATTGAACATGGTAGTCCTGTTGTCATGTATTTGCCTAAACATATCAGTCCATTTGAGAGACCTTAGAGGTTTCTAACTAAAAGTATCAGTGGCATCACAAATCTTAGTCATCAGAACATACTTGCAGCCATCTCTCTGTAATCAGTCTCTTATAGATGCCTCCATGGCAATTTGTGTCTATCTTTTTGAGATATGAAGGATGCAACCCTCTTTGTCCACTTATTCCTTATCAGAACAAACCGTACTGCAAATACCTGGTTAAAGGAGCTCACTCTTCATCAGCAGATAAATAAAACATGTTGATGATATAGATTCATATTCCTTTGTATATCCCACCTCTTTAAGAAACTTCCACTATATGTCAAGCAGAGTAACATCCTTGTCAATTTCATGGTAAACCTAGATAACTGGATGGGTGGCTTCAAATTCTCTCTAATCTATTTTTTCTGCT
Organism: Protopterus annectens; assembly: GCF_019279795.1. Classification (NCBI taxonomy): domain Eukaryota; kingdom Metazoa; phylum Chordata; order Ceratodontiformes; family Protopteridae; genus Protopterus; species Protopterus annectens. Next base: position 855,424,342 of record NC_056729.1, on the reverse strand, counting down.
GCCCTTCAGGTTGGGAGGATGGGAAGTTTTGATTATGGATTATTGGCTATGCTCTTAATGGTCTGCAGACCAACTGACAAGTAACTAACTATGAACTTGTGAACCTATGATCAGTGGGTGCAGAAGGGTATGCCTTTTGTGGAAGTCTTGAAATGAGTAGTTAGTAAAATAAAGAATGGTCCACATAGAGTAGCTTTAGAGGTGAATTTGAAGAGAGATCCAAATTGGATCAAAAAGTACATGAATTAGGAAAACTAAACCAAAGATTTGAATGACTGGAGTTCAAAAGTGCAGTTTCTCTTTATACATGCTGTTATTACATGGATAGTATAGATCAAGTATGAATGTATGAAGAGTTGAGGAAGAATAACAAAGGAAGGTCATAAATGAAAAAGCTGTAGCAAAATCTTTAGGACAAAGTGATTGGAGACAACCAAAGTCCTGAAGGGTTGAAGACAGGGGGTATAGGATGTACTGGATAAGAAATGAGGTTATGTGTGGGAGACAGAAGAGATGGAATTTAGGAGGCAGAAATAGCTACTAGGTAAATTTTATAGTAGGCATGGGAAATGTGTATAACATGGGAAACTGGAAAGAGAAGTTAAACTGCATTGAAGCTGTAGAAGGTTAAGAATAGCAGAAAAAGTGGAGAAGAGAGCTATACAACACTATAGAGGCTAGTGATTCCTTTGGAGATGGTTGATATTTGCCATCACAGTGCATTGTTGTGGGAGGGGCATAGGAAGATTGGTAGATATCAGCCAAAGTCCCTTTATGGCTAATCTGCAGTGAAGCATCATGGGGGCATGCAGCAAAGGGAAACTGAAAGAATAATTAATACAGACTCTTGCAATGTGGGGAGAGTTAAATAATATAAAGAGTGAAAGTGTATTAGTAAAGCTGGTAAAATAAAAGACCGATGTATCATTGTTGATAGACATTCAACTGAAAGCTCAAGAGGTGGGAAAATTGCTGAAATGGGAATATGTGGGTTTCAGTAAGTTATGTGAAAGTAGGAAAGGGAAGCAAGTATACTACTTTAAATGATAAGTATGGGATATATGGGGTCGACATTTTAGTTAGTCAGGAATGAACGGTAGGGGATAAGAGGCTGGGAAAAGTGAAAGAAGGTATACTAGAGGGACTTCATTATGATACTTGACCTGGAAAGAGACTGTATGCTTGGTATGGCAGAATTTCAGAGGTAGTATTAAAATATATTGAGGCAAAGGATGAAGGAAGTTGTTGTAAATATTTGAAGCTCAAACATGTAGGAAGAAGAAGGGTTCACTTTCACTTATTTACTTTTTCAAGGGATGTTTCCAAGCAGGTCACTAGACTAGATAGCATCTTAACTTACAGAACAATGACGGAAGAAAAGAAAGCGGTAAAGATGAGATATTTGATAGAGGAATGTCTGATCACAAAAATTATAAAGGCCAATTGCTGAAGGAGATTGAAGTGAAAAAGTACTGAAGGTGAAACCTGTGAAAGTGAAGATGGGCTGAAAACATCAAAAGGCTACAGAACATGGTGGGAAAATAGTGAGAACAGGAAATGTAATGGGAGCATAACCAAATGAAAGTGCAATGGCATGAGGTTGAATGATGGGTGACGTATGAGCAATACAAAAAGAAAAAGATAACGTATTGCAGTGTAGAGAGAGAGAGAGAGAAAGAGAGAGAGAGAGAAAGAAGTTTAAACAGATTATAGGGTGAGATAGGTAAGGGTAGTGATGAGGTTTTGTATGTGAGGTTAAACAGTTGTTGTGTCTTTCGGCTTTTCCCGGTTAGGGGTCGCCACAGCGGAACTCCGGTCCGCTAATGATTGGCAGTAGATTTTTATGTGCCTAGTTGCCGGCCCTGACGCACAACCTTCAACGAAGGTATGCCCATTCACGCATGTCTCCACACAGAATACACTCTAGCTGAGAATCGAACAGGACAATGGTGAGGTTAAACAGTAAAGAGGATAAATGGAAAAATAAAAAAAACAGAAGCAGTGTTAGCTAGAAGGAGGCAAGGAGGTGAGTAAAGGGCTAGGTAGAAACAAAATCATTACTGTAGAAGTTCATGGATTAGGACCAACAGTTCTGGACCAATGGAATTAAATATGGACTGGAGAATAGAATAAGTACTAGTAGATAAATTAGATAATTTTTTTGGAGTTTTATGAGCATTTGTACAAGGAGTTAATCTGAAGATAGGGGAATTCTAAAAATGGAAGAGAGCATCAAATGATGCATGCTATACTGAATTTAAAAAAGTAAACCCTTGTGTATTTAATTAGACATGTAGAAAGAAAAACTGTTTTATTTCAATTACATGACATTTGTAAAAAATTGTATATTTCCTTGATATGTAAAATGTAGAAATTTTCTCTTTTAATTGCATGATTTCAATTGTAGTTTGCTCACTGCTTCTTTCAGAAGCTATATTACATTATACATTTAAAAGGAACTATTGACTGCATTTGTGTTTGAAAAACTATTTAGCCTCTTTGGATTGCATTGCATCACATCAACTCCTGTCCTTTTTCCTTCTCATTTTTTGGAAGTGTTATTTGGACTTTGAGAATCCTAAGTGGCAGAGCATGTTACATCAAGGTGCTTGGATTATACAATTGTTCAAATTATCTGCACCACAACATTTCAGTCATCAGCCATCAGTACTTGGAAATAATTACAGATGCAGATAGACTTTTACGATCATTAGTCTATGTAAGAAACTATTTTATTTTCATTTGGGCAAATTAAATAATGTTTTGCATGTAGAATCAGGTTCATTTTTTAAGTAAACAATTTTCATCTGTATATTTGACCAAGGCTTTAGCTGAAGTCTTATTTTTCTAGTGATGTTTACCCTCACAACATTGATGTAAATATCTGCTCATTCGAAGATAAAGTTTGTTTGGCTATTAGCTATCATAGTGTAATAATGGTTGCATTATTAAAAAGAATAACCAAAACTGAGGTATTTGTATCAGATTAGCAGTCTGATTGGTGTCAGCATAAGGTGAACACAGGAAAGGGATTCTGTCTATGGACAGTAAATAATGTGTGTGTATATGTAGATGAAAAATGATTTTGTTCATAGGTATGTACTGGGCTAATGACCCAAGTCTAGACATGCATCCCAAACATCTGACAATTTCTGGGACCCTTGGAAATGTACGGAGGAGCTTGGGGGATGAAACATTACAGGCTGCCTGAGTCCATTATAGACACAGGTGCCAAACAAGAGTTGGAATTCCAGCTCCCTGTCCAGTTGTCTAAGTTGCACTTGACTGGGGTTGGGGAGGGACTCTGCTTCACATGGACAGGCAGCCTGATCCACAGAAGGGGTAGCCTCTGGGATACATAACTATCTCTCCAGCAGGTCAAACTTATATGACAGGCAAATTTTAAGTCTTTAGAATATGTAATTCTGATACTGTTTGTGTTGTAGAGATGCGGTAGCTCCTTCAGAGAATGATCCAAAAATGCCTTGTATGCTACACATAGATCTCCCCTCAACAGCTTGTAGGAGACAGAATACAGGGATGGGGTATTGAGGTGGTTTGAATAGGAGATGTTATTTATGGCCTGTATTCTTCTACAGAAGAGCCTCTGTGGACATTCCATTTGTTGGGTGTGCCTGGTTAGGTACATACCAAAGGGAAAATTGTACTCAATGACAGGTCTGATGAGTACCAAATACAGTGGAACAATGACCTCATTAGACCTAGATGCCATACCTTTATTATAAGTAGTACAACATCAAGTGATTTTCTCACTACCGTAGACACATAATGGTCAAAGGCTAGATTACCGTCTTTGTCTGTCCTTAACTCCCTGACTCCTGGGCTCTTTTTAGGGGTGTGTTGACAATATGTTAGTTACCAGGGGCGGCCAGCTATGTATTTCTTGGCATTTTTGTTTTAGTCCATTCCTCTGACACCAGTTGTTTAGATGTGTCAGCACTTCTTGGAGAACATTAGTATCTGTGAGGATTGTATAACTTCTCCTAATTTACAATCATCTGCAAATGTGTTCAGCCAGAGGCCCTTGATATTGGTCTTGAATTCAGAGAAGTAGACACCAAAAAGGAGCAGTACTAAGACCAATCCCAGAGGGACTCTGCAGGTAAGAGGCCTGAAAGTCTCTGTTAATGTTGGTAAGTTGGCAGTGTAAGGCATTCTGATTAGACGGAGGTGGATGAAAATCCTGGTGAATCAGTGATTAGAACCTTGAGGAGCTAACATTATAGAGCTTATGTGTTAATGACAAGTGACAGGCATAAAATACAGTTGTAGTGTGAATTTGCCATAAGCTCCTAAGCTCAGTCTCCCTCTTACATACATATTTGGTAATGATCGCATGGAGTTTAGCTCTGCAGCTCTTGTCATCTCATCACATTAGTGGTACTGGTGCAGATTTGAGCTCCATAACTTCTGCTATCCATCACAGGGTAAGTTATTGCAGGAGAAGGAAAAACCTAGCTTGACTACACTAAAAGTGGGACAGGTGTCAGAAGCTATCTGGAATATGCAGTGTGATAAGGCAGGGCCCTCCCACTGGATTCCCAATAAAATGACTGATCCAGAGAAAGTACTTAGACTGAAACACAATATACATGTTAGTAGGCAGGTAGCTAAGGATTTTGTAAGGGGGGGGGGTAATTAAGATAATACATTTATTACTGACGGCCTCTGTCAATAAGGGACATGGGGACCCGATCAGAGGTAAATTTATGATTTTCCATCCAGTTGCCAAGGTTTTATTTGAAGAGGGTCATGGATGAACTCTGTTTTACATGGATTTGGAGCCTGGTCATAGTGTAGGGATCCTTTGGGATACATATCTGTCTCTCCAGTATGTTCTGTTTGTGTCACAAGCAAAGTTCAGATCCCTAGATCTAGTGTTTCTGGTGATGTTTGTTTTGCAAGTGTTCCACACATCCAGCAGGGTTGAGTCTGAGGAAGCCTTGTAAGCAAGGCAAAGATACCTGCTCAACAGTCTGTAGGAGATTGAATACAGAAAAAGAGCCTTTAGGTGATCAGTGTAGAACAGGGTATTCATGTCCTATATTCTCCTGGTGAGAAACATTTGTGGGAGTTCTAACTGTTAAAAGTATCTATTTAGATACATACCAAAGGGGGGGGGCATTGTTCTAAACAGCACAGTTCCTGTAACAGATTTGCCTTTAGGCCTTTACATCTGATAAGGACCAAGTAGAGTGGTACTATAACTTCCTTGGACATGTTTGCCATACCCTTACCTATAAGTTGGGCAACATAGAATGATTTTCTTACCATCTTAGCTACCTGTTGGTCAAAGGCTAAATTGCTGTCTACATCTTCCCAGATCCCTTATTTCTAGGTCGACTCTTAGGAATGTTCTATCGAGGGAGCAATTAACTTGCATTAGACAATGGGCTTACTGTACATCAGTACCCTGACTGGAGAACAAGCATTCTCCAACAGAGTATTAATGCACAAGTAATGCCCGCTGAAAAATGGGTCCGCCACTTCACGGCAGCAGATCAAACTGCTGTGGAGCTCAGACTTAGAAAACGGAACAGCTGCCATTATTTTACGCTTGCTAAGCAGCACTTTTGCTGTTTAGCAAGTGTAAAATATAAAAAAAGGAGACAACGAAAAGGTGTGTGTTTGTGTCTGTGTGTGTGTGTGTGTGTGTGTGTGTGTGTGTGTGTGTGTGTGTGTGTGTACCTGCATGCATGTGTATGTGTGTGTGTGTGTGTGTGTGTGTGTGTGTGTGTGTGTGTGTGTGTGTGTGTGTGTGTGTGTATGACAGAGAGATTGAGAAAGAAAGCGAGAGTTATGTGTGAGTGAACGCATGTATGTAAGCAGAGGAGAATGCTTATGAGAGAGATTGAGAGAGAGTGAGACTGAATGTGTGTATGAAAACAGCTGGAGACTATGAGAGATTGAGACAGAGGGTGAGACCGACCTTGTGTGAGTGAATGTGTGTACAAAAGCAGAAGAGACTGTGTGTATATGTATGTGTATGAAAGCGGAAGGGATTGTGTATGTGTGTATTGGAGACAGAGAATGGGCTGTATGTAAAATTGTTGTGTTTTACTTGCTTATTATTTTTTTAAGCAAAATATTATTTTTATATATGTTTGATGTAAAATGCTTCCTCCAATGCCATTAACATATACTATAGCAAGTTTGAAATTGTAGGCGGAGGAACTATTTTACATTAAAAATATATATAAAAATTAATCTTGTACTTAAAAAAATAAATAAGCAAGTAAAACACAATTTTACAGAAAGCCCATTCTCTAAGTGCAATAATGCCCTCCAGGGTGTGTGTTAAGGTGTAATTAATGCCCTTCCAGGGGTGTAGAGGCCCTCTACCTCTGGTGTCGGGTCTCATACCACCCCTGGGTGGGCATTAATTACACATTAACACACATCCTGTCAGGCATTAGTGCTTGCTTGACAGTTTCCAAAAGGGCATTATAATGCATTTTTGGCACATCGTTTTAAGCCATGGCTTTGCAGTTTAATCAGTAAACCATTTACTCAGTTTTTCTCTGTAACCACACATAAAGATTCTACACAGAAAACAAGCCACCGATAAACTAAACTAATGAAAAAAAATTATGTGAGGCAGTAATACTATTCAGTGTACCATCATAAAACCTACATCAATGTATATATTAATTTATGGGAGCTGCTTCTATATCTGATACTCAAAGTTGCAATACATTTCAGTAATGTTCATTTAGTGCTTGATATATACTAGGTCTGAGATTGTGGCATCTCTGATACGTCTCCTTATTTTGAGGTACAGCAATCTGGGAGTTAATATATGTATAAGTAGCAGGGCTCTGGGGCACAGCCCTCCAGTTCAGAGGGTGCAAGGAAGAGAATATCTCCTTCCAAAATTATTTTAGATGCCTTTACAGCAAGTTTTGACCTTCAGTGATATAAGTTATAATATCATTTTTTTCAAAGTTGTGCACAGAGCAAGATAATGGTCTGACAGGGCCTAGACAAGGTAAGGTTCCAGCCCACCCCAAGCCATTACAGTGTTCCATTACTTGTCTCTCTCTCCCAAATTACAATGAATATTATTCGACACTGTTACAGTGCATATTATTTTCTTCTTTACTTTTAAAATGAAGACAGAAATGTGGATTTAATTTAAAAGTTTTAATTTACTTATACTTTGTTGACCAGGTAAGTCTCAGTAGGCTATAGCCTCTTTTCAGGGGAGACCCCTGGAGGTATTTATACTACTAGGGGAAATTTAGTTAGGACATCAGGGAACTTCCCCCTACTCTTTCTGATAGCTTAGATGGATGCAAAAGATCTTATAGCAACTACCATCAGCACAGGCAGATTGGGGCATCAGTTTAACATCTCCAAAGGATGACACACTCAGGAGTGCAGCAATCCCCTTAAAGTGCACTCTGTTGTCAGCAATCCATCAACATGATGTGAGAGTACAACCCATAGCCTTTTGCACCAAAAGACAAGTATGCTACATATTGTACTACTAACAAAGCTTTCAAATTTTACAGCACAGACGCTGATGGCCATTTGCTAAACAAAACAATTGCACACTGAAAATAGACAACATGAGCAACAGTAAACTTCTCTTTCCTTGAAGTTCACATTCATTTAAAATACACTGATACTCACAGTCAGCGAGAATACATTGAACTTCACTTTCATTGAAAATTTATTAAAACTTGCATTAATTGAAAATACATCCAGCTAGTGGCATACAAGGGAATCTAGGTCCGTGGGTTGTTTTCAGACCATGGGGTCCCTCCATACATTTTTTTTGGGACATGCATAAATGCATGTTTTTGATTCACCTTCCTCATTTAATGTACTGCTTGTTAAATACAGTGCCATTTATTAGAATGCATTTTAAATTTGTAGTTTTGAACTTTGTTACATAAAGTTGTGAAACAAAACATAAGAACCAATAAATGACAAAATTGTCCATTTCAGAACATTTCAACCAACTGTAATGATTAACTGTACCTGAAGAGTGTGGTAGTTGATACAGAGGATTAAGACTCTTGTCCCCTGTAGATAAGGTACAGGGTTTGAGCCTGACCAAGTTAATTAACTAGCTTGCAACTTCACACACATACACACACACACACACACACACACACACACACACATATTTCCTTGGCCTTCATATAAGTCTCCAAAGCTTCCACCTACTATCCATAATGCTGCTCCAATCTCACACATTTTGGAAATCATATCTGTCTCTCACATTGCTTTGCATGTATGTGCCCTACTGCAGCCAGTAGAAAAGAGTATACAAAAGAGCATAATGTAGGAAAATGTTTACATCTTTTAATTTTTTTTAATTACATTAATTTTGTGGTTGGACCCCCTGCCCCAAGCGCTGGATCCATCTCTGGTTGTGCACTTATGTGTATCAGTTTTATGACATGCAGCCCTATTTATAGTTATAGGTTATTGTGCCAGTAAACATCTCCATGTCCAGCAATGAACCAAGTAATAGAAAATTCAAATTGAAAACAAAGGAATATAGTAGCCCAGGCTAAGATGGAATGGGCAAGCCTTGACACCTCCATACAGCGATGTTTCACATTGCACCCTCCCCATTACTTAATATAACACTGTATGAAATGACACAGCCTAAAGACGTACCTCTCAGCTATTCAGAATTTCAGACAATCTCCAGATTTTTGTCTCATATTTTTATTCTGCTCCTCACAGAATTTGTGGTTTTCTGGCAAATCACTGAAGGTTGAAGTCATTAAATAAAGACAGACATTTAACTTTCAGACTTCATATCTTTTAAAAATTGCATGCTAATGCAAAACATATTATTATATCAGCTTTCTAAGTTTATAAGTGAAATATTTAAAATCTGTTCCTGATCTTAGACTTTTGTCCTCCATTATTTATTTTGTCCAGAATTTTTGTAATAATAGGTTGAAAGGTATGCCTTAAGGTAAGTTTTGTAAATTTTGTTAAAATGGTCTATTGCTACCAGTGGATTTCATAACCATATAAATTCATTATATTCATGTAGCTCTTGCCTCAAATCTCTGAAAGGAAATATGCAAAAATAAAATGTCAAGCATCAAATGTAACTTTACAAGAAAGTATTTTAAATGTTTTTTCGCAGGCACTCCCAATCCATTGGAAATCTTCTTCTCCCATACTTCTAAACCTGTAACTCCTAAGTTAGTCAGCCCTCACAAAGTACACCTTTGGAAGAAAGTTACAATAACTCCACCAGTAGTGGTAAGAGCTGCGGCCAAAGGGTCTATTTATGTGATATCAGAAACTGTGATTTAGAGAAGTGTTAGCTATAATGAGGAAAGACTTCATTAGTTAATTTGCATGTCTAAATTGCTCTTAATTGCTATGACAGCAAATCAGCACTTTTCTGTGGTAATTAGCACTGGCAGCCCATGCATTGTATTGCCACAGGCATTCCCCCCTAATTCACTCTCCCTCACACACACATGCACACTTTCAAGCACACACATACCTGCACGCACGCATGCATGTACACGCACACACACCCACACACACACACACACACACACACACACACACACACACACATACGCACACATGCACAGCCACACACACACACACACACACACACACACACACACACACACACACACACACACATATGCACACATGCACAGACACACACACACACACGCACACACAAATACACACACACACACACACACACACACACACACACACACACACACACACACACACACACACACACTGACCTAACTCTTACTTGTGACTGAGTTAACAGAATGCCCTGATGTGTTTTCTTATTTTTTTGTCCCTGTCCACAGAAATCACAGATCCTTGTAGATAGTCGATAATGCCAGACAATAGAGGCTCATTCTACTTAGTGTTTATAAACTGCATCATTATGCTAGACCTGTTGCTCTATTGACTTTTTAAGTGTCTACATGCAGTACTTTAAAACTTTTCCTTGGTGTCAAACAGTGTTCCTCCTCACTTTGTCCCAATGCCTCCCCCGACATGGACACAGCCCCATCTCCCTCAGCCATCCCTGATTTTACAGAATGCTCCTGCTGTTGCATCTTATAAGTGCCTCATCCCTTTTAATTCACAGACTGTTGCAGTCTTTGAATAATGTCAGAGATTAGAGTTTAGTGCTGATTATTATGTAAAAAAAGTCTGTTACACCAATTCATCAATTAGTGTAATGAGTTAGTCTTGCTGCTTTCTGTGTCAAGGATGCAGGGTTTGAGATATTCCACTATATATATATATATATATATATATATATATATATATATATACATGTAAAATTGGGGTACTTAGGTAATATTTTAAAGTACCTCTAGTGTGTAGTGGCGTCTAGTGCTGGTGCAGAGGTCTAAAATGCACTGTAGAAGTTCTGCTGGTATGGGATATATATCTTTTTAAGTGTCTTTATTGCATAATATAAAGAGTTAGCCCTGGAATCTAGTGCTCCTCCTGCCCTATGTCTTTCATGCTGCAAAATTGTGTTCTTTTTTATGTGCCTTTAAGGCAGAATATAAAGTGTTATACATGGTATCTAGTATTCTCCTACCACCAATGTTGCAGAATTTGCTTTTTAGTCTAGGGGAGTGTGAAGGTAAGACAGCCCCCTACACACACACACACACACACACACACACACACACACACACTTATACACTCACACATTCATCACACACACACACACACACACACACACACACACACACACACGTGCACGTACAAGCACACGCACACACGCACACACACAGACATACACAGCTTCCCCCTTACAAGATCACACTCATAGGTACACTCACCAGTTCATTCTATCCCATAACTAACCCCCCCTGCTGTGACCTCCTAATGTAGACAGAAACACACACACACACACACACACACACACACACACACACACACACACCTTCAACCTGGCTGTTAAACTTCCTGGCACTCACTCCTAGCACAATCAAGTGAATGTGAGCGTTTGGCCATGTTCATTAACACAGATGGCTGATCTAAGGGGGGGGGGGCAGCACATGACTAATTAGCATATAACACTCCCCCAAGAATGCCTCCTTAGCATTTACAGTAGTTGAAAGAAGTTGGCCACCATAATGTTGCATGTAGCAGCATTGTGGAAGGTCTGTCTCTGAATCAAAAATGGTTACTACAATGTGCACACCAGGTGTACCCTTCACGGTAATGTTTTGGAATCTGGCCCTGCAGCTTTTCAGTTGGCGGTTTAAAAATTTGACATCTGTACTCCTGAAAATGTGAAATAACAGCAGGTGAACATCAAAACATGTTGTAAACATTATTCCTACTGTGAGCTCTTCTTACAGTCTTTGCGGTTTCTTTTTACTTGTATTAGTATTCCAACTGCTGCCACTAGACAAACATTATATATTGCATTTTGATCTATTTTTCTCATTAGCATTTCTTTAGTACAGCCTTATACCCTTAATGTGTGATAGTTGGCATGTTTATTTTCTAATCTTTGATAGTTGCTTTACTTGTGGAGCTTGTGGAGTGTTCAGTAGACACTTGTATAAGCTTGTAATATTTTTAAGATATTTTCTGCAGTCCTGTATAAAAAACTGTTTCTGTACTTCATTTTGTGTCTAATGCCTCTGTAGATGCCTCTCTTTGGCACTGCTCTATATATTCAAACAAATATAATGCATAACTAAGTAAGCTACATAGGAAAATCTTTTTTTTCTGTTAAACAATTAACAGTGGCTTTAAAAATGGATTATGTTAAGTAGAATATTTTAAAAGTCTGGCTACAGTTAAGATCAAAGTTTGTGAAAATTAAGTAATACCCCTCCAGTGATGGTCTACTTTGCCAGAGAATGAGAAGATGTTATTACAGTACTGAAGACATCTCCATAGAAGGCTAACATTCCAGTGTCATGAAGCATAGAAAGCTTTGATATTATTTAGCAATGCATCATTGTAACAGAATCACAGGGCGTTTGCTTTGATGAATAAATTACTGCTAATAGTATCTAATGTTTCTAAGAACTCCGCATTTTATTATTAGCTGGAAGCAGGAGAATAATAGCAGTTGTTTAACATTCGTCTTTTTAATCCATTCTTTTTACTGACTAATGTAGAACATGTGAATACTTATGTGGATCATTCTAAGATGTTCTTCAGGTAATGCCAGCAGTGTCACGCGCCTCTGCATTGTAATAACATAACATTTTGTCGTTAATTGCAAATAAGTAAGGAGTTTTGACTATGGTGATAAAGATTTCAAAGCTCTATGACCTTTATCTCTTGTAATATGTACATTTGCTGGCTCACAGTACACATTTTTGATTTAAAGGCATCTCATTTACTGTAGATACTGCCACCAAAAGAAAAGGGAATGCCTGTTTTCCACTATTCTCCAGCCTGCATTGGCAAAGTTATGGTGAAAAGAAAGAGTTTTATAATATAAGTTAAGTTTTTCATATTAAAAATAATATCCTGTTATGTCTGGGGAGATATTTTATACGCCATTTCATCCAGAAATTAATTCATTCTGGCTATTATTTTGCAGGTTACTGTTTGCTCATTTTCCGTAAAAATTGGAATTATGGATATACCTGTATATATATCCCCAGGAAGAAATCCATGTAATTCCTATAACTGAGACAGACTGACTGTTGTGTGACTCTTTTCCAAGGAATATTGTGCTGCCAGGATACATGAGTGTACTTATGGCTTGCTACTATGTTTATATTGTTATGGACTTTCGACTTTATCTAACACCAACTGTATAAATACAAAACAGCATGTAATTGGAAGTGTACATACTGTATATTGCAGCTAATATAATTGCCTCATACTGTTAAAATAATAACAATAGGAGACAATATAAACATTTATTTGGGCAAGTAGAAAATGCATCTTTTTTTATATTTGTTGATTGTTCCATTGATATCTTAAGGAAACTCTCATTATAATGCATGTAACAAAACTGTTTAGCAATGCTGAAGGAACTGATGAATTGTGCGATTAACCAGTGATTAAAGGCATCACCTTTATGAAATCAGTCTTGAAGATACTGATAAGAACTAACAAAAAGCACATTGCTTTAGGTCAACTGCTTTCCGCTGATTCTACATTTGTCCTTGTGGAGTAATTTCCCCATAATGAACAGAAATAAAACAAGAGAAAACATATTTTTCTCGTGTTCAGTAGCAGACTATAATAATAACTTCCGCCAGAATGTGCATTCAATATTTTATTTACCAGGTAAGCAGTTTCAGTAGACTGTTTTTTTTTTTTTTTTGCTGGGTATCACACAGAAAATAATTTCACTCTCCTTCTAGTTGAAATCCATTATATAAAAGTCAATTCCCAGAGAAGCATTTATTTATTGATTTATTCATTGATTGATATTTGTTTACTGGGAAAGTCCGACTGGGTTACAAGAGCCCATTTTCAGCAGAGACCCGGGAAGAAAAGCTCCACTTATCAGAGAAAATACAAATATTTTTAAAACACATTACATCAGAAAAACCTGAAAATTATAAATTTCAAACATAATCAACAACATTGTAAGGCATAGAGAAATACTAAAAATGTGTTACAAAGAGTACAATGAGAAAAAGCAAAGTAAAACATTATATACAATTCTGGAGAACATCCTTTTGGTAATTCATAGTAGTAACAAGTAAAACTCATATGTTTAGTTCAAGTATAAATATAAATGGGGAGGGAGATTATAATAGATTACTATAAATGGGTAGGAGGTGATAGCAAAAGGTTATTTATGTAAAGTAGTAGATAGGGTAGGAAAACCAGGTGAGGATGAGGAAGTAGAGATGGGTACAGAATCTGTACAGGTAAGGGTAGAGAAAAGTATGCAAGATTAATGTTCATCTGGGGATACAGCATGAGCAGAGCCATGAGTTTACTAGTTGGCCTGTCATAAGGTGCCTGAAGGAAGTTTGGTGGGTTACAGTTCTAAAAGCCTGTGGAACAGAATTCTATTTTTTGGCAATATTGTAGTAGTAAAGCCCATTTCCAATTGCTTTTTGAGGTTTATAGATGGTGAGAAGCTATTTATCATTAAAACAAAGAAGTCTGTTTGTATGATGTGAAGGAAGACTAGAGCTTAGTACAGAACAGGCGTGGGGTCTAAATGATGTTGCGTGCAGCAGCTAGTTGTATGAAGTCCTCGAGTGGGGTAGATCAGGCCAATTCAAACTTTTAGGGGCCTTGCAGTGATGTACATAGTATTGTTTATTGCCAGCAAATTTAGCAACTTTGTTGTACCATATTTCAAGTTTAGTTTTAACACGTACCTGCAAGTAGCTAAGGATAGGGGCACCATGAAAGACTGAAGGAAGGGGGTAAGTGGTTGTTAGAGTGGTTTTAGCAGAGGGAATAGGAGTAGTTTTTTGGGGGGGCAGGGTTGAGTAATAACTGAGCATTGTGAAGCTAGTTTTCAACAGAGGTGAAGCCTTCTTGTGTGATCATTCTACCCAAGATTCTTTATATAATTCAATCTACTTCATCAACTCCCCCCAAAAAACAGAATTAAACACAATGATTTTGAATTGTTTATGGCAACCAAATAAACCTACAATATCTATCGCAAATCATATGAGGGATTGGTCTTTTGGAGGTATAAGCCTTCCAGATTTAGAATCATACTCTTCCAGACCTAGAATTATACTCTATTTCATCAGTAATTAAGACTTTCCTACTGTTGTTAAATGAGAGTTATTCAGTGAAATGGAAGAAATTTCAAGAAGTCCTTTGTTTTGACACTAATGAGAGAACCAATACCAGTAAATACAGCTTGTAGAGTTTTTTATTTGTTCCCTCAATGGTTAGAAGAAGATCATCAGCAAAGAGTTGCACTTTAGAAGTTATCTCTGTATTCAGATTGAGTCCCTTAATATTTGGGTTCATTCTTATATAGTTGGCTAGAAGTTTCATTAGGATAATGAATAATAAAGAAGAGGGGGGACAGCCCTATTTAGTTCCTTTATGAAGTGGGATATTTTCTGATAAAAATGAACCAATCTTAATATATGCATAGCTACCATTATATAAATGAGAGATTAAGTTAATAAATTTATCAGAAAAAAAATGTTTTTAAAGTAAGAAATATGCAGTCCCAGTTAACTGAATCAAAGGCACAGTTTATATATAGACTTAAGGTTAAGTTCTTCTTTGGTTTCTTTGCATGATCAATAATGTTTAATTTCTTTTAATACTGTCAAATGTATTTCTATTTAAAATACAGCCTGTTGGTCTTCATTAATTCATTCAGGGAGGAATTTCTTAAGTCTATTTGTGTAAATGGACATAAATATTTTATAATCAATATTTAAGATTGATATTGGCCTATATGAAGAGTATTTAGAGGGGTCCGTATCTGTTTTCAAAATAGGTGAGATGAGTGTATATTTCCAAGAGGGAGGGATTGTAAACAGTTCTTGACATTGGGAAAAAAAACTTTATGTAATAAGAAAAGTGACTCAAGTAATTTGTATATCTCTGGGATGATTCTGTCATTACCTGGGGCCTTATTTTGTTTTAAAATATTAATTTGATTTTTGATCTCAGATAATGAGATGGGTTTATCCAATGCGTTAACTTGCTGTTCCAATAATTAATTTTTAGTATATCTTTTAATAAAGGAATTTACCTTCATTTTAGAGTCTAATATGCTTGAATTTTGATTAATCTTGGTAAAAAGATTTCTAAATTCCATTAATATATCTCCCAAATCTGTTACCAACCTCTTTTTTTTTCCAGAAAATATCTCTTTAATATGATGCATCTTATTTAACCTCTTAGTTTTGGTGGCTAATCTCTTTAGTGATTTAGGATTAGTAGAAAAGTTTATAAATTTAAATCTTTCTAAACTAATCTTGGTGTTATGATTAATGATTTCTAAATATTTATTATTAAAGGTATTCATTTCCTTAGTTCTATTGGATTTAGTTATTTGTTTTTGTAGTTTAACAGTATACATTTTTTCTTGTAGAGCTTTTATTTCTTTTTCCCAAAGTTTTTTGTTGCTGTAAAAGGGGTATAGAGGTCATTAAAGAGAATTGTACCAAGAATTGAGCCTCGGGGTACATCAGTGGTAACAGGTGGCGGGGGGGGGTAAGGAGAGCAAGTATGTTGCCTTCTAAAAGTTTGCTATCTGTCAGATACATAGCTTTTAAACCACTGAAGTGAAGGAGGGGATAGGCCAAGATGGTGTAGCTGATGAAGGAGTTTGCTCTGTGAGATGGTATCAAAGGATTTGGATAGATCCAGAAATATGGAAGTGATATGTTTCTCAGAGTCCCTCTTCTTGTTTGTATTATCTAAAAAGGATAAGAGTGCAGTAGTTGTACTATGGCCAGGGCAAAATCCATGTTGAGTACTGGTTAACAGCTGTTCTGAGAGGAGATGATGAAGAAGTTGGTTGTGGAAACATTTTTTCTAGGATGTTTGAGAGTGGGGAGAGAATTCCAATGGGACAAAAGTTAGAAACATCTATAGAGTTTCCTCCCGTGTGCAGTGGGATGACATATGATCTTTTCCAAATGGCTGGGACATAAGATTCCTATATGGATTTATTCATTAAGATTGCTACTGAGTAAGATATGGCTGCCATCTTGGGTCTATATTAAATCAGTGGATGCTTAAAAAAGTGAACGCTGATTTATCAACCCCATGTAAGTGAAAGCTTACAATCCTAAACACTTAGAACAGCAATTTTTTTCCAGGAGAAAAAAATTCCCGTTCCACAAAAAAATAAATAAATAAATAAAATAAAAACGTTAAAACATTTCATAAACTGGAAGGGGGGCTTCGCCACCCACACCCCCCAATGTGGGGGGCTGTGCTCCCCACACCCCCCTACTTAAATCTACTTAAATGTACCAACTCCAAGGTCATACTACAGTGACAAAAACAGCAAAGTAATGGAGGCAGTCAAGTGATTTCTTTCCCAGGGAAAGAAATTGCTTATATGCTGTTTCACTATTTTGCTGTTTCGTGCTTTCAAGTTCGATCAAGACACAGTCAAAGGAATGCATCTTCGATCATACAATAGGAACCTGCCATCTTGAGGTATCCAGGTGGGAGGTTGTTGGCAGCTGTGGAGCAAGGTTTTAAGTTTAACTAGCAGCTTTTTTATAGTAGATATTGCTACATGTTTTAAGGTAAAGTTGCTAGCAATTTTGGTAAAAGATTGTTTGGATTCATATTTTTTTCAGAAGTTAATGTGGTAGTGGAGGGGGAAGTTGGTAATATGTTAAAGGTTTGTATAGGGAAGGGTGATGTGCTGTTGCTGAGAACAGCAATGCTCTCTATAAAGTATTTATAATGTAGTTACTATTTCAAGGAGGGAGCAGGTTTAAGAGGAATAGAGACCTTTTCTCTGAGCCAGGATTAAGAAGTGTGAGTAGAGGATAAGATTTTTTTGGATAATTTTTATGATTAGATTGTAGTAGGGAATGCTATTGTTTTTATCTTTGTACATTTGTGTTTTACCTTGTTTACAAAGTTCCCTGTATTGCTGAAAGTTTTGGAGTTTGTTTTTTTTATTTATCCACTTCTTCCAAGCCATCTCTCTGGTACCCATAATGTTTTTGGTGAGGGTGGACAGCCAGGGTGAGTGTTTTACTTTTCCTCTTTTTACATACAGAGAGGCAAGGTTATTTAGGGTGTTTAAAAAAGGTATTAAAAGTTGTAACTGTGTCATCTAATGGGAGAGGTTTTAGTATAGAACTGTTGAAGGACCTTAGGATACTGTTAAATAAATCTTTGTTGAATTTTGTGAGATTCCTGGTTGGTTGAAGATGGTGGATATTTCGGTGATAATGGTAAGTCTGTGTGTATGCAGGGATATGGTCACTTTGGGAGTTAGCATGGGTTCCACTGATAGTATATTTACTGGGATCTGATACTAAAATTGAATCAAGAGTTGTGCCCTTACTGATTTTGTTGTATGTAGCAGGTGTTGTGATTAGTTGAGTCAGACCAAATAGATTTATACAGGATGGGGCCTGTCACAGGTTACATTTTGCCAGTCAATATTGACATTACTCAGAATGATCTTTTTCATATGTAATAATACTAGATACCCAGGAGATGAAGTCGTCAAGTACGGGTACGTTGTAACCAGAGGGGATATAAACTGCAATAATAAGTGTTGTTTTAGAGTTTAGCTTTAAAAGAGTTGTGAGTATTTTAGCTGTGGAAATTTGAGAATGATGTTGGAAGGTGGACAGGTTACAGCTGCTGGGGTAGTGTAGGGTGACTTCTCCTTTTTTTTCTGGGGTCAGTCAGTCCTAATGTTATAGCCTGGAGGTAGTATCTTTCATACTGGATTTATGCCATGTTTCAGTGATGGTTGGATATCTGAGGAATAGGCTGTTGAAAAAATTATTTTAAATTTGCGTGCTCTGCTCCTATGCCCGCTGGATCCAAAGTCTTCTTAAGACACAAAGTTTTGCTGTGCTGTTTACTGCTGAATCAGAGACACAGAGCTTTGCATGACTCCATCTGTAGTCTGTTTAAAGCACCAAGCCTTTTAAATTGCACACTGATAAAGAAATATATTTTTGCAGCTATAAGCACAGTTACAGATAACTTATTTTATAACAAACCACACGTAGTCTGTCAGATTTGTAGCATATATTTACAAAGTTTTCCTTCATTACAGATATGAATGATGACTTCTACAAAATACCTCTCTCTGTCCTTCTCTCACATAGCTGAACTACTACAATTGCTATATAGAGAGCTAGTCACGCACAGAGATTGTTATTTCCTCTTGGTATATTTTTCTGTGGGAAGTCACATCTATTGTCCTGTCAGCAGTTCTGCTGATGTGAAAATACACAAATGCAGCAGAAGAATGAAAGGAAATGTCTGTTCTGTTCCTACTGGAAAAACATCACGTATTGCT
Organism: Protopterus annectens; assembly: GCF_019279795.1. Classification (NCBI taxonomy): domain Eukaryota; kingdom Metazoa; phylum Chordata; order Ceratodontiformes; family Protopteridae; genus Protopterus; species Protopterus annectens. The sequence goes on along the minus strand of NC_056729.1, from coordinate 855,405,399 downwards.
GAATTTATAAAAAAGGATGTCTGCTAATAGATATTTGTCCTGCAAACATGAGAAAATCATGTAATGCTTGCTTTCCAATATTGCTTTGTTAGGCATTTTCTTTTTGATGCTGTGAAGAGAAGCCTGTCTGCTATACATATAGTATGAATGCACATTTTACATTGCTAAACTCTATAAATATATTCAAGCAAACTTTTTATTCTATGCTTTATCTTTCAGCATATTTACAACAGAATTAATTTCAGCCTAATATTCATATCTAACAATTCGGGCGGCCACGATGGTGCAGCAGTTAGCATTACCACCTCACAGCAAGAGGTTTTCTGGTTCAATCCTTGGCTGGGGTGCCTTCTGTGCAGAGTCTGCAAGTCCTCCCTGTGGTTGCATGGGTTTCCTCTGGGTGCTCCAGTTTCCTCCCACATCCCAAAGACATGCTGTAGGTGGATTGGACACACTAAATTGGCCCTAGGTGTGAGTGTGTGCCTTCTGTGGAAGGTTGGGCGCTGGGCTGGCAACTCGACACTGTAAAACTTCACTGCTAATCATGAGTGGACGGTGATCTGCTGTGGCGACCCCTAACCAGGCAAAGCCGAAAGAAGAAGAAGAATTCATATCTAACAATTCCCTCTGTTTTTAAACATACTCAAAACATTTTATATAGAAAACACATTAAGAAACAAAACCTTTAGTCTTCTTTTGATACAAGTCAAAATGCAATTTTACATAGTTAATACAATGAAAACATGTATTACTACCAAAACTGCATGTATTTAACAACTTTTTCTTTTGGAGACCATTCTGTGAAAATATTTTATCAGTTATGAGCTGTGTCTGCTTTAGTTTTATTTTTTTAACTTGATTAATTTATTCTTTTGCAATCACAGAATTTAATTTATGACTTAGAACTGTTTCATTAACTTTTTGCAACTGTTGAATTAACTATAAGAGACAAGAACCAGGTGCTACTGCAAGCATTTATACACTGCTGAAAATATACAGTTTCAATGTCATTTTAACCATCACATTGTGTTTATGCCTCTGAACTGCCCATACACTTTAGTTGACAATAAAGTATACACTGAAGAATGCTATTTACATATTAGTCCATTAGCTGTATGAATACAATATTTTAATATAATTTTCCTCTAACTTGGATAAAAACAGTGATATTACAACTTGACAAATTACTTTTAAACTTATTACAATGTATCCTGTACAGTATGTATTTATACAGACTGTTTGTTATTCATGCATTTCACTCTAGTAGGTACCCTGGACTGTATTTGTGCGTGTGTGCGAGGGTGTGCCTATTGTTTAGCTAGAGTTAGCAATTCTGACATGGAAGAGCATAAGAAAGAATGTTTATGCAAATCACACCAAATTGCAATAGCGTATGCACAAAGAAAAGGCATTCACGGTTCGAATTCCACCACTCCCCTTCTTATTTATGTTTTAAATCAGTATTTGAAATAATACCAGACATATATGATTAAAATTTTATTAAAAGCAGTGACATGGCCAATGTATCAGTGAACAAAATATATATTTTTAAAGGACCCAGATATATACTAGTCCGGTGTTAAGCAATGCGTTACACCGCTAAACACAGGTGCCCATAGTTTAATAGCACTTTACCCAGCTAAACAGAGGTGCCCATAGTTTAATAGCGCTTTACCCAGCTAAACAGAGTTGCCCATAGTTTAATAACACTTTACCCAGCTAAACAGAGTTGCCCATAGTTTAATAGTACTTTACCCAGCGCAATAGAGTTGCCCAAATTTTAAAAGCGCTTTACCAAGCGCAATGTGTTTGCGTGGACGTGCGCACCGCACCAACCAGGGCACCGTAGGGCACCATGGAGCAATGTAGAACTAAGTTGCTTAAATGCAGCCACACCCCCTAGCTTGTCTAGACAGTATTAAAATAAAAGAATGACCAGGTTCAAACCCAGAACCCTGTACATCATAATCAAAGAACAGAACCACTAAGCCATGACAACATAGGGCAAACAGCCACTATTAACATTCATAAACTTACGAATGGTAGTTTAACCATTACTAAGCAGGTCTGCAGTCAGCCCAGAATTTTACAAAATGGCCAATCACAAAAAAGTGCGGGAAATGCGACATATTTAAGCCCCATAGGCAGGAATACTCGCCATAACTGATTGTATCTCACATTTACAGTCAGAATGGCAGGTGCAGGAGAGGGTTCACGCTTCCGAGTGCAACGCTGGGGCATCGAGGAGTCCAAATACATGGTTTGGCTCCTTGTCCACCATCACGAGTCAAGACTCCTGCAGGGCCAGTTCCAAGGGATGGAGTACAAGGCAGAGGCTTGGAACCGGTTAGCTCGTGACCTCACCAGTGCCACAGGCATTCCTCGGACTGGTGAGCAGGTCCATCACAACCATGCAGACCTGAAGAGACGAAAGCAGGACCGCCTGAACCAGTGGATACAGGACTCCTGTGGGATGCAGAATGCCCCACAACTGAGTATGTAGTCATGGAATGCAGTATGTAAGAATTGATAATGGAGTATGTATAACGGATAGGTATGTCTCAATATCCCTTCATTTACTTTACAGCTGCAGGTGACCGTGCTACGAATCAGCAAGCCTATGCTGATAGGCTGCTAAGGTTGCACCACCAGGCAGGTTAGTGATTATTTTGCATGTATTGTTATATAAAATATGGGAGAGAGCTTGAAAGAAAGTGTTGTAGTCCAATAAAACAGACATAGAATTGCCTGAATAAGTCCTCTGCATGTACTGTCAGATAAAAACATCAGAGAGGCAGAAAAAGAGTGTAGTAACCCATTAAGAAAGGTAACATATGTCTGGAATAATATCTCTGCAGGCACTGTCATATAACATAAGTGAGTGAGCCTGAAAAAAGATTGTTCTAACCTATTAATAAAGGTATATGTCTTGAACATGTCTACCATAAACACTGTTAAAACAAATAAAGGAGTGAACCTGTGGAAAAGTGTGCAATGTCATTAATAAAGGTCTAAAACCCAGAGTGTGTCTGTGTCACAGAGTCTGAAATGTTGTTGTACCCTTGCATTATACAAACAGTACTGTTTCAAAATGTTATGCAGTCCCATATAAAGTGGGTGATGGAAGTGCTAGTAGCTGTGAAACATATATACAGTCCACAATAGTCAGTTACTGGCTGGCATGAATAAGTAAACCTGGCACATGTGTAGCATGTAATTATTCACCAGAAATGTGAGTGTGTGTCAAGAAATGCAGGGTTTTGTACAAATCGAAGTGAAAATGTCATGTGAAAACATCCCAGATATGTAGATAAAGAAATATAAATGCGAACAAGAAATATGTAGCAGTAACATCTGCATCCTGGACAGTCAGTATGTCAGATATAGGTCAGGCATATATTGAACTAGCCAAACCCATGACACAACCTAATGTATGGTGACAAGTGTAATAATACAGGTAGGGGATATACACTTGCAGTCACTGGGAATGTAGCGTAGACTAAAAGGTCATTATAAGATGTTAACCAAGGTTTTTTCTACACCCTACCGTATGTGCATAAACCATGCAATTCCAAACCTCAAAGGGTATGTGTAATCCTAAATATTTGTTGGGACATATGTCCTATTGTTTTATAAATATTTGCATTGATGTTGATGCATGTGCCCTGTTCAAACACCAGCCTGTTGCTACCAAACATCCCTGTATGTTGGAATATCCACTGTCGTTCAATATATGCATGTGTTATGCTTGCTGTTCAACTGTTGGAACCTTGGTGTGTTGGGTTAATGGGAATATTACTGCATGCTGTTACAACTAATCTGGAATGCTGTTGTTTATGTTGTAATTAAACACACCTAATCACAGAACGTATGGGAAGGCTGGTCCCAGCGGACCCACCTGTACCTCCTCAGTTGGCGAGTGCACCTGGCACCAGCGGCTCTGGTGCCCAGCCCGGGCTCCCCTCCTCCATTGGTCCTGTGCCACCTTCGGGTGGAAGCGCTGCAGGGGATGGGGCTTGTCCCTGCCCCATGCAAACGTTGGCGGAGGAGGGCCACCTGTCACCCTTGCTAGGGTCCGGGCTGTGGTGCGTAGGGAGATCCAGCGTTCAGTCGCTGATCCCCTATACCAGCTCGAGGTGAGAATGGCACTTCTCTCAGGTGAGCCAGCCTGTCCTACACAGCCCTCAGCACAGGCTCCCTCGGGGCTGTGAATGTGCAGTGGTGACTGCCCATGGGTGGGGATCTCAGTTCCACTGTTACCATCTGTGGGCTCATGGGCTTGCGATCTCCAAACATCCTTCCCCATCAATTGTGTTCACCCACCCCATGTGTCAAACTCCACTCCTGTATGCGTCTTGTCTGTTTACCTCCCCAACCTACCTCCCCAAATATACCTACTTCCTCTACCTCACATTCCACTCTCACCTGAAAAAAAAATAAAAAAGGGCAATCTGTTCCCACAAAAAAATTATGCCCCATACATAGCTGCCCAATTCGCACATATGTCCGCTGAACATGTAAACTGATAATTCTAATTGGCAGTACAACATATTTTGTTGTCCTCACCCATCTCTCAGGGGTGGAAGGTTTCAAATTTCACACCAAATTTCAAACATATGCACAGCTGTTGCCGGTAATGAAATGGGCAGCTATGGACCTTCCCTACACCCATCCTGCACATCCCGAGCTGGTTTCCCTACTGTCTTTCCCTCTTTGTGCCCCCTTTTTCACCACTTTCCTATCTCCCCATTTTCTTTTCTTTAAAAGAAATTAGCGCAGGTGTTGTGGAATTGCATGACATGACTGTGAAAAGAGAATCGGCCATGCTAGTAGGGAATAATGCTACAGTAGCACCTTCCAAACCCCACACAGTATCAGAGCAGGATAAACGCTGGCATATTTGCATAGGTCACAGGCCAGACCTCCCAACAGTGACTGATCTACAGTGATGACCCTGATTTGCAAACAAATGTTAGCTGTGCCCCTCTGACTCCCTGTGAAATGTACTAACAGTAGGCAGAAAGGTGGGGAATCTCACTTAATGACAAATGTCAATAAGTGAGAGTAGACACTGCTTGCACATCAGAATAGGTGTAGTAATACATATGCTCTGAAACCCCCAAAGTCTGAACTGCAAAACGTCTGAAATATATCACAGGTGTATCCCAGTTATATGTGCCTTTCCCTGAGGCTGTTCAAATATATACCTGAGAGTATCTGAGGCCTGGAAGAGTCAGAAACACACAGGCATATCAGCTTGTCTGCTGTTACACACTCTGCAAATAGCTGTAGAATGAATCCCACAAGCATGTCCTTATGTAGAAGTACAACACAGAAATATCAAAGGATGTAGCCATGTACTGCTAGCAACCACCTGTGACAATGCCATTGTTCAGGTGCTGAAAAGACTGCTGTGGTGCACAGTCAAAGAATACTAGGCTGACCTCTATCTACCATCTGGATATGTCCACAGGTGGGAGCTACTCAGACAGACTACTAGCCTTTATAGACTTACAGGTACACAGCAACTCTGCATGTTCAGTAAGATAAACATCACACGATAATAAATAATGCACTCTGCACTTCTGCACCCCTACCCAAAGGTACTATATACCCATGTAGTCAGGCACAACCAAGGGTGTAGGTAGGCATACACAGTAGTGAAATATGTCCAGTTGTCCTGAGCAGACTGTGCTAATGTCAACACAAACAAACAACAAACTGTTCAGAAGTGAGTAACGTACGAATGACAGTGTAGCACTTCACAAACAGTGCATGTGCCTGATAGTCATAATTGGTAGTACAACATACTTAGTTGTCCTCACCCCTCTCTCAGGGGTGGAAGGTTTTAAATATCCCTCCTAATGTACTGCATATGCACAGCTGTTGCTAGTAAAGAAATGGGCAACTATGGACCCTCTCCACACCCATCCTGTACATCCCGAGCTGGTTTCCCTACTGTCTTCCCCTCTTTGTGCACCCTTTACCACCACATTCCTATCTCCCCATTTACTTTTCTGTCAAAGAAATGAGTGCAGGGGTTAGCGGGAGTGAGCACTTGTAAACAGTAGTAAGTGGGTTTGCACCAGTGTGCACATGTGTGTGCTTAGCTTAGCATTGCTAAGATATGATAAGCTAAGCCAAGGTTAGCTTAGTATAGCTACAATAAAATAAGCTAAGCTAAGCGTCGCGCAAACCCACGCAAATCGGCTTACAACTGCTTAAAAGTGCCTTAGTCACTCTGTATGACAGGGCCCTTGTACTGCTCAGCAGCAAAATAAAAAAACCTTGTCAGGCTCGAACCCGGGACCTTGGACTCACCAGTCTGCATGAAGTACCACTACACCACAGCAGATATACAATAACTTGGTGCTGAAAGAAATATAACATGCATTACAATGAGTGAATGTAAAGGGAAAATAGGAAAGCCATAGGAATACATTGCAATAACTACTGTTGTATGCCAGTTAATTTTCTAATTTGAAAAAAAAGTACATACTCCCATGTATCCAGTGTTAGCATTAGGAGGTGTGAGTAAACCTACACACTGAAAAGAATGTACTGGAAGAAGCAACAGTCAGGTTTCAGTACAACATGCATTTCACTGGCTACAACCCAGCTTCAGATATGAGACATATACCAACCTTCTGACTGAGACAACAGTGTCCATAGCAAACAAGCATGGTCCCCACCTTGCAAAACTGAAAGGGCTACACCTACCTAACCTATCATTTTATAGCAGTGTCCTGAAATCACATTGAGAACTGCAATTACCACACAGCAGGCTGCATGCAATTACTAAATGGTGGGCACCAATTGGTGCAGAGTCCATCACATGCACATGTGCAGATACCTAGAAAGGCAGCCTGTATCTGCTGTCCACACATGCAATAATATCATTGCAACAACTGGGAGAGAGAGAGAGCATGAGCGAAAGAGACAGACAGAAACAGACAGACACAAACAGGCAGAAGGAGACAGACGCTGAAAACAAACAGCAACACACAGAGGAAACAAAACCAAAAAAAAATAAATAAAAAAATAAAAAAATACACCTACAACAGACAGAGGTGAGGAAAACAAAGGTAAGGTATGTAACAGATATGTATTTGCTGACATCCGACAGATGTGTCTGAAGGGTACTCTACATACTGTGAATCATCCATATGTGGCAGCAGTCCGTATCTATATGTACATGCACATTTGCATAGGGCAAGGGACATACTGCAACTGTTAGTGAAGGCTGGACATAAGTATGTTGTTGAAGGCTGCTATGTGCACATATGTATGTAGGTTGCAGTGTGTGGCATTGCAGAAAGTAAGCAGTGCTGGTATATGTCATGTGGTGTTAAACGCTGTAGGACTGAGCTACAGGCAGTGAGGCCTGCAACATCTATATGGCCTGAGGACAGCAGAATGTATTCTGCACAACATTGTGCAATAGTATTACATAACCGTATGTCTCACAACTGTTGCATAATTGACATCCCCACCATGAAAGGTGGGCAGAATATGTGCCTATATGTGCAGTTATATGTACAGCAATGGATGTTTACATGTATGTGTGTGTATATATATATATATATATATATATATATATATATATATATATATATATACATGTGTGTGTGTGTATAGATATATATAGATATATATATGGATATATTTAGATATATATGGATATATATGGATAAATATAGATATATATAGATATATATGGATATATGTAGATATATATAGATATAAATAGATATATATAGATATGTATGGATATGTATGGATATGTACAGATATGTATAGATATGTATAGATGTGTATAGATGTGTATAGATATGGATAAATATGGATAGATATGGATAGATATGTATATATGTATGCATATATATATATATGTGTGTATGAGAAAGAGTGAGGGAGACACGGGGTCATATGTACTGCAACAGGTGCCTGTTGTCCAAGGCATGGAATGAACACCAGTGTTGATACTGCAGTGCCATACCCCATTCCAAAACACCTTATGCAGTAACTGCCACATAGGTGTTAGCCTGCCTAACACTGATGGTGTCAGAAGGGTACACGGGACACAGGTGGACAGTAGGCTCCCCTTTGATAATCACAGTGTCACAGTAGTAATGTAATCTGTCTACGTGGTACACGTCATAACAAAAGGTGCGTCATCTAGGGAAATATAGGTCGGTGTTCCCCTCTACTCATTACAATGCCCCATGTGGTATGTACCTCACGTGACAACTACAGCAAGTGGAAAGGCCACAGACATACCTAACAAAGAGTAATACTGCCCGCAAACACATGCCCTAAGCAGACACAAACCACAGCTAGAGTGTGTTGCATACCGCCCACCCAGAGGTTACCACTGCCAGACATACAGAGGAATGTCACACCCATAGCAGTCGGCCAACCACCATGACACCACCTCACAATCCCTCCGGGCTACATGACCTAGGGCCCTAATCCTTGTCACCTCACTTAACAGCACATGCTGGAGGTACAGGTTCCTATCCACAAATATGCCATACTCTGGACTAAACCACCCAGCATGAACAAACAAGGCTCCTCATTAGCAGATGCCATACATACCCCTGATGATTGTTTTGGAGATAGGTAATATGCCCTGGGTGTCACCCCTGTGTATCCGGTTGACAGGAGCAAGTGAAATCACATTACATGTGTGTCAAAGGCCAGGGTAGCATGTGGCTAGGCTGCTCTAGGCCCTAGGGCCAATAGCGTATTACCTACCTATGACACAATGCACACACATGTACTCAGTACAATACCTGCTATGTGAGGTGGAATGAGTGTGACAGTGACTGTGTGCAAGGTTTGTAAAGGTGTGATTGCTTAGTGCGAGGTTGTGCCTGTCATGGTAGTTTGTGTCCTAGGTGTGAGGCCGGAGGAAGATGTGTCAGTTATTGGGATGCAGACATAGTAGGGTGGCATATGTTGTGACATAGTTCCTTGTGTACGACTGTGGTGTCCCAATGTAGGCTGAAGCAATACATGTATGCTCAGTAAGTGGTATTGCTGGTGACTCCAGCTCACATATGAACTGTTGTACTACCTGAAGCTGTAGGCCTAAACAGCACAGTATGGTATATGTTCACAGTCCCTGGTAACACTGTCTTGTGTGTTTCCTGTAGTCTGCACAGATTACATACCACAGCCATAGGTATCTTTAAGTAGGGGCACACAGTACTATAAGGTACACAGGTAATGCTCATCTGTGTCGGCATACATCTGTGAGTTGTATGTATGTCTGATGTGTGTTCAGTGATGCCTGTACCATGCCCGCAATGACATGTGTATTACAGGGAATGTGTGTGTCCCTAGCAACATGTATACTCTGTTACAGCAGTATGCCAGCTATATTAACAACTGTGCACATATGTTAGGTAGGGGTATGGCATCAAAGAATAGGATGTTTTACCGGTAATACTGTAAATGTACATGACATTCATTGCATTGGATGACATATTTCTTCATGCATTAGCTTGATATATACCCCTGGGGTGAGGTTGTGCATTGTATCCCAAACAGAGTGCCGACTACTGGTGTATACTGGTGTGTTATATGGAGTGTTGCAGGCACTGTCAGCCAGCTGTGGGCTGAGCACTGATATGTGGTATTGAATGTGTGTATCCTCTGATAGACATATAGATGCTATATATGGCAGTTAAGTGATATCTGTACTTCATATTGTTAAGTGTGCCACATGACATGCTCACACATATCGTTTAATTGTCTTCCAGGGTTATGGCTCATCAACGTAATCCATCATATTCAGCTGCAGAGGAGCAGGAAATTCTGAACAGCCTGGTGCAGCACTATAACCTGCTTTTTTCCAGGGCCAGCCAGCACCAGCATGACCGTACTGCACTGTGACAAGACCTTGTTCACCGGGTAAATGACATAGGCATGCATAACCGGACATATGAACAGGTACGCCATCACTGCAGTGATTTAATTAGACATGTCCGGTGGCGTGCAACTGATATCCATAGGCAACAGCTTGCCACAGGTGGTGGGGTGGCCATACATCCCCCCCTCACCAGACTGGAGGAGCTGCTCCTAAGCATGGTGGCTCCTGGCCAACAGCAGCAACAGCGTCACACATGTGTCATCATGGAGGCCAGAGCCACCCAGCAGGATGACATGGAGTGTGCAGGTAATACGCCCTAGCTGTAGACTACCGTTACCTGTAATGTTAGAATATGCATATGTGAGATGTGTACTGTGTGTTTAGCAGTTGTGCTGCCTAACATGTGCAATTCTGATATTTGGAATAGTATCTGTACACCTGTGACTGTTGACTGTTGTTCCACTGTCGATTAGCACACTCACAGTAGCAATGCCACAGTTGTGGTCACTGACAAACTGTGTCATATTCTTCTAGGTCCCTCTGGTGTGACAGCAGGGCAGACAATACATGCTGGTGAGTGTGTTAACACTTTAATATTGGAAATGAAATGTGCATGTCATAGGGGAGGTGTAGGCCATGTACACATAACACACATACGCATAATGCATGCTGTGCGTGTTTGCTGTGAGACATCAATCATCTCAGTAAAGTCAGTAGCTGCCTCAATCACATGCAATGCACAGTGCAGCAGACACAATTGTGGCAACACTGTACTGCACATTGGATATGCATAGTTGCTACAGCTGTACACAACAGAACACGTTTATCATACGCAGTACACGAAAACATGCTACATTTGGCATTACCACACACCCGCTGTAAGGTCACACTTCAGTATCCCACATGTCATGCACACACACATGATGTACCTCAGGGGTAGAGGCCTATCATGGGGCTGTGCAATACTCTGCAACACATAAAACAGTCATGTTAGGCAATGCTCCCTATTGGGCACCTCATACACCCATGTACAAGGTGGCTGTGTAATTGTGAACATAGCCACGGCGCTGCAGTTCAGGTACAGCATGCTAGGCGGTGGTCTTGCACACATTAGTAGCTGTGAGTGACCACAAGATGCATGTTGATGATGGCACAGGGTACTACACCCCATCCAGTTACAGTGACCACAGTACTACTCATAGCAGTCATTGCTTTGCACCTCAGTGTTGTGTGTCTGCAAACATATGACCTATACACAATATGCATAGCATGTTGTCTGTGTGCATACATATGCCAGTATACACAATATGCACAGCAGTCACCATCCACACAAAGTGTCACATATATGTCCTGGAATGCTAGTGGGCGTATAGGTCACTTGACACACATTGGGTATGTGTGGTGTTTAATGTTGCAGTCGTGTAGCATGCCATGCCATGTTTGACACCCACATATCTGCAATATGTCCCACACGCACCATAACCACTGTACACTGGCCATGTCGCGCATTGGGATTCCTTCACATCAACATGTACCGCACATCCCGTGTATGTACATAGCATGCATGTGCTACACCCGTGCCCACTATTATCTGCTATGGACACCGACACTGCACTCAGACATGGATATCTATGTGTCACACAGATAACACATGCAGCCATGGCATGTATACTTGTGAGTGATGGTGCACAGGGCATTGCACAGCTGATAATACCAGCACAGCAATGTTGTGTCCATGTACACATTGTGTTCCAGGGTGTAGCCAATCACTGAACAACTACACAGTTGCATCAAAGCCATGTATACTGCCATTTAACACTGGCATCTACAATTGCACTGCATGGTCTTGTGCAACACATATTCTGCATGCTGACACATGTGTGGTGACTGTCTACCTTGTGATACTGACACCCACCTTCACCCACTATAGAGTATGTGTTGGATTGCTGCTATGTGTGTGTATGTGCTGTAGTGAGGTGTGTATTAGTGTTCATGTGTGCATGTGGGCATGTGTGCATGTGTGCATGTTTTCATGTGTGCATGTGTGCATGTGTGCATGTGTTCATGTGTGCATGTGGTCATGTATGCATGTGTTCATGTGTGCATGTGTGCATGTGTTCATGCGTGCATGTGCAGACCGTAACATGTGTTTCCTGTCTTCCTCTCACAGGTGCTGCGTTAGGGGTTGGCGAAAGCAGCAGGCAACCTGAAGCCACTGCCACGAATAGTGGTGATGATGTCCCATGTATATTGGCACAGGAAGATTTGACAGGGTCTGTCGTTGGTCCGCCAATCGACAGTACACAGCATTCAACCCCATCTATGTGCACACTCATACTGTCAATACAACCCATGGCACTTGCATTCCCTCACAGCAGCCATAGCCGTAGACCTGGAACAGTACCACATAGGCGGAGGTCCAGGGGTTCTCGTGGGAGCACCAGTGGTCGTATTGCCCCTGGCAGGCGTGCTCTCACAGGTCTTACGATGACCAGTATGTTCCGGGCTGTAATGCAGGCTCAGGCATGTATGGAACGGTACACCAGGCAGGGACTTAGGGCACAGAGGGCACATTACACTGCTATCAATGACAGCATCCATGACCTTGCTGGTGCCATCCAGACTTACACCGAGGTCATTGATAAACGTTGGGGAGAGACATTAGATGCCCTCCACAGCATGTCTTCCATGAGCCAGGACCGTGCGGGACGGTTGAAACGTCAACGTGGATGCATGCCAGCAACAGCTAGCAGTGGTCGCGGATGGCCCACAGTTCACAGCTGCTCCCGTAGTGGCAGTACCAGCCCCAGCAATGCTGGGGCTGGCCTGTCCATTGACTGTCCCAGTAGACGACATGTACGTGGCTCTGGCCAGTCCCAGCAGGGACATGGGTCCAGTCGTCATACCTCTGCCTCTGATGAGAGTACCCAGTCAGGGTTGGTACCCGATACTATCTGCAGCACCCCTGCCAGGCACAGGTACTGTGTCCGTGGCCAGAGACAGTGATCTGTACAGCCTAGCAGGTACAGTGTGTGGCTGTCCCACAAACTACCGTATATGGCAGCCACATGGTGGAGCTGTGTGCATGCAGACACACACACATTAACCAAACAACTAGGGCTCACACATACACACACACATTACATCAACATTGGCCCATGCTGTACTGTTGTCCCTCACACATACACACATACACGCCCTGTGCATATGATGATACCTGTGTCGCCTCCTGTCATCTGCATCATTGACGGAGGGACAGGCTAACATGTTGCTGATGCACAGGGTGACACAATAGCAGTGTAGCAATAATAGTAGGTTGTCAACAAGGAAGTGTAACAACATCCTTGTAGGCATATCTGAGCGGAAATTATGCATCAAAGCTCTGATTGTCAATGTAGCATTGTTTACACCACTGTTAGGTCTGAGTATGTATTGTCCACCCATGTGCCATTTGGCTGAGGTGTAATGTGTTGCCAGCATGTGTTAGTGAGTGGACAGTATGTGTGTGATGTGTGCAGTACAGATCAGCAAGTGTACATCTGTGAACATGGTGGGTGCGCACTGTCTGCATGTACGTGCATAGTGGACACATGGGACGCGTGGCATACCCTGTCGTACACATTGTTAACATCTCATAGTATCTTTCAATGGCCAGTATGCATTCTACTACAGTTATGTACTAACATGGGCAGACGTGTGTATGACATGGGTTGACACTATGCTGTGGGTGATACCGTTAATATCTGTCAATGATTTGCGGTCTGGTAGTATACACAACCTCAACATCATGACTATAAGCAATCATTGGATGATGTCCTGAAAAATGACACACAGTAGTAGGGAACCCAGTAACAATTGGATCCTTCCGGTGCTACACTATAACACTAACCAGTGGTAATGACCACCACCCATTCCTGTGACCACACCTGTTTGGCATATAGCCCCCTTAGGTACATGCAGACACACTAGGGATATTTCCATCCAAATCTGGAAATGCATGGATTGACCTACAATGCATTCACTGGATGGGACGCATATCCTACACAAGGGTATCATACAGACAGATACCTGTTGTCTGATGCATGCTGTATAACAGTAAGCCGACTATGGCATAGTCATCCTCATGTACTATACATACTATACCATCAGTACCACACAGGTGGTAGCCCTCAACATGTATGTTGGGTACAAATGTGTACATACAGCCTCATGTTATGTCATGTGTCCCTTGGTATCCACATATCCATAGGTATTGTGGAGTCCCAAGGTGTATCACATAAGACATTAAAGGCCTGAATGCATATCCACAAGGCAGTCATACACCTATAAAGACTGTCCATTCTTGGCAGTCTTCATTGTATATGACCATGTCTGACATATACCCCAGGCATATACCCTCACTCACACTACTCTTAAGTAACGTGTGTGTGCCACAGATGACCTTGGCCACAGAACATGACAGTGGACGGCCTTGTCACATACATACATATGTGATGTACGATCTGAGAAGCAGCGGCACAACCTGTCAATGGAAACAAATGTATTCATGTAGTATGCAGGCTTCACACCTATGTACTGATTGAGGGGACATGTACACATATATATTTGCCACGCAGATACCTGATGTGTGCAATGCACTTACTGTTGTAATCATACCATAGTAAAAGCAAAACCCACACCGCATTGACCAACAGTGACACACACACAGTCATCATTTGCAGGATTCAAACCTCTACCTAGCTATGTTATGATACTAGAGAGCGATGCATTAACACGGCATGCTATCTGCTTTATTGGGTGGTTTCCCTTCTCCGGCTGTATGTGTAGGATGGTGACATCATCAGTCTTTCCAAAGAGGAATGTACCTCCTTTAGTGTGTTTTCCCAGTCTCCAAAAAGGGCACTACTTTCAAAGACAATTGCACACATACGCACACCCCCCCACACACACACACTCACTGTTTGCAGGATTTAAACCCCTACCTAACTCTTTTATGACACTACAGAGAGACACATTAAGCCGGTGCACTATTTGCTTTATTGTCTGGTTTCCCTTCTCCTGCTGTATTTGTAGGATGGTGACATCATCAGACTTTACAAAGAGGAAGGTACCTCTTTTAGTGAGTTGTCCCAGTCTCCAAAAAGAGGACACCTCCCAAAGGAAACTACACACATAAACACACACCCCCTCCACACACACACTGTTTGCAGGATTCAAGACACATTAACACAGCACTCTATTTGCTTTACTGGTTGGTTGCCCTTTTCCTGCTGTATTTGTAGGATGGTGACATCATCAGACTGGACATGGTGATGTGTGTACACTTTGTTTTATGCCATTCCAGGAATGGTCCATGTGGGTCAACAGGTGTCAACAGCTTGAACAAGACCTCAGAAACCTTACCTTGTGTGATCTATCTGTGGACACATTGACATTCCGTCATATGTCAACACATATTTATGCACAGCTTGTTGGTTTTGTGGATACTACATGTGTCTGGCATGTTGATAAAGGGCTACTCAAAGTCTATGTGACACATGTGTAGATGTGTTCATTGATGTATGTCCTGGGTGGCTGCCTTGCAAACAGTCTAGCATGTTTGGGAACCATGATCCGCACATGAACATACCACAGTTGGTAGGGTTGTGTGTATGTCAGCTTCCAATAGCTCTGTTTATGACTGCAACCATGATGGACTCCATGACCTTGCAGATCAGACTTCATAGGCGTACTGGACTTGACTTCCCATGGTATGTTGTGCACCAACACTTGTGGGGAGTGCCATATGTAGCTGTGACACATTCAATGGTTCCACATCCTGTGTAGTGGGTGAGGCTCAGCTGACTGTTCAGGTGCATGATCTGTTTGTTCTGTTGTTTGTGCATGACACATATTGGGAATCAATGTATTCCACTTGCTGCCATGCTTTTGGCAGTGGGGGTAGCTTCTCATCCATTCTACATGTGATATCTCCTGGTATGATGATATGGACTATTGTCAGTGGGAGGTGGGTATGTACATATGGGCCTGTCTGTCATGATGTTGGCATTGTCACTCAGGTACAGTTGGCCCTAACTCAGGACATATATGGGTGTACATTGCTATTTATGACATAGCTGAAGGAGGTGTCATGATTCAGTCTGGACTCCTTCTCAGCTACTCTTTACAAAACACCAACGAACATGAGCACTAATCCCTGTTATACTCTTTTACATGCTTAACACCCTACTGATCCTTTGTGATCAGGCTACAGAGTATGTTATGATAATATCCTGGCATGTCCAGGGGTTGGTTTCGTGTTTACTCTCCAGTCCAGCTGGTGGATATTGTGATATTGACACAATGTCACATCTGCCTCATGTACACAGACAACCCTCTCCTCCTCCCGACAAACTCAGATATATGTGTGAGATGCACCTATATAGACATGCAGGGTGCTGAACTCTCTCGACCCATGACTGGCACAGTCTATCAGGTGGTGAAGGTAACCACACACACCACATATCAGTCTCACATATCCTCTAGCAACAGCACTCAATCCACATTATCACACATAGACATACTCAGATGCTGTAAATGTACTCTACCTAAGCAGCAGAGACCCCCAAAGCAGACACACACACTCCTGCTACCCCACTACAATACCCATGTATCACATAGTTCACAATGTCAATGTGCCACACAGTCACTGCCCTTCAGGCTAAACAACATACCTAATACACTTGTAATAGGCGAGACTTATTGTCAGACACACTGACATACCACTCACCAACCCTAACAAGGGAAAAGTCACTTTGGGCTGTCTGTTCGGTGCTGGGATCTGCCGCATAACACAGGCAGTCAGGTCACTCGAAAGCAAGTACAGGACTGGCACCATCAGTGTCCATGCTGGTGTGTATAACCTCAGACGTTACTCCCTGGACCACATGATATGATACATAGAGGAACACTCTGATCATGTAGCCCAGGCCAGTATGACCCTGACCTTACCTAGCATCTTACGTCCACCAATTATGATGTCACAGTATACGGACACACATATCACATTTAACAGCTGCCTAACAAATTTGTTTAATTCATAGGGGATACAGTGTCTGTCAGCCTATGGTGACATGCTCAACATGCCACGTAGCTTCACTATGGACAGCTTGCACCTGTCACCCTTGGACTTTGGAATGCTGGCTAAGGTTCTTGCTACCACCATAGTGCCTTTTTTAAGCAGGGCTAAGAAGACAAATCCACCTCCATAGACATTACAGGTTAAATGAAACTAAGGGCAATGCTGCTCAACAACAGTTGTGTTAACCTCATATTGCGGCCACTCAGGACTCTCCTAAGTATGGAGGATAGCGATATCTGTGCACTGACAGATGCCTGGTTCAGGCTCGCTTATGCACACCAGCACTACCAGGTTATGTTTCATGCCATGCTGTCTGACAACAAGCCTTGGAACAGACAACACAACTAGGGGGAGTATCCATATACATCACAGATAGACACACCTCCGGGTTAGTAGCACTGCACAAAGCATCATAGACCATACATATACAACCACCATTGTGCAATACTGCCTTTCAGTTTGTTGCCTGCTACAGAACATACTCCCAAACTCAGGAACCACTCTCGGCTTTCATGGGAACTATGAAGAATATGAAGGTCTCCACAAACACCATTATACTGTGTGACTTCATATACACGAATATTGACTGTGGAAACTACTCAAGCCTCGACACCCTCACTCAACAGTCGCTACAATTTGTAGACTCATATGCTATGGCACAACCAGTCAGCACAGCCACAAGGGGGAATACATATTGGACCTGATCATCACCAACATGGGGACTCTATATTCCACACCAGCGATATACCCCACATTGGTAAGGTCAGAACATACATGTATCTCACTGGACATACATATACCCTCCACACACCCATCCTGGGTAATCTTGGTGAACTTCTCATGAGCCAACGTCTCACTTAACCGCAGCAAGGTGGTATCCTTCAGAGACCCTGAGACAGTGGCAAATATGGCTCACACTGCTGCATCCTTTACATACACATTCTATGGACACCTAGTGGACTGCATGGATTGTGCTATCCCAAATAACAACAGGACTGACTACTCCAATGGCAGGGGACCTGTCTGGTAGACCCCAGCCATTAATAAGCTGTACAACATCAGGAGGAAGCTACTACATGATAGAGCACAATCCCAGACTGGGAAGGCATCTGTGATCTGTACTAGCAGACAGCTACGATCACTCATGAACTTTTCTAAGGGCCACTTCTACCGGACAATTGCAACAGACACGTATGACTATCACACGGCCTTCTTCAGTTATGTCAGGACCCTGGGTGGACACTCACTGATATGCTCTGAGTTACTGCATACTGACTAAACCTACCCTGAACCCACTGGCATTGCCAACATCCTGGCAAACAGGTTCAGTGCAGATGTCTCACACCCATCTCCACTAAGGAGCAACTATCCATCCCAACAGAGTATAACCTCCCTGACATCACACAGTAACAGGTGAGTGCTGCCCTCCCCAAAGCGTACATCACAGTATCAATGTGTACAGACAGTGTCCCAGCCTGCATCTTAGATGAGCATCATGACAGACGTAACCCTCACATTACATCACTGTTCAATATCAGAGTTACCACAGGATATGTACCCAAGGAATGGCGTACAGTGACAGTGGTCCCACTCCACAGAGTTGGTGCCACAATGGACCTCAGACAATATTGCCCTATAAGCCTAAGTAGCCTGTTCTGCAAAGCTATGGAGTGTATTGTCATGGGACTCATACACATAGACATCGGGAACCTACGGACACTGTGTCCTACACATTTCAGCATTGTTGTGGGCAGATCTTGCCTCTTGAACCTGGTTGTATTCTTTAAATGGCTAACAGGTCCATTGACATAAGGACGGCTGTCCACACAGCCTACCTGAACCTTGCAAAACCCTTCAACACAATAACCCACTGGGCCATTATGCATAGGCTCACCAGCGTCGATATGGACACATATCTCAATGATGGATTGATACCTGGATCAGGGATAGCACCCACATGGTCAGAATTGCAGGTGCCATGTCTGACTATACACCAGTTACACATGGCATCCCACACGGCTCAGTCCTGGGACCTCTCTTGTTCAGTATATATTTGTCTGACATACAGGCTACCACAGGGGGAATATGGCTGAACATGTTTGCACTTGACTACAAACTGGGTGCCATGATCAACTCTCCAGCTGCCACATGCATACTCAAACAGGGTCTCATAGAGATGGATGACTGGTGCCTGAGCCATGACCTACAGCTAAATGCCATTAGTTGCATAGTCATCCCCTTTGGGAATAACAACATGCCCACGCATTACCGCATAGGTAGTACTCCATTACATATGGTAGGAGTTGTTAGGAGTTTGGGGACATGACTTGTTCGTACTGTTGCCTTTGACATTCACATTGCCAAAGTGGTTGGACACACCTTCTATGTGGGCCACCTTATCCCATATGGTTTCACATCTAGATCGAGTCAGGTCATTGTGCCCCTATACTCATCACATCCATGCTTGGTTACAATGCCACATTTGGGGTGTACCTTACCCGACACCTGCAGCAACTGTACTGGCCATGGAAGTTCCTCACCAAGGAGATCTAGGGACTCACACAGATGCCCTGCACAGTTCAGATGCAGTAACTCCAGCTCTACTCAGTCGCTTACCACCTACTCAGATATGATGTGTGCCTGTTGTTTACAGATATACCCCACCCAGAATTACTGGACATGCTCCACCTCAGGATAGCCAACTCCCTTGAGGCTACACACTCCAGGGACGTATACCTCAGCACAGATGTTAATAGGACATTGTGGAGGGACAGATTCTTATCCCAGAGGCTCCACTCACTCCAGAATGTAATCCCAGTTTCACATAGGCAGAGCCACCCACTAGCCACCTACTGGAGACATCTTGACGACTGTATGGGTGATCGTATGTTTACCCCTGGGATATCTTCTGTGTCCCTGCTAGACAGAGGCACACTAGCCTAAACGTACATGGGCTATCTTGTGTGACCTACTATTCACACACACACAGTGTAGTAATCTGACAGGGTTGCGAATGCCAAACACACTGTGGCTAGGCTTGTACATGCCCTAGGGCAGATAGCCTAGTATTGACCTCTGAACATATGCTAATGTTCAAGATGCACAATGTGTATTGCTGATACTGTTTACAGGTCTTTATCATCTTTGCTTTACCAGTTTCTATGAACAACTTCGGTATCTGCAGAACATATTTGATTATGACAGGGTTCCACTATATTATAGATGTGTCTGTTGTCATATAACTGTGTGCACAGGGCAGATTGCTGTATAGTGACAGGTTCCTGGGTTAACACATGCAACTGCCAGATATGCGTGGCCCACTGATGTACTCAGACATGGCCCAAGTGTGTGAGCATGGCCAGTTCTGCCATTCCGCGTTTTGTTGCCTGACATTTGTCTCATTTATTCAAGTGTGTGAGCATGCCCAGTGTGACCTTTCAGTATGTTGCTATCTGAGGTCCACTACATTTGTTGATGTGTGCGAACATGACCGATATTAACATTTATACTGTGTGTGTTGGAAGTAAGGTTCTGTTCTCACTGCAGGACTCACCTTTGTGTCATATCTCGACAAGGATTATGCTGTGCCTGCAGGGTTTCCATGAAATACTTTGCATAGACTTATCAACATTCCTTCATACAGGCTGACCATTGCAATACTGTCATGGTTTAGTGGTTCAGTACTTTGGCTATAGTGCACAGTATCCTGGGTTCAAGGCCCATCACTGCTTTATATTTTCATACTGAGCAGACCAGACTGCTTAAGGGCCAGTTAAGCAAATATGAGCATGTTGGCTTTTGTTCAGCTATGCCCTACTTAGACCAGGCTTGTCCGACATTGCTCAATATTCACCAACATTGCTGGACGTTGCCCATTATTACTGAACATTGACCACAGTTGTGCTAGTTGGTGTGTGCGATTTTGTTTGCATATACTACATGGTGGTAAATGCTGTTTACCACTGCTTTATATTGCTTAACACATGGCAATCATGCCTTAGGTGGTGCTGCAGGGCTGCCTATGTCGGATGCACATACTACACTCCCTGTACATGTTTGAAAGCAGGTAGTGTAAACTTAGACATCCCTTTTACTATATGTGCGAGTCAGAGAGAGGTATCATTTCCAGAGTTCCTACTGAGCCAGAGTATGTACTATGCGTTGCCTCTTTGCCAAGGCCAAAACATACTGGGCATGCCTCCTTCTGCCTACTGGGGCAGGCTCAGGTTGTTCCTCCTCCGAGTCACGCTCTGCCTGTGATGGCCTTGGCAATGGTGGGGGGCTGTTTGGCCCAGGCCTATGCTGGTCCTGCTGCAGCTGCTTTCACAGGATCATATTATGTAGCATAGCACATAGCATGACAATTTGGGTACATGTAGTTGGTGAGTACTGCAAGGCTCCACCAGATGTGTCCAGGCACCGGAACCATGACTTGAGCAGCCCAAACACATGCTCTATTACATTACGTGTTTGTGCGTGTGCCTCATTATGGCGTTCCTGTTCAGGTGTGTGTGCGTTTCTGATGGGTGTCATCAGGCACGGCTCCAGTGCATAGCCAGCATCCCCCACTAGGTGACCTTGTGGGATGTCCCCATTGGCAAATGTCTGGTACAGCTGTGTCAGATGCTAGATATGGGAATCATGGTAGCTTCCAGGGCAGCCTTCACACACATTCAGTATTATGCCCTGGGCATCACACACAACCTGGCAGTTGATGGAGGGGAAGCCCTTGCGGTTGAAGTAGACCCTACCCCGCTCGCCAGCTGGTGCTTTGATGAGTATGTGCGTGCAGTCTATTGCACCCACTACCTCAGGGTATTCTGCTATTTCCTGGAAGAGACGCATATTGCTGGCCAATACCTCACAGGAATTGGGGAAATATACATGATCACCGACATGTGCTGACATGGCATCCAGGAACTAGTGTAGTACCCTGGATGCTGATGCCTGTGACATCCCCATCATATCACCAGTTGGTCTCTGGAAGGTACCTGTTGCTAATATTCTTAGGCCAACACATACATTGGTTTCCACTGGGATGGGTTCCCCTCTGTTGGTTCTGTGTGTGAAGAGTGGTCTGCACAGCTCAACAATTTGCTGCAGGAGGTCTCTGTCCACTCTATAGCGCTCCACTATCTCCATCTCATGTAGCCCCTGGTAGGTTACCCTGGGCCTGTACACTCTTCTCCGTCTCCTCACTGTGGGTTGTCCAGCAGCATTTCCATTGTCACCACCCTCAGCATGTTGCATATGTCGCCTTATAACAGCAATGGCAGCCCCTAACATTTCTTTGTCTCAGTAAAGCTTTTTCAGTTTTCACTTCTATTAGCTTACTGCAGTGTCTGTTGTGAGAAATATAATGGACTGTTGTTTGCAGAGTTTTAAGTGCTAGGCTGGGCTGGGCTAGTGTACTGCCTGTGTAATTGCCTGATTCTGATTGTTTTCACCTGCTAACTCTGCTAGTACTCCCTGGTAGCTTCCTACTATTTGTTGTGCTTCCTTTTTCCTTTCTTTTCCCTTGGGGGGGGGGCGCTGCTCACACAAGTGCAAACACTTGCACAGCAGCTAACACGCATGCACACATGCTTACATGGACTGAAACTTGCTTATTCAGGTTAAAACGCGTGCACACCAGCGCAAACGTGCTTACAACTCTTTAAACAGCCTTATACATGCTTACTTCGGCTTAAATGCACGCACACACGCTTACACGCATGCACTCTGTTTTACTCAGGTTTACACGCACGCACATGCGCCCATACCCGCTTGGCAAAAAACTTTGGTGTTATCCACAGCATACACCTTCCATTTCTTGCCTTTCCCTAGCCTACCTGTTGACACACCTCTTTCCATGATGTGTAAATGACAGCTGACACATACCACTCTGCTCCAATGAGCTTCACTTCTTTCATACATACCCCCTCGTGATGTCACCTATCTTCTACTCTGTTACTCCCAATATCCTACTCCTACACTCCACTGACTGTGCTCATTTGCTACATAAACTTGCGATTCACTATCCTAATGCTCATTTACATAGGATTGCCTACTAATGCTTGGTTACATGTCTTAGACTGAGCTTCCCCCCTTGGCAACCTCTACTCGGTGGCCATGTTGTCTTCAGCCTGCCATTCCCTTGCATCGTACATTAACAATTTCAATAAAATCCACATTTGTGGGTTTTAATTTTTAGTATTCTGGGTTTTAGAGTGCAGCCCATTTGCGCGGCGCTGCACTACGCTTAAACATCGGAAATCGGTGAAAAAAAATGAAATATTTTTATTTTCATATTGCATCAGGAAACATTTCACATGGCCGTATATTTGGCCATTGGCATGCTTCCTGCACTGGATGCAACCTTTATTTGGAGATGTCACGGCTCCATTTTTCTATTTGCAGAACGGTACTCAGTTGTCAGCTGAGTACATTTCTGCAAATAACACTGCTCTTACTCGGACAGGTTCGGGTTTCCTGAATCACAAATCTACCTCATTTGCATGCCTTTTGCCTGCAATTGAGGTAATTTGCATATCCCCAGCCCTGTCTGTGTAAGAGCCATTTTAGGAGATCTCTTACATGCCCCTACAGACTGTTCCTGGATTGCTCATCGGACATGATGGCTGCATGGAGTCTTATTCTACTCTAAGACTCCGTGCAAGCCTTTGTGAATCTAGCCCATGGTTTTTCACACATATTTATTACTAGACATTAATTTCATTTGTACTGAATTCTTCTGCATTTGTACATACAAAGACTATCATTTGTACTGACTTCTTCTGCATGTGTACATACAAAGACTATAAAGTACATTTAGTCTAAGCTTACAAATTTAATAACATTAATATTAAGCAAAATCTTAGGAAATATTTATGTCTCTTTAGAAATATCTAGTGGAACTGGCACCAAAGGCATATGTCCTGTTATTTTAAACTACATACTCAACAATTAAAAATATTCATGCTTTTTTATATCAACATTGTTTTGCCAAAACCATATTAAAAATAGTGACCAATCTTGTTCAATTTCTTACATATCTTTACTTTCTCTTGTATAGCTATAATAAAGCAATTTTAAGCCATCTCTTGTTTTTTAAACCATCTCTTGTATAGCTTTACAGTTTAACAGGTTGTAAATACAATTTAATACTAAACAATACAATAATAACCATTATGATAGCTATTAAAAACTTGTAAAATATATTATCCTGTCAGGTTTAATCCAGTTTACTAGTATTTCTAATACACTAATACCTGTTTTCCCTCCCCCCTAAAAGAGTATTGTCAAGAAGGAATGAGATATTTGTTCCTGTAGCTTTATTTTAGACCCTTGTTGATTATTTTTTCTGTAGCTTTATTTCAGACCCTTGTTGTTTATTTTTTCTGTAGCTTTATTTCAGAACTTTGTGCAGTACTGCTTATACAGTCAGTGTAAAACTGAGAAAGTACCTCTCCCTGTAGTATTGCACTATTGTTTATCTGCTTTATGCTGTGAGAATAGAATGTATGTCAGCCCAACACTTTGGTTATACATTTATTTTATTAGGTTACTAACAAACTATGGACTTTTATTTGATTTGATCATTTTTTATAAAGCTTTTGCTGTTAACTACCTCTAGTAGATATTTATACCCTTCTGCACAATTGATTTGAACTGTATGTATACTATAGCCCATTTGCTGGCTGTACTTGATGAATTTACTTGCAAACAGATTATCAGTGACATCTATGCACAATTGTGACATTTTATTACAATTACCAAATAGTGTTGCATGCAAACATTTTAACAAGTATGTTTAGTAATAATGTTTTAGAAAAACTCAAGCTACCTGTCTGGCAATCAGTCTTGTTGTTTATCTTATCTTTCCAACATTTCCTGTAACTATTCATTCAGTCTAGGAAGGTCTGAGCTCACAAACTATACTCTATAAACTATAGTTAATTCTTTTGGCATTTTTCCTTTAATTTGATTTTGATTTGCATAACAATGCATTTATACTACATTACAATTAGCTTACATGGAGTTCAGTATTTTTTTATTTATTTATCTATTTAATTGTCCTGCCATTAATTTTACAAAAACTGTTTGACAAATGCCATCAGTGATTTTATTTCTTTTTAAAATTCAGAACTTTAACTGTTTGGTGTTACTACACGATTATTTAAAAATTGTAAACAACAAATAGATATTAACTTAACTAACACATGTTTATATTTACATTATTTATATTTGCTGTTGTCTGCCTTTTGCTTTTGTGCATTGTAAACAAATGTACTCTAGATGAAAAGAAAATGCATGCATGTCTGTCTTGTATCTTTATATCTTTATACAAGCATGTCAGTGTTGTGACTTAAAATGTTTACTCATTATCTATTTTATTTAATTGTATACATTAGAACAGTTTTGTTTACCTTTTGACTACGCTAAGAATGGCAGTCATATGCTCTACTTTACTGCAGTACTGATAAATGTCTTGCTTTAACTGAATGAAAGTAAAACATTTGAGAATGATTTGTCCCTGCCATCCTACCATGTATGCTTAACCATTTTCAAAACATAAACATATTATAAACTATATTTCTTTTGCACAGATTAGTTGTGCATGCATGAAGTTCCCAGTCTTTGTCAGTTTAGCTAATTTATTTCCTTTATCCTGCAACTGCTGTTGAAGAATTTCCTCATAGTCTGCCTGATATGTCTCAGGAGCCTGTTCTGTTGAATCTGAAACTCCTAAGCACTTTTGAAAAGATGTATGTTTAACTTGTCTAAGCTTCCTGAACTCATTGTGTCTCTCTTTTAGAAGTTTATTACATTTTTTGTAACAAAATGTACTAGAGGTTCTATCAGTAACTGATTTGACTGTTGTTGCAACTCTGAAATAAACCTTTTACATCTGGTGGCAGAACATAACTGTCTAACATTTGAATATAATGTCAACATATTAACTTTTCTTGGTTCTTTACCATTAAAATGTTTGTCTGTACAGTCAGTTTGAATAGTGGCATGCACTGTATTTTTATGACATTATACACACAATAAACATTTTTTTATACCACACATGATTTTGTTTCAGATACCAGTCAAATATTGTAATCCATTTGCATAATGCCTTAGTATCAACTTGCAATCCATTTGCATAATGCCTTACTATTAACTTGCCCTAATAAGGTTTTACATTTGCTAATATGCTGTATATACATTTCATTCTGTTATTATTGTTACCTCTATGGCATTCATACTGTATGTAACCCAGAATAATTTTCTTACCAGTCAACAGAGAGGCAGATGGCCAAGCTGCTTTATTGTAGATGGTTGAAAAGTTTCTGTAGTCACTTGTGAAGTTGGTACAGCAAAACTGGCAGTTTCAGTCTTACAACTTTGTCTTGTACCTTTTCTGGAGAATTTATGGAACTGCTCCACCTTCCTGCAATGCAGTCTCTCTGGATTTAGACGTCTATTGAACTGTATTGCTACAAACTGTAGAAAAATGTAGAAATCTGAAGTACTTCCCATAAACGTTAGTTACTGTGCTTTTATAGGAGTGACCTTATACAAGGCATTACCCATTCACTCCCCCTGTTTTTAGATACAAGCTAGGAACGTTGTCAAATTATTTTAAATTTGCGTGCTCTGCTCCTATGCCTGCTGGATCCAAAGTCTTCTTAAGACACACAATTTTGCTGTGCTGTTTACTGCTGAATCAGAGACACAGAGCTTTGCATGACTCCATCTGTAGTCTGTTTAAAGCACCAAGCCTTTCAAATTGCACACTGATAAAGAAATATATTTTGCAGCTATAAATAGAAGTTATGTCCTTACCATAACGTTCCATGTGGAGTGTTCATCTCGCCTTTGTTCTTACACATGGGTTCGGAGCCGATCCTCGGCTCCGTGCCGGCCTCTTGCAAGCTCTGCATCGAGAAGAAGCTCGAGACAATCTAATACCCACAATCCCCCTCTGCCTTTACCTCAGATCTAGTTTGCAAGCAAACCAATCTACAGAATAGCACATTCATGCTTATACACATATGTATAGAAAGAATCTACAGATAACTATATATATATCTAAACAGACACATATATATATATATATATATATATATGCCAACTATGTACACAATATCGTAACAGTAGCAGAATGCTCCTGGCCAGGCATCAAAGAACGTTCTTCCTAAGGGTGGGAGGGTGGGACTGTAAGAACAAAGGCGAGATGAACACTCCACATGGAACGTTATGGTAAGGACATAACTTCTATATGTGATAGTGTTCAATCTCGCCGTTTGTTCTTACACATGGGTAGCGTCCCTAGCTCCTTGATCCTGAGGAACTCACGGGAGGACGTTCTTGAGCACAGTGGAACCAAAGGTTGCCCTGTCCCTAGAAACCTTGTCTACTTTATAATGAGAAATAAATGTATGTGGCTTAGACCAAGTAGCAGCCGCTGAAATAGCGTCCAGTGGTAGGCGAGCTGCATGAGCCAAAGACGTAGACACTGACCTTGTGGAATGTCCTTTGGGTTTGTGTAAAGGGGTTGATTTGAAGAATCGTAGACATAGATTATACAATCCGTTAACCATTTAGAAAGAGTTCTTTTGGTAACTGCAAGTCCTTTCCTGCTATCAGCAAAAGCCACAAAGAGTTGATCTGTTTTTCTGTGATCTTTTGTTCTATCCAAATAAAATCTTAGCTGTCTGTGAACATCCAATTTGTGTAACATATACTCCATTTTGTTGGAGTGGTTTTGAAGAAAGTGGGTAATTCAATGGACTGATTAATATTGTTAATAGAACACACTTTAGGGAGGAAGGATGAATTGGTTCGAAGAGAAACTCTGTCAGAGTGAAAGATCAAATAAGGGTGCTTGATGGAGAGAGCCTGAAGTTCAGATACTCGCCTAGCGGAAGTAATGGCTACCAGAAAGAGAGTTTTCCAGGACAAAAATTTTAATGGGCAAGAAGAGGCGGGTTCAAAAGGGGCAACATTAATTTAGATAACAATAAATTTAGACTCCAAGGTGACGTCGGAGATCTGACCGGTGGTCTAATATGAAAAACTCCTTTTAAAAAGGCTTTACAAAGTCTGTGAGCCATAACAGGAGCTCCACATTCTTCCACATGGAAATTCGAAATGGCAGCCAATTGAACTCTTAGAGTAGCAGGAGAAGCACCCTGATGAAATAAGTCCGTTAAGAACTCTAATATCTTATTCAAAGGAGCTATAAAAGGATCCACATGGTGTGTATTCGCCCAGAATACAAATCGCTTCCATTTGCTAGTATATGTTTTAGTAGTGAAAGCTTTATGCGAAGCCACCAATATATCCTGGACTGCTGGTGACAAAAGATCAGACCTGGCTAAGTTGGGAATTGGAGCAGCCAAGCTGCTAGATGGAGTGACACTGGCGGATGGGGAACCCTGACGAGTGAGTCAATAGATCTGGCTCTGGGTCCAGAATCCAGGGTCCCCAATGCAGTGTATCTTCAGGAAGGAAACCAAATTTGACGAGGCCAGAATGGAGCAATGAGGATTATCGTCCTGTGTAGGTTCCTGGCTTTCTGGAGAAACTTTGATATCAGAGGAAATGGAGGAAATGCGTGCAGGAGTCCCGGGGCCAATCGTAAACCAGTGCGTCCCTGGGGACTTCCCTGGAGGGTAATAGGGCAAAGTAGCTCCTGCATTTGGCATTCATTGGAGACGCAAACAGGTCGCAGGAAGGCTGGCCCCACGTCGAAAAATCCTTTTCGCCACTGACTGTTTTAGGGACCACTCGTGCGGTAACAGAATTGCTCTGCTCAGCCTGTCGGCTATGGCGTTGGATGACCCGGGATGTGCGTTGCTATTAAGCGACCGTGGACTCCGCCCACTGCCAAATTCTCATGGCCTCTCTGCATAGTTGATAGGACTTGGTTCCCCTTGCTTGTTTATGTACCAGACTACAGACATGTTGTCCGTCTGAACTGCAATAGTCCCTAGAGGAAGAAGGGGAGCAAAGTGTTGCAACGCTAGAAACACTGCCCTCAACTCTAGAACATTGATGTGCAGATTGTACTCCAAATTGGTCCATTCGCCTTGGACTGTCTGTCCCTGAAAGATGCCCCCACCCTATCAGGGAAGCGTCCGTGGTCACCGTAACTGTGGTGGGTAGCACAAACGGCCTCCCTTGGAAAGGTTGCGTTTGAAGCCACCAGTTTAGATCTGTTTTGCATGTCTTTGTTATAAGAATCTCGTGTGTTAGAGGTAGTTGTTGAACGACCATTGTGCAAACAGTAGCCATTGTAGGACTCTCATGTGCAGCCTTCCCAGGGAATTGCAATAAGGGAGGCTGACATGAGGCCCAACACCTTCAGTACTAGTTTTGCAGGAGATTTCCTTGACAAGAGTAGAAGGCGATATGAGTCTGAAGTGATAATATCCTTTCTGGGGGAAGCCTCAGAATCAACTGACGTGTGTTTAATTCTGCTCCTATGAACAAGATATTTTGTGATGGCTGAAGTAAGGATTTTCCGAAGTTTACGGAGATCCCTAGGTGAACACACAGGTGAAGAACAAAGTCTCTGGCCTGCAGTAGTTGGCCGGGTGGTGGCGAAAGGAGCCAGTCGTCCAGATCACGGAAACACCTGGAATCCCTGGCGTCTCAAGTGAGACGCTACCACTGCCATGCATTTGGTGAAGACCCTGGGGCTGAGGTCAGACCAAAGGGCAGGGCTCGAAATTGAAAGTGACTGGCTCCCAGCCGGGCGCAAATGATCTCTGGATGCCCTGGCCCTTTTGATGTGGTAGTATGCATCCTCTAGATCTATTGAGCACATCCACTCGTCCTTCTGTAAGAATGGAAGGATCGATTGAAGCGTGACCATTGAACTTTTCTTTCCTGACGAAAGTATTGAGGTAGCTTAGGTCTAGAATGGGCCTCCAGTCCCCTGTTTTCTTTGGAACTAAAAGAACCTTGAGTAAGTCCCGAATCCTTGCTGGTCCGTTGGGACTGGTTGGATGACTTTTTTCTAGCAGCTTTGAAATTTCTATAGCTGCTGGCTCTCAGATGGGCGGTACATCTGGGAGTCTTTTCTTTGGGATGGGATGGGATAGGAAGGGTATGTTGTAACCTCTGGTAACCACGCTTTTTACCCACTTGTCTGTAGTTATATTTTGCCAGGCCTGAGGGTATAAAGCTAAGCGACCCCCGACTGCCTCCAGAGCAGGACAGTCGGGCCTCCTCTCAGGAGTGCTGGAAAGGTTTACCAGGGAGTGTTTCCCTGTCACCTTGATGTTGCGGACCCCCTCTGCCACCAGGGTGGCGTCTTCCACCTCTGCCCCCTCCTCTGCCTCTAGAGGGGGCATCACCCTGTGTGCCTGAGAAAGATCCTTGGGGTTTTCGAAACCACATTTTTCCACCGCGTTGCCCTTTGGGGTACGGTCTGGTTGGGGTGGAAAAACGGACTCCGACAGCAGACAGAGTCTTTCCCTCTTGTTCACAGCGGGTAAGGGTCTCCTTTACCTTGGGGCCAAAGAGAGTGGCACCGTCAAATGGGGCGTTGTAAAGGAAGACTTGAAGGCTTCCGCAAAGGAGCATAGCGCATCCAGGATTGTCTGAAGAGCAATCGCTGAAGCTGCTGCCCTACTCGAACCTTCGCTGCGTGAAATCAGCCTCATGGACGAGTTAACAATCGATGTTAGGGTATTAAGTTGCGCTGTCACTTTCTCTGAGACAGCTGCATCTGTAGCACCCTGGAGGGTATCTCCCAACTCTTTGACTAGATCCCTCTGTAGACGTGTAAAATGGGTCAAATAGTTCAGGGACCGCATGGAAAAAGCCGCTGAACTAAAAATGCGCTTCCCTATCTATCCATCGTCCTAGAGTCTTTATTAGGAGGATGGACAGACGAAGACTCCGACATCTCCTTTTCCGTGGCTGCTGCCACCACCATAGCGTCTACTGGAACTCCTTTTGTAAGGTAGGACTTATCCTGAGGTGCTGTGATGTATTTGTTAGGTTTCCTTGGAACAGGTTCCACTGTGTCAGGAGCCTCCACGCCCTTCGAGCAATTAGTTCCATTAGTTCGTGAGGGCGGAGTGACCCAGGAGGATGAAGGGCGAGCACCAAATGCCTTCAGCAGAACTGACTCATCCTCAGAAGGGGAAGGGACTGCCAGTCACCTCTCTGCTTCAGGATCTCCAATATGTCCGAAAAGAGACATCTTCTGAAGGTGACTTAGGGGACCCTCTGACTCATCTAAGTCAGTATCAGATGTCAAGGATTCCTGTGGAGAATCCAAGTGTCTCCTCTTACACAATCTCTTCCTAGGGACTTCCTCGTGGGGAGCATCCGAAGAAGCCTCGGAGGAAGAGGGGCACCCTCCAGGGGTGGCTGAGACACTGGTGCCCGACGCTTGGATGTGGCCGTGGGTGCAGATGAAGACAAAGGCCCTTTATGGGGAGGAGAGACTGCTTCCACTGATGTGGTTGTCTGGGTAGACAACACCTTCCTCATCAGGTCGAGCGCTCCCGGGTCCCGCATCGAAGAGTCCCCGGTTCGAAGAAATGGGAAGAATCCCGACACAGGCACGAAGGCATCGACCCGAGGCGGGCGAATCGATCCGCGCCGAGGCCCCGAGGGGGAGAGTCGGAACCGACACGTCGGTTCGACTCTCGGCCCCGGAACCAAGAACAGACCGTCGGCTCCGAGACTCCGGTACCGGGTCCGGAGTCGAGGTGAGGGAACAGACCGAGAAAGGGCGGTTCTGGACCCGAGGGCTCCACAATCAGTAGATCAGCCTCTTCCGGCTCCAAAGACTGAATCGGTCTCGGAGGAGGAATGGATGGAGATACAGGGAGGCCTTCAAGTTTCGACACCAACTGGGTGGAAACCGAAATAAGTTTGGAGAGGGCGAATGCTCCAATAACTTCTGCACCACGCGATCCACATCGACATCCGAAAGTTTGGAGGAAGAACGGGTCGAAGGAACCGAAGACGGAGCCGACCTCAATAAGGACGAAGGAGGAGCTCCATCACCGGTTCCAAGACTCGAGGCTCAGGAACCGATACCAGTTGAACACTCGGCCCGAAGTCTGTGGAACCGGTGATCTAACCTTTGAAGAAGAGCTCGGAGCCGATGACTTAGGCTCCGGCGTCTTCGACTCCTTAGAGGACTTGATGCCTGGTCAGAAGCATCCAGAGCCTCTTGGAAAGCAGGTTTCAATAGACCTCTGTCCATTAGTTTCCTGCGCCTATCTGTCATGACCCTCCCACTAAAAGAGTGACAGATGGAGCAATCCTCTTGTAAGTGGAGAGGGCCAAGGCAGTAGACGCAGGAACTATGGTTGTCAGTGACCGACATTTTCTGGCCACACTGACAACGCTTGAAACCAGACTTTACCTTCTCAGACATTATAGGGAAGAAAGACAAATCCAGTAAAAACAGTCAAATCCGATAAAGTTAGTCAAAACCGATGAAAATTGTCAAATCCGGTAAAATTTTCCTTAACTAGGTAAAATATGAAGGGTGTAGGCCCCGACAAATATTTAACCGATAATTATAGTTAACGGTACCAATAAATTAACGGAACCACAACACAATCATACAGTTAACACTGAAAACATCAAATAGAATAGAATCCTAATAAAATATAACAAAATAAAGTTATATCTTAGCTTAGAAACTCTCGAGCTAGCTCCCAACGATGCGTATGCAGCAGCGGCAAACTAGATCTGAGGTAAAGGCAGAGGGGGATTGTGGGTATTAGATTGTCTCGAGCTTCTTCTCGATGCAGAGCTTGCAAGAGGCCGGCACGGAGCCGAGGATCGGCTCCGAACCCATGTGTAAGAACAAACAGCGAGATTGAACACTATCACATGCACAGTTACAGATAACTTATTTTATAACACACCACACGTAGTCTGTCAGATTTGTAGCATATATTTACAAAGTTTTCCTTCATTACATATATGAATGATGACTTCTACAAAATACCTCTCTCTGTCCTTCTCTCACATAACTGAATTACTACAATTGCTATATAGAGAGCTAGTCACGCACAGATATTGTTATTTCCTCTTGGTATATTTTTCTGTGGGAAGTCACATCTATTGTCCTGTCAGCAGTTCTGCTGATGTGAAAATACACAAATGCAACAGAAGAATGAAAGGAAATGTCTGTTCTGTTCCTACTGGAAAAACATCACGTATTGCTAAATTTATAAAAAAGGATGTCTGTTAATAGATATTTGTTCTGCAAACATGAGAAAATCATGTAATGCTTGCTTTCCAATATTGCTTTGTTAGACATTTTCTTTTTGATGATGTGAAGAGAAGCCTATACATATAGTATGAATCCAGATTTTACATTGCTAAACTCTATACATATATTCAAGCAAACTTTTTATTCTATGCTTTATCTTTCAGCATATTTACAACAGAATTAATTTCAGCCTAATATTCATATCTAACAGCTGTTATCCAGGCATGTAGATCCATACTTTTATTACAAATACTACAAACATTTAATATTATCAGACTTAGTTTTTTGGCTGGATTTGTGCTTGATGGAGAGGGAGACTGGTATGTCTGTAAACAGGATATGGATTGGGTGGAAAATGTCTTTGTATAAGAAGTAAAGGATGCATCAGAGAAGTGATCACTTGCAACTGAAGGATGGGAGTTATCTGAGCAGTTATAATGCTTGCAGGAATCAGTGGTAATGAGGCTTAGGTTTAGATTAGTAGGGCCAGGGTTCGAGTGTATGTCCTCACACAACTGAATCTTTCAGTTCCGAAGCAAAGATTTGGATGAATGTTTGTTTGTGGTATCGTACATGTCTAAAACTGCTCAACAAGGTATGCCATCTGATCTGCATTTTGATATCATAGTCAAAATATTGGCTAACAGTTAATGGCATTATGAGACTGAACCTCACTAAGGAATTTACTAGTATCTGTTTATGCATGAACATATGTAATGTATACATAAAAAGAGCAGTTAGGAGCAGACCTAATATTACTGGGAAGTTGATTCCCTGTCTTAGGAAATCTATTAGAGAAAGATCTACTTCTAGTCAAAGAGAAGTTTTTGGAAGGGACTAACTGTGGTCTTCTGTCCCTGAAACTCCTAATTACAACTCTTGTTTCTAGATCTAATAGAGAAAGCATAGATTGGCCATCAAAAGCCTTGTATACATAGTTCATTATGAAGCCCTGACAAATCAACAATTAATAGAAAACAAAATCAGTTTATGTTTTTTTTTACTTATAAGAAGTGTTATGCAAACACTACATCCTGAGAATAAGGTATGTTTTGCATTGGTTCATGGGGTCTCACTACATTTATGGCCAAGGAAACCATCAAGAAGTGAAGGTACATCATCCAGTACAGGTGGGAAACTAACAATGTACCCAAATAAGTAGATTTACTCAAAATATCAAAGATGAAAATTTCTGATAATCTATTCAGTCATCAACACTGGTTTTAAAGGTTACTAAGGAAGCACTCTACTTGATGTGTGTAGGCAGTCTATTCCAGAAACTGAATAAATCAGTTAAAGGGATCTGATAACAAGCCTTTAAGTGAGCCCTCTTTGTACCTAGCCTTAAAAAAGGCTGGGGTCATTTGATTTTTTTCTTCTCTGCAGCCTCTAAAAGGACTGTTTTCATGGTGACCTCATCTTACCTAAGACAAAAGCTAGTTCATAAAACAAGACTTTTTACTGTCCTTTTTTGCCTACCATTAGCGTGCAGCCTAGAAAAAGACTTCTTAGCCTCTTTAAAATGAGAGTGGGAGCTATGATCTTTTTGGACTCATAATAAAAAGCTGCATTGTGTGGGATCAGCAGCAAAGATCTTTTTTATGGAGTCTTAATACAGACTATTTTTGTGTGAAATCTCCTTTGGTTTTATGAGAAGCCCTCACTTTTAGAAGAGGTAGCTTTGATAAAAATGTTTTAATGTTTCAGCTTTTCTCAGTGGAATTACCTTTCAGAAAAAGCCTTTAGAAGAAGGTTATGTAATATATCAGATTTAAGGCCCCCTTAAAAATGTTTTTGTACTGTACCTCAGAAAAAGAAAAAGGGGAATTGCTCCTACATATCACAACCTCAGACTACATATATGTTCCTGAATGTGTTCAAAGCATACCAGTTGCAACCCTTTTAATTTAAAATGCATTGGTCATGTTCTGAAGCACCTCCATTTTACAATTCTTTTCTAGTTATATTACTCAGGTTAATGTTGCAAATTATTTTGCAATAAAAAAGAAGATTATAGTGTGTTGTTTGATTTTTTTAGTTTCACTATTTACAGAGTTTTTCTTTGTAGCTACACCCACAAAATGATGTCATGGTAGATACTAGATGATAATTTACATAAACGTCAAAGTATTATGGATAAGAAAAAATAATTTGTATCTTTAGTAGAATGGCTTCTTACTTGCATTGTGGCGTTAGTACTATGTCATCACATAGACCAATGTGATAACTTGCCTTTCTAGGAAGTAAGAAACTCCCAACAATGCATTTAACATGAAAATACAATGCTCTATGCATTAATTTACACTGTGAGGCACTGTGGGTTCACGCTTTCATAATGTAATGGAAGGGATTTTCAGATGCAAGAAGACTTTCAGGGAGCCATCCTTATCAACAAAATAAAGTGCAAAATGAACACATTTTTGCAGCTGTATGTACATTTCATATTGAATATAGTAAGGAAGTTATGCACATCCAAAAGGGCTCATTACTAACTTTTGCAGAGGACATGACCAATACTCTTTAAAGATGTACCCTATCTACTATTTTCACATTTTCATTGAAGTCAAAGTTGTCAGCAGCAATTTCACCCAAATCGTTATAAGAGCTAACACCTTTTTTATGAAACTAATTAAAAAAATTAAGAAGAATAACTTTTCAACCCAAAGTATATTATGGCTGACTTCCCTATATCTATCCTAATGTTATTTGTGTAGTACAACTTAGACAATGGATCGAATAACTTGGACAACTCATCAAATAACGTTTGAAAACTGTTATTATCTCTCTTATTAAAGCATATAGTCCCCCATCTTTGTCAACTGCAAACGTACCTATACTGCTATAAGATACTGAAGCACTAGAGAGTTGTATGCTAAACAGTAGTACACATCAAAGTGTATTATGGCTGACTTCACTATATTTATCCTAATGTTATTTGTGTACTACAACTTAGACAACAAATCCAATAACTTGGACAACTCATCCAATAATTTCTGAAAACTGTTAATATCTCTCTTATTAAAGCATATAGTCCCCCATCTTTGTCAATTGCAAATTTACTTACACCTGTATAAGATATTGAAGCACTAGGGAGTTGTATGCTAAACAGCAGTAGACACCACATGTATCCTTGTAGTACTCTATAAAATGTAGATTTCTAGACTGAATGGCAGGCTTAAGTGAAATTCTAAATAAAAGAAAGAGTAACTGGTTAGTTATCCATTTAGTTAAAAATGGGGTTAACTAGCAACAGTCTCAGTCTAGACATTAAAGTATTACTAGCAATACTATTAAAAGCTTTTGATAAGGCAGTAAAGGCTAATGTTACTGATTTGCCTTAATCAGTTGCCTCTTTACATAGTTGTGGAAGCTTACAAAGTTGCTCCATTAAGTTCTATAAGTTCAATGAAGCCATATTGATATGGGCTGAGATTTTCTTTTCCAGATATAGATACAGTAAAAAAAAAAAACTTATGAATACTCTTAAGCATTTTCCATTTAGGCTAGTTTGATTAATGGGATAGTGATTGTGCAGGTCTCTCCTGTCTCCTCTATTATGGATAAGAATTACCTCTGTATCTTATCATACTGGTAACATGAAACAGTGTTTAGACACAGCTTTCAAATATGTCATGTCATTCAAGACAGAGTAAGCATTTCATTTCATAGATTACTTTACCAGGGACATCACTGACACTGAAACTTGAATTAGACTTGACCAAAGAAAGATTGTAAAAGGCTGTGGAGTGTTAAACAACTGAGGTTGAACTACTGTTTGGGTCGATATAATCAACAAAAAGTTTGCCAGGAACAGACCAGCACTGGAATACATTCTAATAAACAAAACGTATCTTTATTATAGTATTGGCAATTGATCAGGTTAGAAATTTTCCTTTGGTTAACGCCATTATAAAGAATTACACATTATTCCCTATCTTCAGGTGTCAGGTACATTTTATAGCTGGAACTAGAAAGTGAAGTAACATTTCTAAGGGCTCTGGATTACTGGAAAACTTAGTTTTGCTTGTCAGTGAAAGGAAAGATTACACAGTCTATGCAGGCATTTCTTTTTTAAAAACCTTTCTGATGGGAGGCTTCCTGATAAACCTCATTCCTTGACTGTGCATGATGACAGTTATATGGACTGTGCCTGACTTTCGTGCTAGAAAGGTCAGAGGGATCTATTCCCATATATTGCAACTAGATTCATTTCAAATTACTGTCATTGCACTGCAGCACTGGGTGGGGGATTGTTGTACTACTAGGTATGCCACCCTGTGGATGAGACATTAAGGGTGGGGGACTGCTGAGCTACTAGGTATGCCACCCCGTGGATGAGACATTAAGGGTGGGGGGCTGCTGAACTACTACGTATGACAGCCTGTGGGTGAAACATTAAGGGAGGGGGAGTGCTGAACTACTAGGTATGCCATCCTGTGGATGAGACATTAAGGGTGGGGGAGTGCTGCACTACTAGGTATGCCATCCTGTGGATGAGACATTAAGGGTGGGGAGTGCTGCACTACTAGGTATGCCACACTCTGGATGAGACA
The DNA here is from genome assembly GCF_019279795.1 of Protopterus annectens. Lineage (NCBI taxonomy): Eukaryota > Metazoa > Chordata > Ceratodontiformes > Protopteridae > Protopterus > Protopterus annectens. The sequence goes on along the minus strand of NC_056729.1, from coordinate 855,367,618 downwards.
TTAAGGGTGAGGGGAGTGCTGCACTACTAGGTATGCCATCCTGTGGATGAGACGTTAAGGGTGGGGAGTGCTGCACTACTAGTTACACCATCCTGTGGATGAGATATTAAGGGTGGGGGAGTGCTGCACTACTAGGTATTCCATCCTGTGGATGAGACATTAAGGGTGAGGGGAGTGCTGCACTACTAGGTATGCCATCCTGTGGATGAGACGTTAAGGGTGGGGGAGTGCTGCACTACTAGATATGCCACCCTGTGGATGAGACATTAAGGGTGGGGGAGTGCTGCACTACTAGGTATTCCATCCTGTGGATGAGACATTAAGGGTGGGGGGAGTGCTGCACTACTAGGTATGCCATCCTGTGGATGAGACATTAAGGGTGAGGGGAGTGCTGCACTACTAGGTATGCCATCCTGTGGATGAGACGTTAAGGGTCGGGGAGTGCTGCACTACTAGGTATTCCATCCTGTGGATGAGACATTAAGGGTGGGGAGTGCTGCACTACTAGGTATGCCATCCTGTGGATGAGACGTTAAGGGTGGGGGAGTGCTGCACTACTAGTTACACCATCCTGTGGATGAGATATTAAGGGTGGGGGAGTGCTGCACTACTAGGTATTCCATCCTGTGGATGAGACGTTAAGGGTGGGGGAGTGCTGCACTACTAGGTATGCCATCCTGTGGATGAGACGTTAAGGGTCGGGGAGTGCTGCACTACTAGATATGCCACCCTGTGAATGAGACATTAAGGGTGGGGAGTGCTGCACTACTAGTATGCCATCCTGTGGATGAGGCATTAAGAGTGGGGGAGTGCTGCTCTACTAGGTATGCCACCCTCTGGATGGGATGGTAAGAGTGGGGGAGTGCTGCACTACTAGTATGCCATCCTGTGGATGAGGCATTAAGGGTGGGGGAGTGCTGCTCTACTAGGTATGCCACCCTCTGGGTGGGATGGTAAGAGTGGGGGAGTGCTGCACTACTAGTTACACCATCCTGTGGATGAGATATTAAGGGTGGGGGAGTGCTGCACTACTAGGTATGCCACCCTATGGATAAGATATTAAACCAGGGTCCCATTTGCTTGAGTTGATGGTACCTCGGGTGGGTGTAAAAGACCCCATAGCACCTATAAAAAAGAGTAGGGAAAGTTCACTAATGTCCTGGCCAAATCTTCCCTAGTCATGATAAATTCTATCTCTGGTGTGCCGTGAAAAGAGGTTACTAGCCTAGTTGGACTAACCCAGTCAACAACAGATAGACAGATAGATAACAGACAGACACACACACACACACACACACACACACACACACACACACACACACACACACACACAGACACACACACACTCACACACACACACACACACACACACACATACATACATACATATATATATATATATATATATATATATATATATATATATATATATATATACATATATATAAATAGATAAATACATAGACAGACATAGATAGATAGATAGATGGATAGATAGATAGATAGATGGATAGATAGATAGATAGATAGATAGATAGATAGATAGATAGATAGATAGATAGATAGATAACTAAATAAATAAATGAACAGACTTTGAAGTAAAACAAGACCTAGCACTCAGTAGTTTTACTTTGGAACTTACATTTCTAGCCACATTCATAAAAGTCCTTCTTCATTGCTTATGTAGCAGTTATGGAGATTTTACAAAAATAAGCACTTTTATTATTAATCTAAACTTTTATTTTAGCAATAGTCACTAAACAGTAGTAGTCTTAAATACTTAGAAAGACAGCCTGTTATCATATTTAATAAATTCCTTATAGTTAACCAAATATTAGACCCAGAATATTGGAACTGCTGGTGGTCTTTGTAACTATCTGATCAAGGATATGTTTGTCAGTGAGTTTCTTAAATGTATTTTCATCAGTGGTGGCATAATAAACTGACATCCACACATCATTAAAATGGTTGTAATGACTGAAAATGAATTAGGTATTCTCAAATCTAACTACTCAAACTCAAACAGAGATTGTATTATTTTCTCTTGTTATAAATTGGGATATCTGTAATAACCAGTTTGTTATGGTTGTGTTTCTTCTGCTAAAGGCTGCTTCAAGAAGAATATCTGTAACAGCAGAGTAGTGCCAACATTGAAATGAAGAAAAGTTAATAACCTGACCACAAGCCTGTCCTTGATGGGCCAATACCAGAATTATGGTGCTCTGTATGACCATCAATTGGTATGTCTTTATTGATAGGGAACTGTACCCTGTTGACCAGAACAAGGAAATTATCTGTCAATGTCAGTAAAAATCTTGGTTACCAATCTTGTTGGTAAGAAACAGATAAGGCATTAAATTGAATGTTAGCGTACTCCCTTTGTCTGTAACATAATCTTTAATACAGAAGACAATTCACTTTTTTAGATTTTAAAAAACAACATAGTCTGTAACATAATATTTGTAAAGAAGACATTTCACTATTGTAGGTTTAAAAAAAAACTAGGTCCTTAGAAGACCATTGTCTTATTAATTTGCATTATGTTTCTATTACTTCATCTTGATGTATGTTAACTTTCAATGTAAGGTGTTCAATCTGCAAAACCAAGTTGACAAGTCCTGCTGGTATATTTTGCATGGAATTAAGGTAACCTATAATTTAATTGCTAGTGAGGCACTATGGGTTTAATCTTTTATTATGTCAAGGCAAGCATTTTCAGCTCCAAGAAAAAAAAGGAAATCTTTATCAATTATGTAAAAGTCAAAAACAACACATTGGTCCCGATTCCAAAAGACTGGCTCTCAATCTAAGTGACCACTTATAATGAAGGCAGGGTGAGAGCAGGTGTTTTGGAATCTGGTCACCAGAGTAAGCATGTATATAGACAGGCTTCACACTGAAGTAAGTCTCTTACTCTGAAAACAGGTCTTACCAGGGCAGACTTACACTGAGAGCAACTCTTTTGGAATCTTGACAAATGTTGTATCAAAACCTGCATAACTTGGTACTAAGATATATATATATATATATATATATATATATATATATATATATATATATATATATATATATATATATATATATATATATATATATATATATATATATACATATATATACATATGGATCTAGGACTATTGAACGAAAGTTCAATAGTCCCAATCCACAATCACCGAACACACTTTAACGAAAGTGCTTTCACCGAAAAAGCGCTTTTGTTAAAGTGAGTTAAAAAAAAAACAATAAATCTACTTTTCCCCTGCACTCCCCACACCACCCTACTTTAATATTCTCACTCTGAGATCACACTACAGTGAGGAAAAGGGGAATATTCCCTTATCCACACCGTAGTACGATCTCCGTAACAGTCATTCCCCCACATCTCCCTCTAGCTGCAGGCATACATCTGCGAAAGTATGCCCGGCTATTTGTGCTTCAGTGAAAAGTTCCTTCGGGGATTAGTATCGATCCCATATACATATATATATATATATATATATATATATATATGTATATATATATATATATATATATATATATACATAGATAGATATATAGATATATATACACAGTATATGGTAAGGCGGTCATACCCACCTTCAATGATTCGTTACTTATTCATACATGAGAAAGTGACCAATACACTTTAAGTCAATAATTGTTTACAGAAGATATGCTATTACAGAAATTTTGTACAGCTGTTACCTAGCCCTGCAGTGTCACTTGTTAGAAGATCTAATAGTGCTGTTCATTTTATTTTAATCTCAGGTTTTCAGCTGACAACTAAAGAGAAAAAATGTTATATTTAGTGTACTATAACTGTTCATTCCAAGCTCTTCAAAGAGGCTGAACAGATTTCTTTGAGTATTTGTCTCCACATAAACATTTCTAACCCTTTCATTGAGACAGATTATTGGACAGGCAGGCAAGGAGCAGTGAAGCTTTGGCTCCATCTACCTTATGTTTTACTACAGTGTTAAATGGCACTGCTCATAAAGGGGCTTCTCACCACTGCCCTCATGAAAACGTTAGTGACATTTGCATCTTCACCTTGGCAAGTCTGCATGTTCATGTATGTGTATGTTCACATGCCTTAATGCATTGTGTGAATCCATGCTTCCCTATACATAAAAGTAATTCTGGATTTTTAATAAGTCCTATAAGAGCTATTGAGAGGAAGTACATACCGGAAGGATCGGATATGCAATGACTAAAAAGAATTACATTACTTGGGTATTATAGCTGTAAGAAATTACTGACAAGTTATTTATAGTTTCATAGGTTCATAAGTGTGTACTAGGCTAATGGCCCTGGAGCCTTTTTAAGTCCAGCCCATAGAAGTGCCCTGGCATTGTGCCACCTGACATTAGTTCCCAGTGCCTCTATCAAGTAGAGCCACTGCAGTAATCCCCAGGGTGATCTTTCTATTTCCCATCCATTCATCAAGATTTCTCTTGAAGAGGGCCAGTAAGGTGCTCTGCTTGACATGTATGGTAAGTCTATTCCAGAGCATGGGCAGTCTCTGGGTTATGAACTTGTCCCTCCAGCATGTTCTGTTGATTGTGATAATGAGTTTGAGGTCTCTGGAGTGAGTGGTGCGGAGGGATATGGATTTCTTTAGACGTAGCATTTCTAACAGAGCTGGGTCAGACATAACTTTGTAAGTCAAGCAGAGATGACCTCTTAGTACACGATATGAGACCGAGAATAGCTGAAGTTTTTTGAGTCTGTCCATGGAGGACATGTGTTTAAGGCCTAGGATCCTCTTTGTGAGGTACTTTTGTGGCCTTTCCGGCTGTTGCATGTGTCTAGTGAGGTACATGCCAAATGGGGCATTATACTCAGTGACTGGCCTAATGAGGGAAGAGTAGAGAAAGATGATGACCTCTTTCTTCCTGGATGCAAAACCCTTGATATTGAGATGTGCCACATAGAAGGACTTTCTGACCACAGTAGCAATGTTGTGGTCGAAGGAGAGGTTGCTGTCAACCTGTGTCCCCAGATATCCAATAACGCTTTCAGTGTTTATACAACAAGATGTTATACTTTATCTCTGCATAAGTAGCCACAAATCAAGGTAGGTACTGTTCCTAAACTTTTGCACTCATTCCCAGATCATTAACCAACAGCAATAATTTTTTAGTTTTGTGAGCTAAGGGAAGGTCATACAACACTTAGGAAACCATGAGAGCTGCAAGTCCAGAAGACCAAATGCTCAGCTAGGGCAGACTATGAAATGTGTCTAATGACAACAATCTAACAGGTTTGTCACCGAATCTTTATGCATGTATTTACTTATGTAGATATGTATTTGTCTTGGTTGACATTTCAGCTGAAGCCAAAGGAAAAAAGCTGCAGACACATTTAAGACACTCATGGCAAAGCATTTATTTACATATATACAGTACACAGATAGTTCTTAAGACATCTAGATACAAACAAATAACTGCTCTGCAGTTACACTATCATACCTCTCAACTTTTCAGTGCAAGAAATCTGGACAAAGCCAGAAAGAATGGGGTGGGGGACAAAGGCCCATAAATAGGGACAGAATTTAAATATTGCTCTTACAAACTTAGAAAGTTGTTAGAATAACAGGTTTTTCATAATTATATATTTTCTGAAGGATATACAGTCTGAAACCCAAATGCCTGTCATTATTTATTTGTTTTAGTGACTTCAGTCTTCAATGATTTGCCAGAACACTATAAATTTTATGAGGAACAGACCAAAACTATGAGGCAAACATCTGGACATTCTGCGAAAGTTGCTAGAGTTGAGAGGTATGTTAACACTATACAAAGATTAACTATGTCTTTCTTCTGAGGTGATAGAGTAAGTACATGGTATTAAATTCCAATTATAAAACATTTATAATGCAAACAGTTTGTGTGCAATAAGCGTGCCAAGCAGACATTAGCTAGGACTTATAAGACATGGGTAAGGAGTATTATAATATAAATGTTAGGAATAAACAATATTGAGATACTGAGTGTGAGACAATAATTGGTAGATAAATACAATGCAATTAATATCTAAGTACAAATACTTTAAAAGAGAAATCAGTACTGAATAAGGACTTAATGCATCAGCTCCCCAATAAGTGGCATAAGAGCAATACTGTCTCTATATGCAGCATTAATCTGATGCCAACTTGGAAATAAAACTGCTGCATGTGCAATTGTCCCATCATGTAATGAAACAATATAGACATCTGACAGCGTCACTTTTAAGAAAAGGGTAGTCAAGCTGATACTATGTAGTTGTAATGCATCTTCCACAAGTTAACCATTTCCTTTTCACATACATGTGACTAAATGTATTGTCTCGTTACAATTTTTTCCCAAATGTTCTTATCACAGGGACTTTTACATTGCCTTGTGTGCATTAATTGCCTGAGACCATTTCTTTTTCTAGACCTCTTATGAGACTTACAATTAAAAAAAGTGCACCTTTAATTACATACCTTAAATTAAATATTGAAGTGGATTGTTTGCAAGTATCATTTCCTTGTTGTTTGCCATATATATATATATATATATATATATATATATATATATATATATATGCATTTGTATCACAATAGGTGTGGTCGTCATTAATGGGATAGACTGATGCACAGGTGTGATGGGCATGAAAAGTTCCACTACTTAATGTCTGTAGCTTAGGATAAAATATTTTCTGTCTACTGACTTTTAACAGTAAAACCTGATGTAATGGACAATACCTCAAAGTGATTTTAATTATCAGCTCTATGTCTTGCTTTTTTAGAAATTACCGACTATTGCCAACTGCTGCTGCTAGCTGCTTGTTCATTTATTTCACTTCTTGCCCAGGTTAAGACATTCTGACTGATGCAGTTATCCTCAGGATGTCATGGACAGGCAAACTCAAAATGAGCAGGGGGTGCACAGGATGTTTGCCGCTAATACTAATTGTTTTGTTTCTTCTCAGAAGCCTGTAGTAGTAAATACAATTCTGAAGGTTAGTTGCTGTTCTGCACATATTATGTATTTAATTTCCTGTGACTGCCAAGTTACTGAGCTGGTCTTAGTAAACTATAGCAAACATTGTTAACCCTTACCCAGCTATATTACATTGTCCTTCTCAGAACATAGCACACTTGTTATTGAGTCTAGAAAATGAGAAGGTTGTGGGTACGATTTCCACTTCAGTTGACTGGATTTATTTTGCATTACTGATAATGCAGTGTAGCATTAGGGGGTGCTACACGCCTGAATTTGACATCCTTTGGATGAAAATTTAAACGGAGATCTCACCTTTCTGACCTGGTGGTAGCACAGGTGAATGTAAAAGATCCCACAGCACTCAGCAAAAGAAGTGGTTTTCATTCCGTGCTGCCTTGGCCAAATTTCTACTGGTCAGTATGAATACTAACTTGGGTCTCCTCCAAAAAAAGACCACTAGCCTAATGGTTCTTATCAGGTCAGCAAAGGGTAAATACATAGAATAAATTAATAGCTCCCCTATTACATTGTGATTTTGAATAAACAGTGTGTGCACAAGCTTACAGATACCTATTAATTCACAAAGGAACTGGTAGGCTTTGCCTAATGCAATGCAGTTTGCTTTCAAAGCTGTCTAACCACATGCTTCTAACTGGCTCCTAGTAGGCAGCATGCATCTAAAAACATATATTACAGGTATAGGGAAAATAATTTTACCATTCTGATGCATTTCTTATGGGAAAAACAATATTTTACATTTAATGAAGTGCTCTTGTCACCTGAGATGAGTCGCATTGCTCCAGATTCCACAGATTATACATGCACAGACCAATTGATTCCCACTGTTACAGGAACTGTGACCCACTACAGTTCCCATGCACCATTACTCAGCCACTCCAGCTATCTTTTAATTTATTTTTCATTACAGGCTTATAGCCCTGCTCACTCAAGCACCTCTTAAAGTACTAACTTTGCTCTCTTAGAATATCATTAAGTGTAAAGCAGCATGTAGCATAGCATTATCTCTACATACGTCTAGTCACATATCTTAAAACATTACTAAACTTACTTTGTAACACAGCTTCAAAAGCAATCAAATAAAAATATTAATGCTTGAAAAGAAATATAACCCATTAAAACTCATGAAGCATTAATCACATTATGCTACATCATTTAACTCCCATTAAACTAACTCAGAGCAGCGCTACTCAGTCTATTAAATATAACAATGCCCAGACCACCTTCCTTATAACCCAACAGTTACAGACTCACTTTAAAAAATTAATATATCTATCTCCCAACACTCTGTTGAAATGTCAGCACTCGCCAAAAAAAAGACAGAAAACAGAGGTGAAGAGCTAAAGAGCAAATCTTGAAAATCACTCTTCTCCTTTGAACTTCTTTTTGCGGGGTGGGGGGGTCAAGCCCCTATTCTACCCCCTCATGTGGGGGGCAAGCACCCTCACCCCCCAAACTTATATATACCAACTCACATATCACCATAACTCGGAGAAAATGGAATATTCTGAGAAATGGCATCTCAGACTTAGTATATATAAGCCAGTCTCCGTATTTTGGAACTCGCTCTAGTGACTCTGAACATTTCATACAGTTACCCTATCTCCCTCTTGCTATCACCTTCCCTGTTAACTACGGCATTTAACTTGTCAAACTAAAAAGGCAAGTAGCCTGTCTAGTATTTATTTCCTTTACAGGACTATTACTAATAAAATATAAAAATACACATTAATAAACCAAGCAATATCAAATCACTTACATGTATTTCTCTCTCCAGTCACATCCATGGTCATAAAACATGTGTCATTACACATGTCCTTTTACTTGACTTCCTAATTCCATCATCTATACATAATGACTAAGATCCCCATTGAGCTCTAAATCTCAACATAGGTCCCTGTAAAGCCTCCTCCATGACCTCTCCCTATATTATTACAACATTTTTACATGGCTTCCAAACACCTTATCAGACAGAAAATCATTCATGTAATTTGCCATCTTTTCACTGCCAAAATCGTTTTCTCACAAACTCTTTTACCAAAGCATCCCATTCAAGATCCTTTTGAGTCATAAATTAGGTAGCCAGTCTTTTGAACATACTACTTTTTCTAGGAAAATATTACTATGCCTTTCAATAACAGTAGAAATAAGAAGGAGCTAACCTCACTCAAAATCACTGTGATGAGTTCAGGTAGGATGTTAACTAAAAGGGAATACCTTCATGCTTTTTTATCAAGTCAATCAACAAACATTCCTGCAGTTACGGAAAAACATAATATACCTATCTTTAACTGCCACTTCTCTGGTTGACCAGGCACCAGGGCAGATTGAGGGGACTCTTTTTCCTGATAAAAGAAACTCTTAAAATTAATTCATTTGTGCAAAAGCCACCAATAAATGACCAATATCCAAACTAATTAGCTATAAGCACATCTTTTAAAAGCTGCCATACCCTGTCACCTATAGGTGCATATCTCTCCCCACACCAGCAAACCACAATAAATGATATCATTATGCAAACCAATGGTATCCAAGATATAATTATTGTTGAGGACTTCTATGTAAAGCATCATAACCTAGAAGCCTGTGACATCCTTAACAGTCAAGGCCTTACTCAACAAGGAAACAAAGCCCCAAGGCCAAAGTATAAAACAAGCAACTATAGCTTTCTAGACCTCACAAGTTCATAGGAGGCTACTAGGCTAACAGCCCTAGAGCCCTTACAAGCCTAGCCATATTTATCCTGAGTTGCCCCAGTTGATGGTGGTTAGATGAGTGGAGTTTACAGAAGTAAGAATCTATTGTACCTAAAAAGTATATATTAATCTGCATCTTCCTTAGGTACTAATGTTCCTACCTGAACTGTTTTTCCAGATCAATATGTCTAGCCTCTTGTCTGTTCATAACCACTTCACTACAATTTGAAATCGAGTACTGATGTCTTGTTGCACCTCATGATGTCTTACTGAAGTAGCCATACCTTTATATGAGTATATACCCTGTTTTAATTGTAAATGATCTGTAACTGTTGTTTGTACTGACATTAACTTACTCTGGAGCTTTTCTCCTCAGGTCTCTGCTGAAAATGAGCCACTAGCTCAGTTGGACTAACCTGGTCAACAAATGTAAAATAAATAAATAATAAATAAAAATAAAGGGTGGTTAATAGTGCCTTCCTCTGTCCGGGAAGGACATGGGCAACCCCTGGCACTAAATTTGCAGTCACCCATCAGTTGATCTAGGTTGCATTTGAAGAAGGTCAAGGAGGGGCTCTGTTTCACATGAACTGGAAGTTTGTTCTGGAGAAGAATGAGTCTCTGGGAGATGTATCTGTCTCTCCAGCATGACCTGTTCATGTCAGAGGTTAGGTTAAGCTCCCTGGAGTGAGAGACCCTCCTGCAGTTTGATTTACAATTGTGTAGCATTTCCATCAGGGCTGGGTCAGAGACTGCCCAGTAAGCCAGGCACAGGTCACCCCTTAGCAACCTGTAGAGACAGAATACAATGACATGGCTTTCAGACTTTAGGCATAAGACTTGTTTTGTGTACCCTGTAATTTCTTGGTGAGAAACCTCAGTGGTTTCTCCAATTGTTGCATATGTCTGGTGAGGTAAATGCAAAAGACAGCATTGTATTCAATTATTGGCCTAATGAGGACCGAGTATAATGGAATTATAACATCCTTAGATCTGGATGTAATGCCTTTACGTATGAGATCTGCCAAGTAGAGCTCAATTATTGATCTGATAAGCACCAATTATAATGCAATTATAACATCCTTAGATCTAGATGTAAAGCCTTTGCTTATAAGATGTGCCAAATAGAAGGATTTCCTTACTACTGTGGATACATGGTGGTCAAAGTTCAGATTGCTATCAAACTGAGTACCCAGATCATGAACCACTGGGTCTATACTTGTGGAGGTGCTGTCTATAATGTAATTAGGAGGGATGTCAGCTTTCATAAATGAAATAATAATGCACTTCATTTGCATTTAGCTTTAATGTGCGGCTTTGGTACCAATCACTTGTCTGAGTTAACCCTGTCTGCAGTATATTAACATTGTTGGGGAACTCAATGATTGCTCCCAGTTTGCAATTGTCAGCAAACTTAGTCAGCCACAGGACGTCCAAGTTTGCCTGGACTTCTGAGAAATAAATTCCGAATAGTAAGGGACCCAGTACAGAACCCTATGGTACTCTGCTGGTTGCTGGTCTTTTGCTAGAAGTCACCCACTTTGAGAGTATGTGTCCTGTAGGTGAGCCAGTTGGCTATCTACTGATATTGCAGGGGTTAATTCCCAATTAGGAGAGTTTCTCTATAATACCTGAGTGAGGAATTGTATCAAATATTTTGGCTAGGTCAAGATAGGTGGTATAGACTGTCTTCTCATCCAGAGCCTTGATGACTATCTTGAAAAACTCAACCATGTTTAACAGGTAAGATTCTACCTTTAATGAATGCAAACTGGGTTGGGTCCAGGGTTTAGAGATCACCTTTGTCTTTTTTAGTAAGATCCATAATGATTCTTTCCATGGCTTTTGCAGATGAGGCTAGTCAAGCTTATGAGTCTATAATTCCCAGGGTCAGTTGATGGTCCCACTTTGTGCAGAGCGATTACAGTTGCTGTCCTTCATTCCACCGATACATAGCCAGTTCTCAGGCTATGGTTAAACAGGGATCTAAGTGAGTCTACTACGTCATGTTTTTAGTTGTTTAAAAGGCAACACAGGATACTGTCTGGTCCCATTGATGCAGTGCTGTTAGGCTGAGATGAACTGCTTTCTTGATCTAATAGGCTGTGAAATGGTATACTTTGGGGGATGATTAGAGGGAACAGTGTCACTCATTTGGTCAGGATAAAACATACGAACATTCATGGGTTCTGTTCAAGCAGCTTTATTACACACAAATACATCAGAAATGAGGCTTTGCAACTTAAACTTAAATAAACTTTCAAACAGACTGACTACCACACTCATACATGTTAACACTCTGGCTGTTCTCTCAAAATGGTAATATACGAAAAGACAGAGACCAACCAAAAAAGTAAATGATAAAGGGACTCCAGTCGCAGATGAACAGCTTCAATAATTTATTAAAATAAAACAAGGTGAGCGCTTTCATCTCACCATAGAGACTTCTTCAAGTCTGAAGAAGTCTCTATGGTGAGACAAAAGCGCTCACTTTGTTTTATTATTTTAATAAATTATTGAAGCTGTTCATCTGCGACTGGAGTCGCTTTATAATTTACTTTTTTGGTTGTTCTCTCAAAATGGCACTGCTGCCTGCACATGCTTTGTATTTATATGCATGTGCTACATCTGGAAATGCTTCTTAAAGGTACATACACACATTCTGATCTACGGACAGGGGGTGAAGTTTTCTCAAAATCTGTCAGCTAGCCAGGCTGGCTATTACCTCCAGTTGAGTAAGGGTAGTGCCATCCACAATCACTTCAGCAAATAGCAGGGTATTGCCTTTTAGATTTTACATGTAGTTAAAGAATGCCTTGTGATTTTCTTTTAGCTAGGGAGTCTATATTTGCTTTTTAATAAGCTTTGGAAGACTTGACAGGATCTCTAACTTGTTTGTTTAAGCTAGAGAGGGATTTCATCCTCTGTTGAGCCAGTTCCCTTTTGTTCTTGGACATTAATTTATTTTCTTGTTGTATAGACTGTTTATACTAGGGTTCCACCAGCTTGTTTTTCAGCAGGACCTGGTTTTAATCCGGTCAGGTACAGTCAATGGTATACAACTACTTACATGGTTATACAGGACATTGGTGGACACCTCTGGATAGGAGTCTGTGTTATCTGCATTTGAGGGGCTTTGATACTTCTTATACCATCACTTAGTAGGAGGTAATTTGTCTTAGAAAATTCTTAAGTATTTTTGAGCTTGATGGGGTATCTGATCTTATAATTACATCAAACAAGACTGATTTATGGTCCAATCTTACCAGGGAGAACATCTCCCAGGTGGGGAGGGGTGCAATGCTGTGCCATGTTAGTGAACACTATGTCCAGGATATTTCAGCCTCTTGTGGATGTGCTGACTAGCTGTTCCAGAGCATGTGCATTGACAAAGTCCAAGAACCTCTGAGGCAGTATTTTTGTGGTTGTGTATTTTTCCCAGTCAGTGGTAGGATAATAAAAATTACCCATGACTAAGGTGTTGAGCTGTATGGCAAATGACTCCAGTAAGTCCAAGTATGTGGTATGCTTTTCCTGGTTCATGGTAGGGGACCTATAGCTAGCTATGATGTGGTAGGGGCTTTGCCTGTAGTTAATTGGACATGGAGTAGCTCAAAAGAGTCATACCATTTGAACAGTCTTGAGGTGTACATATCCTTAATGAAGATAGATAGACCTCCTGCTTTGGTTCTTTCACTCTCAGTTTGTGGTCTGAATGTATGGAAGGCACTGCAGCCTTGCCTGGCCAGGTTTCTTTCCTCACCAATACACCAAGCTCAGCTTAAAAACTCTTCATTCTTCCTACAATACTTAATGAGTGCTGCTTAATCCTTTTACACTAAAGATAAAAACACAAATACTTCTTATCACTTCCTTCCACTATTTCAAACACAAATACTTCTCATCATTTCCTTCCACTATTTAAACACCCCCGATCCCTAACAGAGACCTGACATAACCTCAGTTAGAGTATCTTCCTTTCTATTTCAAAACAGTAAAATTAAATGATGTTCAAACATTGAAGAAGGTGGGGGTTGACCATAGTCATACTTTATTTATTGCCAAGATAACGGATGATTTCAGGAGTGGAATTTATGGGGCAGAATCCATTAGGTTTATAGGTTTATCAATTCATAGGTAAGTACTAGACTAGCTGCCCTTGTGAGCCATTTTAAGGTTAGCCAGTTTCCCCTTTTATGCTCAGAATAACCTCATTTAGATATGGGGAATTATAACCAAATATAAAGGAATTATGTTATTAGGAATGGTTTCAAACTGAATTATTCTTTATAGAGAAAAGGGCAACAAGAGACCAGCCCTCTGGTTCACAGAGACTGGAACAAGAAAAAGGTTTAGAATGGTACAGCATGCATATTTAAATAAAGATAGTACGGAACTTGAATTGCATTCTGCAATAAAAAAGACACCAGGTCCAGATGGATTACATAATAAGATTTATAAATGAGGCTATAATGCATGGCTAGAAAGAAACAATAACCAAATGTATATAATATTTTTAGGGAAGAGGGGAACCTACTCACCCACATGCAGTATACAAGAATTACAATTATTACTAAGAAGAACACATATGACCAGTTATAGACCAGTACCCTAGGAAAACACAGAGGTTAAATGCTGTCTAAGATTACTGCCTCCAGACTAGATGGAATACTAAAACATCTCATTCACTAAGGGCAGGGATGTTTTCTGTGAGGATGACAGTCTATTAATAATTGGTGGACTGACTGTCTTTAGATTTCAGAAAGCATTACAGGATAAAATGGGGTGAGTTTATTATTTTTTGATATCTATAAACATTTGATTCAGTCAGCTGGTCTTTTTTTATTTTAGATATTAGTACAACTATTAGGTCCTGGAATTATCATCTGGTGAAAGGCTTTAAATACTAATCCTCAATTTAAAGTGTAGGTAAGTACTCCACATCAGAAGAAGGGAGTATAAAGAGGGGAACCAGAGAGGGATGTTAATTATCTGCTGGATTCATCACATTAATAATAGAGGAACTGGCAATGAAAAGGAATCCAAAGTTATGAGAGGAGTTTGCATTGGGAGGTTGTATGGCTTGGTTTTCTATGTTTGCAGGTGATTGCATTTTATAAGCAGAGAATATTGATGTCCTTAATCCTAAGGTATTAGACATCTTTCCAAAACTTCTCAGAGTGCCAGGACTAAAATGCAATGTAAAGAAAAGAGCCTTAGTCAGAGTAGGGAAGGATCAAGGCAAAGGAAACTGTAGGGCAACTGAAGAGGTAGAAGTAAATAAATGGTTGGATTTGGAAGTGACCAACACTTACTAAAGGAGAATTATAGAGAACATAGACAATCTTAAGGATAGGATAACCACAACCTTTGAAAAAGCATGCAACAGTGGGTAATACTGACATGGAGCATTAACACAATTAATAGCATGATCTCCCCCCTGGTTCTTCATCTCATTCACCATATATCTATATCATGCAAACACCATGGATTTAGGAACGTCCAGATTGTTATAGAATGCTTCATAAACCAAGGCAAATTTAGCACAATCCCTATGAAG
The DNA here is from genome assembly GCF_019279795.1 of Protopterus annectens. Classification (NCBI taxonomy): domain Eukaryota; kingdom Metazoa; phylum Chordata; order Ceratodontiformes; family Protopteridae; genus Protopterus; species Protopterus annectens. Next base: position 855,352,376 of record NC_056729.1, on the reverse strand, counting down.
AGAATATGTGTTCACCCATAACTAAGAGGATGGGACTTAATAAATATGCTCACTGTAGTGCAGGTCCACAATCTATCACTTGCATGTAAGAACCAAGAAGGACACAAGATGTGTGTGGAATTATATTTAGCCTGAAGGATAATCTAAGTCTGTTTTTTTGTACAGAATTACTAGATGATTGGGAATCAGGACCTGTAGAATATGGTGCAATTAGATGGAGGAATGGAGCAGTAACTACTATCTAGTATTCAAATTGGTAAGACCATCCTATGTCTGGATAGCTGAATTTGGGAAGATGCAGGCATTGATAGTAGCAATCAAATTGTGGTGACTCAAGTTAGAGAACAAATGCATACTAGACTACCTTTTATACTCCTTAGTTTCAGGGACGTAATAGAAAATGATCTAATACCAAAGAACCAGTTGCTAATGCATTGGAAATATCACCATTTACTTGGATTTTTTTATAGAAAGAACTAAAATAGAAGATGAACCTGTAAAGAAAAGAGGGCATGTCAGGAAGGCAAGATGTAGGTTGATATATGTAAGGACTTGATGGAGTCAAGGGGAAGTCTGCCATACTTAGACTGCAGCATATCGGGCCAAAAGATGAAGCCCTTTATTAAACAGATGTGCAAGGGCAACAAATATGGGACAGAGCATGCACACTAAGACAGTTGTTGTTTATTTGGGATTAGCATATGCGTGTCCTGCAATAATAGTACTTCACTCACATGAAATTATATAAAATGCATAAATAATTAGCAACAAAAGGTTGGAGTATAAATAAGAGGGATCTCCCTTGGCCGATAGATTCTGGAAATGGGACAGTACACACGCTAGATGGAGACATTTTCAGAAGCTCTGGAAAGATATGTTTGGCAAATAGATTCTATGGACGTGGGAACTTTTGGGATTGGGAATATATGAGGATGGACTGAAGGTTGGATTGAGGAGGATTAATCAGCTCTAGCTGTTCTTTCTTATTGTTCCTAAATCCATTCTAGTAAGAGAATGGGAATCCAGATGTAATGTTAGAATCCCAGATTTGTTGAAGGATGTATAAAACTACTGAAAATGATGGTTTTGTATATTAAACTGAATCTCTATGACAAAAATTGAACAGAACAAAACAGAAAAGCAATGGGGAAAAGTGTTTTCTTTTTTTTTTTCTTCATACAGGACTATACTGGGAGAAACTGCCAAATGATACCATATCGTAAGGCTTACCCCTCCATCCACAAACATAAGGAAATCATAAACCCAGGTTATAAGTGACATATAATGTTATGTTATAGCATTGAGTGTTAGAAGTACGAAACCAATCCTCCTCCATGGGAAATGGAAAGATAATACGGTGAACTGTTTAGAATGTATTATATTGTCTATTATTCATAAAACAATATGACTAATGTTCCTGTTCAGAATTGTTTAGATTATCTGTGCTAGATTGCACTCTATCATACAGCAAACAGAATATGACAAGGGGCTAGAACCTGATGTAATTTTAAAGATATTAAGAGGAAAGGGTGAACGAATATTTTGTTTATACCTTTCACAGATGTTATACCTTGTATCATTAGTACTGTGCTACGATTGACCACCATGCTTAATATTTTGATGTTTTCTTGTTACGCTGTTAATGAAATGTAAAGAACACCATGCTGTTTGTGATGGTTTGAACTATTTGAGAAAACATTCTTTAATAAGCCAATAAAACATAAAACAGATGTTCAGACTCTGTTAGATAAACCCTTACTGATTCCTCTATAGGTCCTAATGGCATCCACCTTTGGATTACTATACTTTGCCATGACAATATCATCCACCCTAACATTTTGTCACAACCTTTGCTTCACTTAAAAATGTATGCTAGAGTAATGGAAAGCAGTAATAATCAAGCCTGCTCCCAAAACAACTAGGCAGTCATTTCCATCCCATTTACATACTGTAACCCTGAGAAATGTCTTACAAAAACTGATATAAAACCAGATATCAGAGTATATCCAAACCTGCAGGATTCTCTCCCAATACCAGCATGGCTACTGAGCTGGTCTTCTAACTAGAATTCTATTCAGAAAATGTACCATGAACATTGACTTAGTAGTCCACCCCCTCTTAATAAACTCCCTATATGGAAAACAGATAACAGTATCCAGGATTTACACTGGTTTAAAGCCTTCTTAACAAACAGGCAGACTATACAAAGTACAAACTTGGTCAACTTTATCCTCCTCTGTTGCAATACTCAAAGAAGTCCCTCAAGGATTAATACTTTTCACTATACTGTTTATCTTATTCATTACAAAACTAGCCTTGACATATCTTCACCAATCCATAATTCTATACACAGATGCCATGACTATCTACAGTTAGAGTTCATCCCCATCAAAAATAAAAAAAATTAGACAAAGCAGTAAATAAGTACCAGGCTATAAATGAAACTGTATAGTAAATAGGTACATAGGAATGTGGCTTGATGGAAATCTTAGTTTCTAATACCACACCCAAATAACTAATGCCAAAGTAAATAAATTATTTTTCTGGCTTCATAAAGTACCCCAAACAACATAGTCAGAGGAATTCCTCTTTTACAAGTAGAGTATAAACTTTCAAGCATTACTGTATCCTCAAAAAGCACCTCAACACCCTACATCCATCTCAAATAACAGATCTAAGCTCATATTCCCTATGTCCTCAAACAGGCTGTGCTCTTTCAAAGGCTAAATGCCTACCAATCAAATAAAGATCTGCACTTCTAATAGCATCTGTAGTTCCTAAATTTATCAACTTAAACTCTTTCCCTTTTTTTGCTAGAGGACAATTAGAAAGATCTTCCCCTTACAAGCTAAGATCCCTCCTTCCAACTACCACAACCTACAGACACACCAGAATAAATTGCAAATGACAGAAAACTCTGTCTACAGCATCTCCTAAAATATTAGAATAACGACTATCATGAATAAAACTAAATTTAGAGATAAAATGTCACCTACTTAAAGAGGCACAATGCAAATGCTTTCTCAGCTGAGGTGTGACAATTTAAAAAATATCTACAGCTCCTGCACCACACCAACTATCATGCATAAACATATATCAACTCTTGCTTTATTCCACTTCGTTAACTCATTATAGCCGAGTGACACCTCCAGGTGCTTGTGCACTTACAGCCTACTGATGCATCTAGGCATGACATATTTCTTGTTCCTATTTACATTAATAATTTTAAAATCATGCTACAAATGAAGTATTAAAATGTTTAATATTAAATCTTACACAATGGCAAACCCAACCATATTGGTATTTGACCACTGTCTACTACACCTAAAGAGATATTAATTATTGTTTGCGTAATATTTATTTATATTATCATCAATTCCATGTTTTTCTAAATATCGCAACAACCAAGAAGCACAGAAAGAACTCATTTGTCTCATATGAAAGTGCTAAGCTGGATGATCAAAACTCTGATGATAGTACATGTGTAACTTAAGTGGTTGGTGAGATATTGTCAGCTATTTACACAATATTACAAACTTAATAGTTACTGTGACTTATAAAACATCCAGTTTAAGACCTGGAACCTAAACAATACTACCACTGCAAAAATAGTTTGCGCTGAAGAGTTTGAATTTTACACTTTTTTAGAAACCTCTGTGGTTCCAGAGATATGAACATTTGTTTGAAATATGAGGACATGATTTTATTCTAGCAAATCATTCTTTCAACTTCTCATTTTCCGTATGAACTTTTACTCCTTTAAACCTAGCTACAACAGCTGCTGTATATATACTCTGTATAAATAGCTGCAGTACTTGTGATGATTTTTATTAATCTAACTACATAGTATTATATATATATATATATATATATATATATATATATATATATATATATATATATATATATATACCATGTTCATTTGTCTGAACTTTCTTTGTAACAATTGCTATGATTACACATAAACAGTGTTTTCTTCGACTACTGTAACCCCATCCTAAACTTGACAATGGTCGATGTGGATCAGCGTTCTGCCCTAGTTAGCAAACATGTAAGCAAATAGATATTTCATAATCTTATGTGTGTCTCAGATTAAAGAATAACAGTAATGCACATTCCAGAAGAAACATCCATTCTACACTTGAAAAGCTTGCACTGCTGTTAGTAGAAGAAATATCCTGAAGAAGAGTACTAGATACTTGATTACAAACAGTAACTGAATCTAATATTCAGGAAAAGCATCATTGAGTAAATGAACAGACTGTGGAGGGCTGTTTCTTACTACAAAACACAACTACCTGAATTAATCATAGCCAGATGTTTCAGTTGCAAAAATGGCATTTTTTCTGAGTTTGCAAATGAAATCCTAGTTTATCATGAACAAGAATGAAGTGCTTGGAATTTTTCTCACTAATTGTGACCTCTGAAGTGAATATTATAAGTAGCAGAGGTTGTACCATTATAGTTCTAAACATGGGGAACATGGGGGGGGGTTGCTCTTGCATAAAATATTAACTTTGGAAGCGTACCTGCTTCTGACATTTTATCAGAAATGTGTACATTCAAGGTGGAATGTTCAATGTTGTGGGAGAAATTCAGTTATGGAGCTTAATGACAACAGTGAACAGCCAGATGAATATATAAAGGTCCATGATAAAAACAGAGACAGTATCTTCAGGAAAGCATAACTGAAAATACTTTATTAACTCCTTTCATCTATCACAGTACAATAGAGTTTTAGGAAACCTTGAAAGCAGTATACTGCTTATGAAGAAGGAAGAGTACATACTAATGTAGGTGTTAATCTTTAGATATAGTTTAGATATACCATGATCCTGTTTACCTGTTGCAAGAATCACTTTCTTCAGCTATATGCTGAAAAACTCTTACAAATATATATTTCTGTGGGTAATATTGCACTTATGGTGTAAGCAAGTACCATGGCTAGAAACTAGAAAAAAGAAAGACAGTGAGATCTTTTTGATATAGCTTCATTCATTACCAAGAAACATAATGTTAGGGCCAGGGTCATTTACACAAAATGATAAAGTCGTGAGTATAGCCAAGATGACCCAGATAGGATTACTGGCTTATTTGCTTGTTGGATCCAGTATAGTGAGAATATCCATCCTGAGACAGAGGGAAAAAATGGGACCATTTAGTTTTAAAATTCTTTGAAGAGAGAAATGTGCTGGCCAACTGGAGACAAATATCTGAATCTGCCTTTAGCAGTTTTGGAGAGGGAGATAATGGTGCTTATTGGAAGAAAAGGGAGATCCCACACCTACGTTGCTAGCAAATCTACAGTAACACATATTCTGGAGGTGTATACACCTAGGAGAGGTGGCCACCATAATGCAGACGTCAGTCAAGATCATGTAACACACTGGCATCTAGCCAAGGTCATGGCACAGAAACTGCAACTTCTGGTAGAGCCAGCTCTTGTGGCAGGAATATGTGCATGCAGCTGAACCCATTCTCATGCATATCCAGTAACTGTGTTCTCAGCATATCAAGCACAACCACTGACCCTGAACCATCTTAACATTAACTCCCCTCATACCAGTTCTGACATTTTCCATATAAGCACTTTTTTCTTTTGCTACACCTCATCACTCAGATTCACTCACTTACCTGTGAAAGACTTGCACTCGTATATTCCCTTGTCCTGCTGTGTAAGTGATGATCACTGTGCACTGCTCATTGTATAATTTTAATTGGCTACCTATGTGTAATGCACACTGTGGCCAAACTATGGATGAGTAAGCACAGCCTGGTAGTTTTGCATGCATCATTTTTACTATTGTGCATGTGCTTAACACTTGTACAGTTATGTTGAAAAGCTATGTGCAATCCATTGCCTCTTTGCTAGTGCTCCAGCATTCTGTGACTGTCTACGCCTGGCATGAACATTCCCTGCTGCTGGTTCATCCTCTGACTCCTTGTCCATCTCAACTTCTGCTGTCTGTTATGCTAGAAAATGCAAAAGGCAACCCCACCGTAACTTCTTCCTAACTATAATATAATGCTGCACACTTTTATTTATTTATTGACATTAAATTACTGGAAATGTCCATTTTCAGAGGAAACCTGAGGAGAAAAGCTCTAAAGTATTACAAAAGATTTTAACAACAATAATCTTACAATCTTCAAAAACAATACAAAACACGTCTACACTTTAAATAATTATACCAAATTAGACATGATATGAAAAAATAATTAAGAATAGACAAGTTATATGATGCTGAATTAATATTTAGAGAAATTTTAGCATGTTTATAGAGAAATTAAAGGTTGTTGTTGTTGGGTCTTTCGGCTTTTCCCGGTTAGAGGTCGCCACAGCGGAACTCCGGTCCGCTAATGATTGGCAGTAGATTTTTATGTGCCGAGTTGCCAGCCCTGACACAAGGTACACCTATTCACACATGTCTCCACACAGAAGATGCTTTAGCTGAGAATCAAACAGGACAACGTCTTACTGTGAGGCAACAATGCTACCGCAGCACCACCACCGCAGTTTAAAGGTAAGTTAGTATAATACAAGCAGGAAATGCAATATGAAGTGAGAAAGAAAAGCAGGCTTATGGTATATTTAGAGAAAAAACATAAGCCAGCACTAGATTCCACTGAAGAGAATATTAATACAAAAATATATGGGCAAGATTACCCATATGTAAAAATACAAAAAACAAACACCCAAAGGGTGATACAGCCTTCATCAGTGCAATATGACAATTCAGTATCAATCATTTTATATATATATATATATATATATATATATATATATATATATATATACACACACACACACACATTGCAATTAAATGGTGCACAAACAACTATCCAATCATAATTGTCCATTGAGTCCTGGAGAAAAAAGGTCACCCAATGTTATTATCCACATTTTTTCTTTATAATCCAAAAGGGAGTGTAATTTTTCTGAAGAACTGTTTGGTTTATATATTTTATCTATCACTGTAAATCTAAACCTAGTAGAAGGATGTAAAACCTGATGTTTATATAAGGCATTTGTATTTCTATGACATTTAATGTCACTCATGTTCTGATATTCTAAATTTGAATGGCTGAGAAGTTTGCCCAACATAAAAAGCAGGGCAAGTACAATTAACCAAATAAATAACCCAATCACTACTACAATTTGCAAAGACTTTGGTATCAAAAACTTTAGGACAATTAAAGGACATAAATGAACTTTATTTTGGGACCATACTGCAAAATCTGCAGTGTTCACATGGAAAACTACCCATTACTGGGCCACCTAATAAGGTGGTTTGCAAACATTTATGTACCATCTTACTCATTTTATAATGGTTGAACCAGCTCTCCAAATGTTTTCCTCTTCTGTATCCAAACCTACATCTAGACAGCAAAATCTGAGATAATCTCTCCTCCATATTTAAAATGTCCCAATGTTAATGTATAATCCCTTGTAACTGTCTAGTATTGCCCCCAAATTCCATGATGAATCTAAATATGGAGTCAGATCTAGGATTTTTATCTTATAATACAAGAGTTTGTTGTCTATTAACTTCATGAACCCTCTTCATGGCTATATAAACATCACATTTCTTATAGCCTCGATCATAAAATCTACAGACCATATCACCTGTTTGAACATTATAACTTTCCGTGGTAGAACATATTCTTTTCAGTCTCAAAAACTGAGACTGAGGAATGTTCTTAATGACATGTGGGGGGTGGCAACTGGAGACATATAGCAAATTGTCAAACTGGGGTTATTTCCTATAAACATTACTACTTAATGTACCATCTTCTGGTACTTTAACCTCTACATCTAAGAAAGTCACAATTTCCCAATGATAATTCAATGTAAAATGGATTCCCCATTTATTTTCATTGAGACATTCAACAAACTCAATGAAATAATGCTCATTTGACCTCCATATTAGCCAACAATCATCCAAATAATGACACCAGATATCTATTTCCCCCAAAAATAAATTATGGTTCATATCATAGATTAAATAATGTTCAACATAGCCCATAAATAGGCTTGCATATATGGGACTGAAATATGCTCCCATCGCAGTACCCTTAAGTTGTAAGTAGCAGATGTTGTCAAAATAGAAAATATTTTTTATTGAGCACATGCTCAGTTAAGCATAAAAGGAATGTATTAAACCCAGGCGGATAAAGGGAAACTTGAGATAGCCAAAAGTCAAGTGCTAATAGACCAACCCAATGTGGAATATTTGTGTATAATGCACTTACATCTAGGGTGCATAATATCCAACTCTTTTCCAACTGAATATTGTTTATGATGTTCAAAAATTGTGTAGTGTCCTGTATCCGTGCTCTAACATGTGTCAACAATGGTTTCAAATATTTCATTAAATAATCAGATAATGGTTCAGTTAAAGAACCTCACCCCAACACTATAGGCCTACCCAGAGGTTTTTCATAGTTTTTATGTATTTTGGGTAGCATATACAAAAATCTGTTTAGCAGGATCCACTACCGTAAGATTGTACTTATCATGCTTGGATATAATGTCTTCTTCACAAGCCAAGGTTAAAATATTGTCAGTTTCAGCCTTGAAAATATTAGTAAGGTTCAAATCCATACGTTGATAATATTGTTGATACGAAAGTTGACAAATGGCTTCATTATGATACATATGCCAATCCCAGATGGCTATGGCTCCCCCTTTGTCCACCTGGTTAATGACTATCTCCTTATTCTGACTCAAACTATGTAGGGCCGTGCATTCCTCCCTAGTAATATTATCTTGAAAATGTTCTACATTTTTGGTATTCAAAAAATGTAACTCTTTCAACACCAAATTTTGAAAAATAGCCACATTTTATTCATAGGAGGTACAAAATTAGAGGTTCTAAACCTAATGTTCTTTAAATTTTTAACACCTGGCTCCAGATCTGCAAAATATAATTTTAAATTTATTTTGCAGCAAAAGTCAATAACATCTTGTGCAAAAGAAAATTCTGACACCGTAAACTTGGGGAAAAACCCATACCGTTATTCAACAATTTCTGCTCTGTTTGTGTAAATTCCCAAGATGAAATGTTGTGAGCATTCAAACAGTCATCTATTTGCATGTTAACACTGCCAACATTGCTTCCAAACTTGTTCCTGTTTCCTCTGTTTCCTCCCTCCCCACCTGGATCTCCTAAAGGAAATTCACATTGCCCTTTTTAAGAGGTGGAAAGCTATGCAAGACTTCTTTCACTATCTGTGTTGGAAGAGAATTCATCCCCTGATGTATCAGATGTAGATTTAGTATTTTTCAATATAGATCTCTTTCTTTTCCTCTTAAAATTGGGCTGAACTGGCCCTGATTTATCATTAGTAAACTGAACTGTTTTCTTGAGTGCAAATGGTTTATCTGTGGAATAGCATCTGACATCTCTCTGAAAATTCCAGGGGAGAGAAATTGATAGAAGTAAGGAAGTAAGTGAAGAAGGGAGAGTAAGGAGATGTAAGGTATAAATGGCACTTGTTCACATTTAGGGATGTAGTTCATCCTGATGGTGGCCAAGAATAGAGCCAGCTTTTGGTCTTTCAGAATGGTTTTGAAGGATATGAAGGAGGGTATTGACCTGAAGGATACAGGTAAGGAGTTACAGGCCTTAACAACCTAGTATGAGTATAGGTTCACAGGTTTGTTCATAGGTTGGTACTAGGCTATCAGACCTAGGGCCTATACAAGCCTAGCCATAACAATTCCCTGGCTATTTCTTCCCACACTATTTACTTCCCTGGACCCCTGTCTAACAGGGCAATTGACGTGATCCCTGGGGTGAATTTCCTTTCTCCCATCCAATTGTCAAGGTTCCTTTTGAAGAGGGCCAGAGAGGCACTCTGCTTGACATGTATGAGCAATCTTTTCCAGAGTCTGGGGAGTCTCTGGGTCAGGAACCTATCCCTCCAGCATGTTTTGTTTATTGTGATGACAAGGTTTAGATCTTTGGAGCGTGTAGCTCTGAGGGATTGGGATTAAGTGTAGCATGTCCAACAGCTCTGGGTTTGACATGGCCTTGTATGTTAAGCAGAGATCGCCTCTGAGTAGACGATATGCGACAGAGTATAGCTGGAGTTTTTTAAGGCGGTCAGTGTAGGGCATCTGCTTTAGGCCTGTGATTCTTTTAGTGAGGTATTTCTGCGGCCTTTCCAGTTGTTGCAGATGTCTTGAGAGGTACATACCAATAGTATAGAAAATGCCCAGCAGATTTGATAGGTTTGTGACCAGACAGGAGTTTTTGGTCACTGGATTTTAATGACCGGCTGAGAAAATAGTTGTGTAGAATGTTATTTAGAGTTGGAAAAGCAGATGGATTCTGGATAATTTTATAAGTGGTAAGAACTTGTGAGTATGTTAGTTGATGAGGTAGTTCTAACCAAGTGAGGTTTTTAGTGCTATACAGTAGTGGATTTTGAAAGGGGTATTAGGTGTAAATTTAGCAACTTTGTTATAGCATTGTTCAAGTTTTGATTGTTGTGATGCTTGTTCATTGGTTCATAGGTAGGTACTAGGCTATTGGCCCTAGGGCCTATATAAGCCTAGCCAAAAAGGTACCCTGACTTTTGCCACCCAAGAAAAATTATTTTCCTGTGCCCCTGTTGAGCAGAGCCCCAGAGGTGAACCCCGGGGTGAATTTCCTATTTCCCATCCAATCATCAAGATTTTTCTTGAAGAGTGCTAATGAGGAGCTTTGTTTGATATAGATAGGTAGATAGTTTATTCCAGAGTATGGAAAGTCTCTGGGACAGGAATCCATCCCTCCAGCATGTTCTGTTTATTGTGGTGACAAGGTTTAAATGCATAGAGCGTGTAGCTCGGAGGGATTGGGATTTCTTTAAGTGGAGCATGTTCAACAGCTCTGGGTTTGACATAGCTTTGCATGTTTGGCAGAGATCGCCTCTGAGTAGGGGTTATGCGATGGAGTAAAGCTGGAGTTTTTTGAGATGGTCTGTGTAGGGCATCTGTTTGAGGCCGGTAATCCTCTTTATGAGGTATTTCTGCGGCCTTTCCACTTGTTGTAGCTGTCTTTTGAGGTACATACCAAAAGGGGCATTGTACTCTATAATGGGTCTAATGAGTGACGAGTAAAGGGGAACAATGACCTCTTTTTTTTCCTGGATGAAAAAGCTTTTCTGATGAGGTGTGCCACATAGAAGGATTTCCTGACTACTGTTGCAATGTGATTATCAAAGGAGAGACTACTGTCCACCTGTGTCTCAAGGTCTCTTATCACACTTTCAGTGTTAAGTAGACTACCACCTATGTGGTAGCTCATGGGTACAGAGTTTTTACCAAAGGGGATGACAATGCACTTTTTGGCATTGAGCTTGAGGCGATTGTTTAGACACCAGGCATCTGTCTCAGTGAGGTCCTTTTGTAGGATGTCCACATCATTAGGAGTTTTGATTATGGCTCGTAGATTGCAGTCATTTGCGAACTTTGTTAGCCAAAGACCTTCTTTGTTAGCCTGTACTTCAGAAAAGTAGATTCCAAACAGGAGAGGACCCAGGACTGAACCCTGTGGTACTCCACGTTTCATTGGTCTGAAGTCAGATTTGGAGTCTGCTACTTTCACAGTGTGTGTTCTGTCAGTGAGCCAGTTGGCAATCCATCTTGTGACATAGGGATTTATACCTAGTTTAGTGCATTTATCTATAATTCCAGAGTGGGGGATGGTGTCAAAAGCCTTGGAGAGATCTAGATAGGCTGTTTGAACCACCTTACCCTCATCTACGGCTTTGTTGACTGCTTCAAAGAAGTCTATCAGGATTAGGAGACATGATCTGCCTTTTACAAACCCAAACTGGATTGGGTCTGGAGTTTGGAGATTACCAATATCTTTGTTTATAAGTTCCATGATGATACGTTCCATGGTCATGCAGACCAGGCTCATTAGGCTAATGGGGCAGTAGTTCCTGGGGTCCATGGTGGCTCCCTCTTTGTGGAGTGGGATAACCGTTGCTGTGTGCCATTCAGTGGGCACAAAGCCTGAGGTGAGGCTATGACTAAACATGGTGCTTAGGTGGGGTGCCAGTTCATTCTGTAGTTCATGTAGAACGCAGCCTGGGATGTTGTCAGATCCCATGGATACTGTGTTCTTGGCTTTGGAGAGTGTGTTTTTTACCTGTGCAGCCGTGATTGTGATTACAGGAACTTTGCATTCTTCCGGTATAGAGATGGGCCCTTTATAGAGGGGTAAAGTTAGCACTGAACCTATCTGCCAGGATGTTGGCAATATCAGTTGGGTCTGTATATTTAGTGCCATTGTGCTGTAACTCAGAGCAGATCTGAGTGTTGCCACTGAGATTCTTGACATAACTATAGAATGGTTTGTGGTTGTCTTTAGAATCAGTGGCGATTTTTTTTTCGTAACTAGCTTTGGAGGATTTTATGAGGGCTCTCAGCTTCTTACTGAGGCTGACCAGGGAGTTCCTCCAATCATGGGATTTTACTCTTTTCTGCAACAGTTTCTTTCTTCTTTTGTAGAATTTGTTTACGGCGGAGGACCACCAGATTGGCTTCCTTTTTTGGAGGATAGCATCTTGGTTCTGTTAGGGATAGCACAATCCATGCACTGGTGTAAGTGCTTATAAAGTGCATTTGTGTAGGATTCAGCAGTCGTACCTCTATTGTCCATCTGCATGGGTGTCATGAAGTTTGCCACTTCTGTCTTAAGAAGCATGAAGTTGGCTTTGGAGAAAGTTTTTACGGTGGTTTCCCTAATGGGGGGTGGGGGCAGGATATGGATGTCTAGGGTAATTAGCTTGTGGTCGGATCTGACCAATGAGGAATTGACCTCTGGTGTGGAACACCGGTCACCCATGTTGGTAATGACCAGGTCTAGGATATTGCTGCCCCTGGTGGGGGTGTGAATAAGTTGATCCAAGGCATTGGAATTTATGAATTCCAAAAAACATTGAGCAAAAGAGTTGGTACATGAGCAGTTTTCCCAGTTAATGGCGGGGTAGTTGAAATCGCCCATTATGAGGTTGTTGTGTTGTACCCTAATATTTTCCAGTGTATCAAGAAATGAGGAGTGGGAATCCTGGAGCATGGTGGGGGATCTGTAGCAAGTTGCAATTTGGATTGCGGTCTTGCCCAGAGATAGTTGAACTTGGATAATCTCAGATGCATTATGCTGAGCAACTAGCCTGGAGGTGTGGATATGCTTAATGAATATGGACATGCCTCCTCCTTTAGTGTTTTGGTCCAGGTTAGGTGGCAGAAAGATGTGGTATGAATTATAGCCTGGTAATGCAGGGGTGTTCTCTGGAGCCTTGAACCAGGTCTCTGTCACTGCACAGATGTCGATGTTCTCCATTTTAAGGAGTGCCTCGAGTGAATGCATTTTGAGGTTTAGACGTCTAGCATTGAGTAGCATTACCCTCAGATTTTGCTTGCTTGCACCTGTTACAGTGGTGAATTTGTCATTTGAACCTTGCCTAAAAAAGGCACTACAGGGGTGGCAAGAGCCTTAGCCAGTATCCGGAATTCCAAGGGCGATAGGTGCAGGCCATCTCTGGCAAAGCATCATGGTCTGTTGATCATGTCATCCCAGGCAGACAGATACTGGATCCCCTTAGAATGACACCAGAAGCTTAGCCAATTGTTGAAGTCAGTCATTTTGTCCTTGTACTGTGGTATGATTCTGGGTGACAGCAGGATGCTACTCAGGGCTAGGGTCATACCTGCCTGGGATACAATATCAGAGAGCTCCTCCATGTCTCATTTCATGTAGTCCAGGGTGGTACACTTGCAGGTTAGTAAAGATGAAGGTGCCATAAAGAAGTGTGGTCAGGAGATAAGTAGTGGATAGAACAGTTTTAGCTGCATTTATGAAAATGTTTTTGGCTATGTAAAGCATCCCTATTTTTCCTGAGTTTTCTTTATGCAATTTTGGATATGCAGGTCGATTTTAAGATTATCAGTCACTATCATCCATAATAATCTGCTATGTGAAGTGGCTTCCATGGTTATATTGTCAAGCAAGAGGAGTTTAAATTTTGTATTTTCCTGAGAGAGGCATTTCAGGAAAAAAAAGTAGCAGATTAGTTTTTTAGGGTTGAGCATGATTTGAGTTGAAAACCAATGTTTCAGTGGATTTTAAAGCTTCCTGTGTGATTTTTTTGGATGTGTGCTATGTTGTCAGATGTGCAAATGAGTGTGGAGTAATCTGTGTACTGTATTAGGAAGGCCTGTTTTGTGTATATGTTGAGGATGTTGGAGAGAATGTTAAAGAGGAGAGGACCAAGGATAGAGGCTTGTGTTTCACTGATGGTTACTAGGAGATATGGAGAGAGAGTGGAGTGCCATTTATACTGATTTGATACCTACTGGATATTTAACATTTGAACCCTAGAAGGGTGGGCTGAGACAGAGACCTAATTAGGACATTTTAAGTAGAGTTTTGCTGTAACAAACTGTGTTGAAGGCTTTAGACAAGTCTGGAAATGTGGAGAATAGTTTGCCTTTATCTCTAGCTTCATTGTCAGTATCTCTATAGGTTTGAAATGCAGTGTTACTACTATGGGAAGTTGGAAGCCATGTTGTGTGGAGAATAGCAGTTCTTCCTGCAGGAGATAGTTTGGCAATTGTTTTTGAATACATTTTTCAAGTATTTTAGAGAGGGGAGCTAAGATTGTTATAGGTCTAAAGTTAGTAATGTCTGTTGAATTTCATCCCTTGAGCAGAGAGTTAATGTGTGACTTTTTCCAGAGAGAGGAAACATGGGATTCCTGGATTGACCTCTTTATAGGGATTGAGACAGGCTAGGCAACGTACTTTAAGGTACTCACTTGGAAAGTCATCAGTTGAAATAGAGCATGGTTTGAGTTTGTCAAACTCATTCCCTTAGTGCAGCTCTTTTGAGTGTGTATTTTTAACTCCCAGTGGGTGGGGCATGAGCCTTTAAAAATTTAAGTCATCACCTTACAGTTCAAACAAATATTCCTATCTCTGGAACCATAACTTACTAGAAAACTGTAAATGGCAAACTATTCAGGATAAATTAATCTTTACATTTGTGGTATCCATTTAAGTTAGATGCTTTAAACTGGATTTCATAAGTCAAAATAAATGCAGTGAATATTAATGTTGTAAAAATACCTTATGATATCCCAGTAACCATTCAAACAAGACACATACTGCCAGCAGGATTTTCTTCATACAGTTGTGAGCTTTCATGTGAGGCTATGCAGTTCTGTCTGCGCTACCTGAATGTTGAGATATTTAGAGAGATATGAAAATTATTACAATACAAACAAACAGTATACAAATAATATTTAGTAATATTATTTAACTGCATTAGACAGAGGTCAAATATCAGTATAATTGTATTGCCATCATGTATGCTTTAATATGAAATCTTCTGAAACCTTGTAATGTAGCATGGTTTGGAATTATTAATGAAAATATGAACAAGCAATATTTGATGCCTAGAGGTGTTATTAGGAGGTAACTGCAGAAATGCCTGGAGGCACACTCTGCTCTAATGAGTTAAGATTAGTTTTATATAAGACTTGGGCAAAGATCTGGAGGTGAAAGTGGATGCGGTGATACATGTCTGTTGGGCAGGTTAGGATTAGATGTTGGGGAATCCTTGGTTAGAGATGCTATACTATCTATGAAGTAAGAGTGAATTTTATTGTGGTTTCAAGTGATGAGTTACAGGGAGAGGGGAAAGGGTTGAATTTTTGGCCAGGATGCAAAATTTCTTTAAGAGCTGTCCGGAATCTTTTAGGGTTGTGTTTGCTGTTATTCTGAAAGCTATTATATTATAGTTTTTTGTCTTTATATATTTGCTTTCTGGTACAATTGCAAATCATTCTGAAGTTTTTGAGATATTATTGTGTTTTATATCTTTGCCATTCTTTCCATGCCTTTTCTCTATCCTGCAGTAGCATTCTACTCTTTTTGGATAGCCAAATTGCGTTATCTGTTTTTAGTCTCTTCCTTCTAAGAGGTGAAAAACTATTTGGGATATTCAGGAAAGCTGTAGAGAATTTATTTACAGCATCATCTAAGAGGAGGAGTTTTAGGAGGTTCCAGTTAACAAATGAAGTTTGGCAACAAACCAAGCTGTCCCGGGACATCTTCATGAGGGGTTAGATTGATATTAGTGGCAGTTAAGTGAGTTGGGGAGGTGAAAGGGTTAAGTGGAGGCAGGGATGGTTGGGAGGAAATGAGATAAAAATAGGGAGGGGCTTAAGAGGTTTAGACAAGTGTAGCTGGATAAGCAATCACATTTTGGCGTGAACTTGCTAAGGCAAGGTTACATCCGAGACGACCTGTAGGTAGTTTGGAAGACAGGCAGGCCTTGGATAGGAAGGGGGCATGGTGGTATTGGGTGAGTGCTTTGTGTTAATGTTTTGTTTTGTTTTCCTTTATTTCCTCCTCCCTATCCTTGGGTGTTAACTTCTCTCCATGTTTCACTGTGATGTTTTCTCGATGGTATGTTCTCGGGCTGGGTGCTTGATGGGTTATATTGGGTTGGTGGTGGTCTAGTTTATTTGTTTTAATTCTGGGTGCCATGAGGGCTTTGTGCCTTTTGGAGGCTTGGTGGTGATGGCTTCAGGTGGCTTTCATTTTGGTTCAGTGTCTTGCAGGGGGCCATGTAGAGCTTCTATTGTGTGGGCAAGCATGGGGTCAGTGCGGGGTGTCATAATGGCCATTTTTTTGTTCGCGTGTCATTAATGGAAGGCAGCGGTCATTGGTGGTTGTGAGTAAATTTATTTATTTATTTTTTTCTTCCCAGTATCTTTTTTGAGGTGTGGGTTTTCTTTAGTTAGCAGGAGCTGGTTCTGGGGCCATGAGATCCTAGTAGGCTTTGTCCCATGCTTGTGCTTTGTTGGTGGTTTTGTTCTGGGGCTTGGGAGAGCCACAAATTTCATTTTGCAGGCTTGGGTGGATTGTGCATGACTTGCCTGGGGTACTGGTGTGGTCCGCGCATGGGTGGTGTCATTGGGGGGTGTGCCTGAGCAAATTTGAGCCATGGCCAGATTGCTTTGTCCAGATGGAATTTTGTTGTGCATCTTCTGTTTTCTTGCTTTGGAGAAATTGGAGGTGAGGTCCAGCAAACCAGACAGTCATGTGCAACGGCATAATCGGGGATGCACTGTGCCAGATTAATTATTTTGGTGGGCGGGCTGGTTTGAGAGGGGCAGTCAGTATCTCTCCTCTCTACTGCAGTTAATGTCCAAGTCGGCAGTTAAAGGAAAGATTTTAGTGCTGGCATACTTAACTTTGGTGGTCTAGTATTTTGTTATGGTCAGCCAAGCAGCAGGATCATGTAAAGCTGTTTCCGTGGAGTCTGGAAGTAGCTACATGCCTGTGCAGAGTTTAGCCGTTGGGGGGAGGGTGGGAGGTGCAAATGCTCACAGAAGTTCAGGTCTTGCTTCAGACTTACACCGAGGACCTAAGAGATAACACTACTTACTTTGAGGCTCGTAAAATAAGCTGGTTCTCGGGCAATGCAGGGCTGGTGAGTACTGGAGGTATCTGCTTAAGTCATACAGGCATGGCTGATTGTGTAAATTAGGTTGAAGCTGATCCCCTTGTTGTTTGAGGACTGCGGAGTGTGGTAAATGGATCCAATTCTGAAGCGGTTCACTCCTGTAGTGGGAGTGGCTGCAGCAAGTTTGCTGGGGCAAGTGATTTCTGGGTGAGAGGGGTAGATGGGTAAGGCAGAAGGGAAGATAAAGGGATTTAAAAGTTGAGTTGTTCTCAAATTCACTAAGAATGCGATAGCCGTGAATTCAGGCATCTTGCAAGGGCCAGAATAGTATGTGGAGTACTGGCAAGACTGTTGGAAGGATTTGCCTGTAATTTATACTATCAGCAGTTTGTTCGGCATGCCACTCACCTGTTTAGTTTTAGCATGAAACTGTGTTTTCTAGATGAGTGGTGTACATCTTTGGAGGCTAGGTTTATGCATGCATATCAGTTGTACAGATGTTGCCTCATATTTTGGTCTGTACTCATAAGTTTTTTTTTTTTTTTTTACAATTAGTAGTAAAGATGGTACCTCGCTGTTGTGCTTATTTTCTTGAGGTGAAGTGATGGTTGCTTTCGTGGGCTGGGGTGCGAGCCTGGAACAGGCAGATGTTGCATATGTATGGGAAGTCATAACACCCGGTCTAGATTTTGCCTCGTATGTAGGTCCAGTTAGATAAAATGGTGGCTTTCTGACAACTAGTGGCACTTCCTCTATGACAGCAGTTAGGCAATAATGAGATATTTGACTTTAGACAGTATACAGTCGGCAAATCGTGCTAATGCATAACCTTTAGTTTGGTAGCAGTGTAGACCTGGAGGGGGTGTTGTGGTTGTGCGGATATTTGGTCTGTACCATACCTCCAACTGTACAGATTTTCACAGAATGTTGCCTCATAATATCGGTCCATTTTAATGAGTTTGTCTGCTAATTACTGGTATATTCAGGACTAAATGTGAAAAAAAAATGACAGACATGGGATCCATACAGTCAGTTGTATTACTTTGCAATAGGCCAGTCTCATAGTTATTGATTTGTTGCCAATGGATTTGAACAATATCTATGGTAATGGCAGTACTCAGCTACAGATTTCGTTAATGATTTTTTTTTTTTTACCGTTTGGTACAAGGGTTCACGTTGCATGGAAACTGTTGGTGGGGGACTACCAATATCTAGGGGGGGGAGGTTAGACAGCTCTTAGTGTCTGCAGCTTATGACACTAGAGCAATTAACTGTTTTACTTAGGTGTTAGCAGAAATTTTCTGCTCACATTTTAGAGAATATATTTGGACTGGGCAATGGGACCCCCCTTTCAATCCTATACAGTGGTATTATGAAAAAAATAAATAAATAAAAATAAATAAATAAATAAATAAAAAGATACATTTATAAGGTTCCAGTACCTTTCACTCTTGAAACATCATTGTGTGTTTGGTGGTGGCACATTCCTTCCCAAGCTGGCAGGATAGGCTGCCTTTGAAGATGTCTTTGAATGTGCGTTATGTATTTTATATGATTTATATGTCCTTTTTCTTTCTTGCAGATGAGGGTTTTGGAACGCTGCTGCTATAATTTGGAATAGGTAGGTATAGGGTGGAACCTTCTCTTTACATTTTAGAGGATTTACTTTTGTCCTTTTCTTTGCAGATGGTGGTGTCATAAGTACCAGTTGTGGAGCTACACAGTGGGTTAGCAGATGATGGAAGCAGTGGCGAGCGAGGAGGTTACACATGGGGAGATCAAGTGGGAAACAGTTACTGGCTGAAGTAAGTGAATTTCAAAGGTGAGTTTTGGTAGAGGATATACATTGTTAGCCAGTGAAGGATAGGCATTTGAGTTTTTGATTTCAGGGTTAATTGGTTGTACAATCTGTTTTACTAACCTTTCAGTATGTTAGATCAATGTTGGAAAGTTGTCCCTGCTTTTAGGCGTTAGCATTCAATAGTAAAGGGAGCAACAGCCATTTGGCCATAGGTAAGAGTTTGGGTTCCTGCAGTGGGCTTGATGAGGGTATAGGTAATTTATTTAGTGCTAATTAAGGCATGTCACTGTGAATGGGGTTCAGGTAGGTGGGGTGGAGCCACATCAATCTTAGGATCATAGGAAGTTATTAGACTACTAGCTCTGGGGTGATTACAAGCAAAACAAGTTCAGCTCTTATTTCTGTGGGTAGCACCTATCACTCTTGTGTAAGGGGATATGATTCATAACAATAAAAGGGGGGGGGGGTTGGTCTGGGTTCCTATTAGATGACCGAAGATTCATTCTTTCGAATGCATCTTGGTCGAACTTGAAAAGAAGAAAAGGCAAAATGACGAAGCGGCATATAAGTGAATTCTTTCCCTGGGAAAGAAATCACTTGGCCGCATCCATTACTTTGCCATTTTCGTCACTGTAGTGTGATCTCAGAATTGGTATATTTAAGTAGGGGGGTGTAGGGGGCACAGCCCCCCACTTTATGTTATGTTACTCTATGTTATGTTTTAAGTGGATTTTTTTTTGGAACAGTGATTTTTTTTTCCCTTGGAAAAAAAATCTCTGTTCTAAGCATTCGAGTTTATAAGCTTTCACTTACATGGGGTCGATAAATCATCGTTCGCTTTTCTAAGTGTTCGATGATTTAATATAGACTCGCTGGTCCCATACTTTGGTACAGAGTTTTGGCAAATGCTTGATGGGGGTGACAGGGGTTTTTATCAGTGCTTCCATGTTAAGTAATTCTTGGTATGTGTGCTCACAGAATTTATTGTTTTTCTTTTCTTTGCAGATTGCTGAAGTGCAGAAGGCATCATGCAGTGGCCTGAAAATTGGATCTGAAAGGTGATGCGTTTTGATAGGAAGGATGTTCTTGCCACTGGAATCGGGCACAATGAGGGCCTGAGTAATCGCCTCAAGGCATGTTAGAGCACTGTGCTCAAGTAGTGTGGGAGCTGAGCATTGCGCTGGTATGGGGGTCAAATAAAGAAGAGGTAGGTGGGGTGCCATCGGAAAACTGTTGGGGATGGTTTATGGAGAGTGTGGGGATAGGAGCACAGGAACTTAAAGCCTTATGGCTCTTGCAAGCTAGCAGAGTTCAACCCTTGCTTTCAGGAGCGTGGAACCTTGGGGTGATAAAAGTTTCTCATTCAGTTGTTAAACTGTAGTTGGGGGAAGAGCCAATGACGTGTTTGACAGGATGCCAGAGTTTGTTCCTAACGGGTGGTATCTTTGGAGTGACAAATTTGTCCCTTGAGTAGGTATTGGTAATGTCACATACCAGTTTAAGGTTTTACAGATTAGCACAAGGATCATTTCATTTGTGATTTGGGTGAATTTTGTAAGTAGGGTTTTAGGAAGTAAGTTAGGTAGGTGGCTGTGTTGGGGTAATTTTAGAAACTGGGTGCATTATTTACACAGGAGCAAGAAGGTTTAAAGGAAGCTTGGTTGCAGGATATGGCAGCCATAGGTCAGGTCTTAATTCCTTACTAGAGGTATAGGTAACATATGGGAAGACAGCCTTCGAGAGGAAAGGCCAAGGACAAGCAGTGGTTAAGGATGGTTAGTAGTTTGAGTGTTCTAGCAAGGACAGTTGCTAGGAAGAAGTGAGCTGGGGGGGTTGAGGTTCTGAGTGGGGTGGCTTAGGGTTTTAGTCTGGATTGTCATTTGGTAATGAGTGAATTGGGGGTGTTTATGGTTGGGCACGTAGAATACTTCATTGCTGGGCATAGGTGACTTTTCAGGAACAAGGTCAAGGGGTGCTGGTTTTCTGGCACTTAGTGTTAGGTCATTAAAGTTTTGCAATTAGACTATGCTCTACAGTAATCGGGTTACTGCACATCCAGAACTGGGTAGTTTGGTGGGCTAAGGTGATATGCTACAGTTGACAGGGTCCTGGGTTTGAGACTTAATACCAGTTTTCTTTGACTGGGTGTCGATTTGAGTTCAAGGGATTATAGTCTATGGCTTTTGTTGTGGCTATAGGTTGTCATTCCATTCCAGTTGTGCCATTATTAGTGTTTTGAAGGAAGTGGTTTAAAAGGGTATGTATTCTCTTGGAGTGGATGTTCCGGTGGTACAGTGGGGTCTCGGGTAATCCTACTTTATTTAGTTTCATTAGAGCGTGTTTCAGTGATGGTATGTCAAGGTGGGTTTATGATGGGATTCTAAGGTGTTTAACAGATGATGGGTATACCAAATGATGTTTGGCTTAACCCTTCCCTTTAAGGGGGGTAGTTGGTTGAACAATTTTGGGTAGAAGGGAGGGGAGCAGCCTGGTGGAGAAGAGGGACAGGCTTGCCCTCTTCTGTTCCCCCTCTGGTGTCTGGATGTTCATTTCAAGGATCTGGGGAAAGGAAAATGAGCAGTTGGAGGAAGCTTGCTGAATAGATAAGCAAGCTGAGGTAAGGATGCTGCTTATTTGGTGGAAGGTAATTCAATGAATGGTGTATGAAGTGAGATGGGACGCTGCTTCATAAGTAAAGTAAGCGAGCAGAGGTATGGACCCTGCTAACTGGGCAGAGTGAGTAGGTACGCTGCCCTGATTAACATTACAAGGATGGTGCCTCATAAGTAAAGTAAGTGAGCAGAGGTATGGATGCTGATTACTGCAGCAGGGTGACTAGGTATGCTGCCCTGATTAACATTACAAGGATGTTATGCTGTGTTTAGAATCAACTATATTATTGTTAGTTGTAATTAATGGATTGGTGAACAAAGCTATGTTATGGAAGTTTAATAAAGGTCATCAAATGCCATTTGGTGTGATGTGTTTATTGAAGGGGACTGGGACAAATGATAGTGTAGTAATAAATATTTCTCGGTTAAATTTGCAAAGGTTGCATGTTGTTTTCCAAACGCATTGCTTAAGTGGACATGTGAGATGTCTAGTTGTATAGACTGGGAGATGATCACTGAGAGATTCTGGCATTCCACCTGTATCATACTGCATTTGCTAGGGTCGGATACTAGGATCCAGTTTAACAGGGAATTTGATGTCTTGCTGTAATGTGTGTGGCTGTTAATTAGTTGTGTGAAACCATAAAATGTTATGCTAGATGTAGGGTAGTTAGAGTTTATGTCCAACCAACTGGTATCCACATCATATAGTAGTATTTTTTCTTTTAGAATTGTTATGGATATCCTGTGCAGGATATCTTCCAGTATAGCTGTTTTGTTGCCAGGAGCAATGTAAAGAACAGTAATACACATTTGTTCATAATTGTTTATTTTCAGGAAAGTTGTAAGAAGCTCTGGTGAACTGAATTTTGCTGTTGGTTTATTGGAAGGGTAAATGTTAAATGTGGTAGTTTGGAAATATTAAAGCAATGCCAGTACACTTCCTCTTTATACTGTCATTGCAGATGACATTATAGCTAGGAGGTGTAATTTTTTAATCTTTTATGCTGGATTTAAGCCAAGTTTTGGTTACAGTGAGAATATCTGTCTCATGTTGGGTAGTCCACACATGTAGTTCGGCAACTTTATTCCTCATGCTTCTAATAGTTATGGCAGCTAAAATTAGATTACTGGGATTGGGGTTGACCATTGTGGGGTTACAGTAGTATGTGCAAGAGAACTGTTTTGATGATCATTATGATAGGTAGGCCCCACATTAGGGTGAATGCTTCCTCCTAGAAGGATTTTAATATATTAGGGAATTACTGATATTTGTTTGTTTTTTTTTTTATATGAGAGTATTTTTCCATTTAATTTTATTTTAGTTATCAGTCAATATTTGGAGTAAAGGTGAGAAGCATGATTAAATAGTTTGATGCAATGTGCAGAGAGTGTATGGAGAAAGTATACATTTTTGGCTGGTGCAGAGCTGGAGAGATGTTCAGAGCTTTTATAGAGTCATAGTAGGATGGGTGATGGCCCAGTAGGAGAAGCAGAACAAAGGATAAGCTGAAAAGTAGCACATTTAAGTAAAGGAATCTGTTTTTATTGGTGGCGGGAAGTAAGGAAGTAGGGATCAAGAAGGAAACAAGAAGTTGCAGGGCAGTAGGATATTTAGTGGTGGTTGAATTGGAAACCTGGTAGAGATTAGGTAGGGAGGAAAGCAGCATTTTCTGTGAAGGAATAAGGTTAGGTTGCCCAGGTATCTTCTCTGGAATGTAAGGAATAGCAGGATTTAAAGGCTGGAGTATGAGGATATAGTTAAAATAGGAAGAAGTGAGGGTTTATTTGGAAAATGTAGAAGATAAATGTACAATGGATAGGTACTGTAAGGGAGGGTGTGAGCATGAATGAATATAGTGCAAAGTAGTATGAGAGAAAGAAAGGTAGTAGGAAATGGTGCTAAAAGATTTAACAGAAGTTGGGAATTAGGTAAAAAGAAACATGAGTGTTTGTATGATAGTAGTAAGATTGTTTGGGGAGGGTTAGGGAATAAGAGTCACAAGTGGAATGTCTATGTGGGAAGTATAATAATAATAATAGACTAACAGGGGCTGGGTGGGAATTAGGGGTATGATATGGGAGTGAAGCGAAGCTGAGTTTATCAAGGCTGAGCATAGCAGACTCCCACTCTGAGGTCAAATTTTAATAGAGAGTAGAAGAATCTGGCACAATTAGTAAAATCATACTGCAGTAGTGGTACGGCAGTAGCGTTGTTACCTCACAGCAAGAGGTTCTCCCGTTCGATTCTCGACTGGGCTTGGGAGTGCCTTTTGTGTATGTCCTCCCCGTGGTTGGGTAGCGTTCGAAAGACATGCATGCTTAAATGGGCGTGCCTTCGTTGAAGGTTGAGCGTCGAGCTGGCAACTCGGCGTTTCATAAAAATCTACTGCCAATCATTAGTGGACCCAAGTTCAGCTGTGGTGACCCCTTACCAGGAAAAGACAAAAGACAAACAACAACATACTGCAGTGCACCATCAGCTGAATCCAGACAGTGAAAGTGTGCCTCCAGCAGCCTGAACACATCCTTAATAATATTTCTAGTTTGCAAAATTGCACAGATGTTCCCCTGGTCAGTTTGATTGTCTGCATTTCTGAAGGATGCTATAAACCAGGATTCCAGGGCATGTCCAGCAACACCAACCTGCTGCCTGTGTGAGAAAGTACCTCTTACAAACTATTGGCACAGATCACATATGTGCCATTTGTATGAATCATGAAAACTGTGTGGCCTACATATATACACACACACACACACACACACACACACACACACACACACACACACACACACACACACACACACACACACTGTAGATGATAACAAATGCATTGTAGACCACCAAGCAGTCAAAAGAGTGACAGAGTGACAGAGTAATTAAACTTAATAACTTTACTACAATCACAGTGGTATCCATCTATATTCCTCTAGAGATAACGCTCTTTTACTAGAAAACTTTCTCTCTTATCTCACTGAACACTATTCAAATGAGATTATTATCCTTGGTGATGTAAATACAAAATGGCTAGCTCTATATGACCCACACTCTACCGCTCATATTAACTTAAATGGATTTACACAAATAATATCAGAACCTACTCACTACAACAACTCACAAACTCCTAGCACTCTAATTGACTGGATACTAGTTTCTGACCTCAATTTATATGATAACCCTGAAACCTTACCCAATTCCTATAAAGGTCACTCCCCTATAAAAGTTACCAGATTCATTCCTCATACTAACAGGCCTCATAGATACATAACCTGCAGAAAACTATCTAGCTTCTGCCCTAATACCTTTAACACCCTTCATTCCAGAATCAACTGGACCCACCTTAAGGAGCTCACTCTAGATGAAGCAGTTCTATCATTTAACACTATCTTTCTTAACATGCTAAACACTCTTGCTCTTCTTTGCACTATTAGAATAAAGTCCAAGACATCACCATGGCTCTCTAAGATAACCCACACCCTTATGAGAAAGAAGGACAGGCTGTGGAAATCTTGGATAAAATACAAACTCCCCTCTGACTGGCAAGGTATACAAAACTTAGAAACCAGACTAAAAAACACATTGCTAAGGACAAAATGGAATTTTACTTCAACCCACCTACAGCTCTAAGATCTAACCCCAACAAATTCTGGAATTTAATTAACCACATATTGCATCCTGGGAATCTCTCCTCCCCTAATACTCATGCAAATAGGACACCTGAAGACACTGCCACTATCTTTAATACCTTCTTTATAGAATCTGTTACAAAGATGGTAAATACAAGCCCTCCTCTACCTAAAGACTCCAATCACTCAGTCTCATCTTCATGTTCCAACCACTCTAAACCCTTTTCTTTCTAACCTGTATCTACCACTTTCCTAAGATCTAACAAGCAAAACCTAATAGAACTGTACAAACCTCTTTGCTCTCCTGGACAAAACCTCCTGTCCTTTGCCCTGGCATGCCTATGGAACTCCCTCCCTCCATCCGTACCACCACCACCAACCTCCCTGCCTTTAAAAAATCACTGCACTCACATCTAACATCCACGTGGGAATGCTCCTGCTCCCACCCCTCATAGCCTATTCTCCACTTCCTACAGGCAACTATATCATATATTACCAGACACCAAATAATAAACCAACTGTAAATAACCTCTTATAATTCTCAAATCCTACAATTCCATTTCAAGAAACTGTGTATTTACTAAAGCAATGTTTTGTTTTTCTACAAAATGTAACCTAAAAATTTTTATTGTACCTGCTTAAATCTTGGTTTTCTACAAAATGAAACCTAAAAATTGCATTGTAACTGCTTAATTCTTTGTTTTGTCTTGAACCTACAAATGACTGAAATTGTAAACTGCTGTAATCTTTTTGTAAATATTGTTTTAAAGCTTTGTCTTGAACCTACAAATGATTGAAATCGTAAACTGCTGTAATCTTTTTGTAACCTTTGTTTTGGAGCTTTACTCCCCAGGACTCCACTGAAAACGGGTTCTTGTTGGCCCGATGGACTATCCTGGTTAACCAACAGCAAATAATAATAAAATAAATAATGATAATAATAAATTAAAACCATGCTTAACCTCTGCTGATAACATTCCTTCCTATTTCCTCCAGCTAGCAGGTGATTCACTTCTCTATCCTGTATCTGTCCTGATTAACCACTCTATCACTGACTCTAAAGTTCCATCTATCTGGAAAGAATTTTATACATTACCTATACATAAAGGAGGAAATTCCCATGAAATCTCTAACTTCATACCTATAGCCATCCTGTCACCCCTTTCTAAAATACTTGAATCATGCATACACAAGCAAAGACTGCAGTATTTATTACAAAAAGGCCTACTTACTCCCACTCAGCTTGGATTCTGCCCTAAACTCAGTACAACTACTGCTCTGACCTCTTTTACTAATACCATATCTCTAGCTTGTGAAAAGAATAAACTTGTTTCCTGTCTATTCCTAGATCTTTCTAAAGCCTTTGACACCATATCTCACTCTCTACTTCTGAATAAATTGACTAATCTTAACTACTACTATTGCTTGGTTTTCCAGCTATCTCTCTGACCGATCACAATCAGTAAAATGGCTCTCAGCACTCTCTTCCCCCCTTCCCATAAAAATGGGTGCACCTCAAGGTTCCACCCTGGGTCCACTGCTGTTTAATATCTTTACTAATCTACTCTATACTTCCTGCTCTCATTCAGCCCTTGCACCGTATGCTGATGACTCTACTGTAATTACTATCTCTGACTCTCCCTCAGGCTTCATCTCTCAAACTCAAGATGCTTTTACATCAGTCAAAACCTGGCTCTCCAATAACCAATTAATCCTAAACCCTAAAAAAAAAAAAAAATCCTTACCTTTCTCCCGAAAAATCTTACCCATCTCAAATCCACTTTTACTATACTGTCTCTCAACAAGACTCCAATAGTAGCTGAATTTAGCACCAAACTCTTAGGTGTCACTATCGATGATCAACTTAAATTTGACTTGCACATATTAACTGCATTAGGAAGACTCATCAAAAACTAGGCAATCTTTACAGAAACAGAAAGTTTCTTACCAATAAAGCTAAAGTAACCCTGTCTCATACCTATCTACTACCTAGTCTTCTTTATGGATCACAAATACTTACAAACTTAATGCTATACTTCTTGTCAAACTTAACTCAACATATAACAAGATAGCCAGATTTGCTGCCCAACATACTTATAAAACTCATCACTGTGTCTCACTTAAACACTTAAACTGGCTGGAGCTATCCAAACTGCTTCTTCTCTATCAGTTTCAGATTATACATTCTATTCTATATCAACCTTTCTATTGTCCTACCCTATCCTCCTGTATATCCCACTATACTTCCACTAGATCGCACTGCAGCTCTGACCAAGATGTACTAGTTATCCACAAACCTAGGACTAAAATGGGGAGCAACCATTATAGCTATCATCCTACCATTGCTTGGAACAACCTTCCACTTCAAATTAGACTAATAACTCAACCCAAACAATTTAAATCGACTGTAAAGGAGCACCTAAAAGTTTTCTGATCCTGCCACTGTACACATCCCCCATAATTTATCTCCTCATATATAAACTTCCTCACTGTTTGTCCACTTTCTTCCTCCTTTGTCCTTGCATATCAGTCTCTGACTAACTTCCTTTTCCTATCCCTTAGCCTAACTCCTACATACCTCCCCTCTTCTTTACTTCCTATAACTAACTAATATTTAAATGGAAGTAACACTACATGGCTGCATGAATATGTTAGAAGGCTGTATGAATATGTCTAGTCTGTTTGCCTCACATTACCATCAGTGTTGATGTCTTGCTTCTAAATAATTATAACTTGTATAATGTTGCATATATCAGCATAAATTGTAATTGCCTCTGTAATTGTTTTTACTTGCTATTGTATAATATTTCTGGAGCTTTTCTCCCCAGGCTTCTGCTGAAAAAGGGCTATTTTGTAGCTCAATTGGACTACTCCCAGTCAACGAATGTCAAATAAATAAATAAATAAATATGCTTTGAGGTTCACATACCTCTTTCCCAGTTCAACAGGTGGGACCTTTACTTCAATGTAGATATCATCTGTGCCCTCACAGAATCTCAGGAAAATGGGCTATAACATAGAACTTCTACATGGCACTGTCTGAGAACCATATATGCTCCATCATATGCTAAAACATGGCATCAGAATTGAGTATTCTCAAGGCAAATGTCTTAAATATCCTCACTGTGTCCCAGTAGGTCACTGAAAGGTCACTGTAGCTAAAACATGTAAAGCCACACATATCTTATCTACTTAGATAAGTACAACATGACTCCCATAGTGCTGCAAATGCCATTGACAAATTTCCACAATTTGTTGCATGGTGTCCTTGTATAATAGGTATAGTTCCACTATGCTGGATTTCTGGAGGCATGAAATGTTAGGTTTGATAGGATGACCCAGCACCTTTAGGGGCTATGTCACACACTGACAGGTAAAGCAACTGCAATGACAGCTTTCTGCATTAGCTATGACTGTAGGAACCCCCAGAATATTTACACAATATAGTTTAACATACCTGTGTAAGCATGGACTGCGGTGGTGGTGCTGCGGTAGCGGTGTCGCCTCATAGCAAGATATTGTCCCGTTCGATTCTCAGCTAGAGCATCTTCTGTGTGGAGGCATACGTGAATGGGGCGTGCCTTCGTTGAAGGTTGTGCGTCAGGGCTGGTAATCTAGTACGTAAAAATCCACTACCAATCATTAGCGGACCGGAGTTCCGCTGTGGCGAGCCCTAACCGGGAAAAGCCGAAAAACACAAACACAAAACACACCTGTGGAAGCATGGAGGTGTTTAGGTGAAATGACAGTGAAGTTTCTAACCAGATTGTTTAATGAAATCTTGGAAAATGAGAGGATGCCTGAGGAATGGAGAAAAAGTGTTTTGGTACCAATTCGTAAGAATAAGGGTGATGTGCAGAGCTGTAGTAACTACAAAGGGATTAAATTGATCAGTCACAGCATGAAGTTATGGGAAAGAGTAGTGGAAGCTAGGTTAAGAAGAGACGTAATGATTAGTGATCAGCAGTATGGTTTCATACCGGGAAAGAGCACTACAGATGTGATGTTTGCTCTGAGAGTGTTGATGGAGAAGTACAGAGAATGTCAGAAGGAGTTGCATTGTGTTTTTGTAGACTTAGAGAAAGCATATGACAGGGTGCCTAGAGAAGAGTTGTGGTATTGTATGAGGAAGTAGAGAGTGTCAGAGAAGTATGTAAGAGTGGTACAGGATATGCACAAGGGTAGTGTGACAGTGGTGAGATCTGCGGTGGGAGTGACGGATGCATTTAAAGTGGAGGTGGGATTACATCAAGGATCAGCTCTGAGCCCTTTCTTATTTGCAATGATGATAGACAGGTTGATAAACGAGATCAGACAGGAGTCCCCATGGACTATGATGTTTGCAGATGACATTGTGATCTGTAGTGAAAGTAGGGAACAGATGGAGGAGACCCTGGAGAGGTGGAGATATGCTCTAGAGAGAAGAGGAATGAAGGTCAGCAGGACTAAGACAGAATGTATGTGTGTGAATGAGAGGGAGGATAGAGGAACGGTGAGGATGCAAGGAGTAGAGTTGGTGAAGGTGGATGAGTTTAAATACTTGGGATGAATAGTTCACAGTAATGGTGAGTGTGGAAGAGAGGTGAAGAAGAGAGTACAGGCAGGATGGAGTGAGTGGAGAAGAGGGTCAGGAGTGATTTGTGACAGACGAGTACCAGTACGAGTGAAAGAGAAGGTCTACAAGAGGGTAGTGAGACCAGCTATGTTATATGGGTTGGAGACAGTGGCATTGACAAAAAGGCAGGAGTTAGAGCTGGATGTGGCAGAGTTAAAGATGTTAAGATTTGCACTGGGTGAGACAAGGGTGGACAGGATTAGGAATAAGTATATTAGAGTGTCAGCCCAGGTTGGAAGGTTTGGAGACAAAGCCAGAGAGGCAAGATTACGTTGGTTTGGACATGTGCTGAGGAGGGATGCTGAGTATATTGGGGAAAAGTTGCTAAGGATGAAGCTACCAGGTAACAGGAAAAGAGGAAGGTGTAAGATAAGGTTTATGGATGTGGTGAGAGAGGACATGCAGGTGGTTGGTGTGACAGAGCAAGATTTAGAGGACAGGAAGAAATGGAAACAGATGATCTGCTGTGGCGACTCCTAATGGGAACAGCTGAAAGAAGATGATGAGTCTATTTGAACATAGGCATATAATCAAGTTCAAATATAAAGTGGGTGCAGTGTCTTTGTGCATTATTTAAACTATTCTGAATTTGCACTGCTATCGTTTTTTTGCCTCATTATCATACATGACACCTCATTATACTGTCATTAGCATATAACATGGCAAACCACATTAGTTAGCCTAGCCATGTTGCTGGGTTTTCTGAATCTTACACACCCTGTATGTGACCACTTAGCGTGCAAAATCACTTAGCACAATATGGCAAGGCTTTCTAAATCCAGCCTCTAGTCTAATTGCCTAATAAAAAGGTGAATTTAAAAGAAAACATGGAAAGATTATTCGACCTCTTTCAAGACTATAGTACTTGAAAACCTTATTTCAGCAAATTTCCTTAAAATATTTAAAGAAAAGAATAATAATTGTATAAACAAAGGCATGCTTTGTAAAGGTGTGTGTAAATGTATAAGTGTTTAATTATTTTAAACATCAATGGCAAGTTGTACTATTAGTACTGGAAATGCAGCATGCATAGAATCGTAACTAACAGAAATTTATTGCAGTCAATTACACACTTCTTTCATAGAGTCAAGCCGTTCTTTATTTTATGGTCAAAAAGCAATCAGTTTCCATACATGAATAGAAGATATAAATGAGACCCTCTCATCACATCTGACTAATTAATATGCTTCTGGAAAACAACAACCCTATTGTTCAATGCAAAAATTGCCTTTTCTGCTAACATTCTCATGGTTAGAATGGAGTCACTTTAAAAGTGACCTTAAGAAACCCAAACTTGAAATTTGCTTTCATCAAACATTTTTACTGAGACTCACTTGCCTAATAGCTAATGCTGTCCTTCACATGCAATTAATTAACGAAAACATTCCATGGCATTAGACTGCAGAGAATATATCACAAAATTTGAAGCACCAGCATTGTCATCATTATAAATGGTGACTATCAGGGGCATTAATGTGAAAGTGTTTTCAAAAACTCTTTTTGATGTAACACTTCATTGACTAGACATCAAAATAATGGTAGCATAGACATGTTACATACAAATAGAAAATACTATTTCAATGAATGACAAGAAAATTGAAAAATGTTCTTATATTGTAACAAGTCACTGTGACCTATCTGTTATACTCAATATCTTTTCTCCTAAATTTCATGCATCAGTAACGTGGTGTGTTTATCATGTATGTTTGTGATGTTACAACATCTGATTATCTACTAAACCACTTAAACTGTGCAGTCAGGGATTTTAGATTGCCATATTTATTATTTATTTGTTTGTTTGTTTATTTATTTATCTTACATTTGTTTACCAGGAAAGCCTGACTGGACACAGGTCCTTTTTCAGCAGAGGCTCGGGGAGAAAAGCTCCAACAATAACAAAGATATATGCTGTAAAAATAAAAATTGCCAATAGTGAAGGAAATTGTAGTAGCATACAAATTCAGCAATAGTACAATGGTGGGCAATACAGTTCTTTAGAGGTTACAATATTAACACATAAGATACGTGAGTATATACATGCAGATAAAGAATAAAGTGGAAGCCAATTTACAATGGAAATAAGAAAAACAAATGAAAAACGATAGCATTAGCTGAGCAAAGTGTGGTTAAATATACACAACAGAGTTATCCAGGAGGGTTGCAAGAACAATGCCAGGTGTTTACTAAGTGAGTAGTTAGGAGCTTTTTGAATTGTACTATGGAGCAGTTAGAGGAAATAGAGGTAGGCAGTTTATTCCATATTTTATTTTCATATAATGTAGAGATGCAAAAAAGCACTCCCTGTCATCTTTTTTTTTTTTTTTTTTACAATAAATACATCATATGAATAGTGTGAGACCTTCTCTGTTTAATGTAACAGATGGATGCTGTCTTATAGCCTGGATGTCAGATTCTGTTTTAAGACTTTGATTGCCTGGCTTTAATTTGGTTACCTCAGAGCAAACTCGGAATTAGCTTAAAATGTTATTATTTAAAAACACACTCATAGCAGTATTACTAAGGATAAAGTATCAAACTTACAACTGAATAAACAAAGTGGAAAGATGTCTTGTTGATGTTAAGAATGAAAATACACAAAACAACTTCAGCTGCAATTCCCAGATAATTGAGAGCAAAGGAAAAATCCTCAGAATTGTTTGACATTTAAAAGGTATTATAGGTCAAACTGTGATATTATGCTTAAATAAAATAATCTCCTTTTAGGCCAAGCATGAACATCTAATGAATTTACAGTCTGAAAGGCATCATATTCATTAAGATCAGAGGTCTTCATTTCATCTGAGTTTTCCTACAAAGGGAGGCCATACTTCATTGAGAAAGTAGAATTACTCTTACAAGTCATATCAGGTTACCAAAAATCCATTCCTATATTTCTTGAATTAAAAATTATGTTTGGTCATTAAAATATCATGCTGATGGCCATTACTGAAGATAATGAATGTTGTGCCTTGTCTGTGGATGCGTTTTCGTGTTACAAGTATTATTTTAAAACAAGTCAATGTGGGAGAATATATGCTAAATAGGTAGCAGAAAGTTTAAACCCAGTAAGAGTAGCATTGATGGAACATTTCCTTTTTTACCAAACAAATGATCAATAAAAATAAATGAAGTGAAGTGCTAGTTATGTTTCTCTTAATATTATCCTAACATTTTCAAAACATTGTAAATGCTATAGTATCATTAAAATGGTATTAGGTATATAACAATGTTAAGGGCCTCACCATTTTTTCTATCATTTGTAGCCACATGTCTAAGATATCATTTTACTCCTCTATGTCAAATCCGGCATGCTGTTAATGTCTTGTACTACAAAATGTTGCGTAGTCAGTTATTCTGTTAATCTTCCTTAAAAGGACAGCAACTAACCATGACGTGCACTATAATACTGCAATCAGGCTGTGGATATATTCATATATTTTAATAGCTGTTCATGTAATTTGCATAACTATATAAGGAAGTATAAGTACACATGCCACTCAATGAAAGTCAACAAATGCCTGATTAGATAAAGCATATATAGAGCTTGCTTTTCTTTTGTATTTCAGTATTCAAAGACAAATCAAATAATACAGACAGCTTATGTTGCTGTTTTAAACACTTAATTGGCATAGCTAAAAGTAAGAAATTGAGCTTTCTAGTGTTGTTCATAACTCTGACAGATATCCATCTAAACTGCTCTTTTAATAACCCTTGTACTTAAGTGTTGCCTCATACCCAGCTCACTATAAACTCTGCCTTCTGTCCCATATCTTCCAGAAAAGTTTGCTAGTCCTTATCACCAAAGTAAAATTGCTACTTTCAGTCTGGTGGTTATGGTCTGTCCTCTCCCAAAATACTTTCTCTTCAAGATGACCCAAACAATGGATTATTTCTGTGTGTTATGCACCCATGTCACAACCTTCATTATTCTCAGCCCATCTAGGATACAAAATACTGGTTAAACTAATATCTCTTTCTAATCTTTTTCATCCGGTCCCCACAACATCTGCATAGCATTCTGTTTATCAGTCTTGACTATTTTTATATAATTTTCACTGCAAGGGTGATGGAACTAATTACAACATACCAATTATGGTATGACCAGTATCCTGAACAGTAGTAAGATTATGTTTCTACTTTTTTAACTGATACCAGTCTGAATGAATCCAGCATTTTGTTTGATTCACCACATTTTCCTAACTCTGTGTCTGTTGGTTTGTTTCAGCAGTGACTGTTACTTCCACACTGTTTCTTGTTTGGTTGTGCCTGGCTTGTTGTCCTATCTAATACTCAGCTCTGTAGTGCTTAGTCCTTGGTCACAAGAACTGAAATTCAGCTGCCAATCTTCAGCCTTCTCAGACAGGCTACTGACATTTTTATGTTCTTCCTCCATCTATTGTTATCTGCAGTTATTATGACAAAGTGTATGATTAAACTATCAGTATATCTGGAGATACCTTGCATGTATATCCCAGTTATCACTAGGCCAGGTCAACCTATGTGAGACTCCTTTTGTTATTTCTCTGCCTGTTGATAGAAGATCCCTTACCATTACCACTGTTCACCCCATTTGATGATTTTGACTCTCCATACATACCAGTCTTTTAATTAGTTATTTGGAGGGCTGCAACAAAGTCCTGTCTGTGTGCCTTATGGTTAGCCTGTTATTTTTCCTCTAAGAAATCTGGTGTCACTACGAATTTTAATATCAAACAAATTGTCATTTGACAGCCTCTACTCATGATGGGGATGTTAGAAGATATCTGATGGCCGCTCTCTAATGTGCAATTGCAGGGAAAGGGGATAGGCAGTATATCTCTATCAATCAGTCATCCCCACTGGAAATATATTCATGGTGCACAAAACTAGAGCCGGCCAGTGGTTAAGACTAATCTCATAAAATAGTGGTAGTGAAGTTTCAAGACTTATGCAAGGCTCATATTACATGGCTGCTGTCTCTGACTGTAAGCAATTCAGTTCTTTGTTGAACTCAAATTCCTAGATTAATGCAATGTTTGTGAAAGGATCTGTTGCAGCTGATTTTAGGAAGCTCTTTTAGAAAGACAGACACATTTCTGTGTTGATGAAAAGCTATTTATCCAATAATGAGCAATTTGTCCAGCTGAATCTGTCCTGGCTTATAATTTGTATTTATATATCTGTAAAATGCTATAACTATCTGCAAACTTCCACCAGCATATATATCATAGGCTCCATCTGTAAATAGTGCCTAGTGCATAGTATAGCTATGGTCTAAAATAATTGTGGAGGAATGTAGTGAGTTCTGCTGCCCCTACAGACAAAATAATGTAAAGGTTGTTTTATTCATTAGAAATACAGATAAACTAAAGTGCATACTTACTGTATCTTTATAGGTATGTTATTCATAGCTAAAAAGTTGAAGAGCAGAAGACTGCAGACAAGTGAAAAACTTCAGAACTCAATAGTGAAGTTTAAAAAAAATATGGTAAAACTGCTGGAACTACAGTTAGTCAAGAGGATATGCATATAAAATATTAAAATATTAAAAGTAAACAAGAAACATTTAATGGCTGTATGCATAGGAAATGATAAAATGTCTGTGGCAAATCCTAACTTAACATTATTTGAAACAGACTGTCCCCAATAATGCCTAAACTAAGTGTACACCATTTTGTGTGAACAGACAACACAGACATAACTCACACCTTCCTCCTAAATTTAGTTTTCCTGCTAATATTCTTGCAGCTTTAAATATTGACAGGGATTCAAGTGAAGACTATATGTACACTTAGTTTAATCTTTCAGAGTGACTAGAAAACACAAAAAAATGTGATAAGAATGTTCTTGAATACATATCATGTGCAGTTAGTGTACACTTATTGTAGGCTTTATTTAATTTGGTGTTGTGTCAATGGTAATATAAATTCACACTGGAAGAAGCAGACAGACATCTTTCAAATCTGTGCAGAAGCATTGCCCTCAGTCTGTGCCGAGGCATTGCTTGGGTTATTTCAGTTCCAGTGACATTTCCAGAAATTCTGGTGCTGAAATATATTGGTTTTCTACTATCTTTATTGTTTTAAACTCATGAACATTTTGATTTTTAAATTAAAAGGTACTTTACCAGCCTCATACCCCTTTAAGAATAATTATTTTAGCAATACAGTTAAAGATCTAATAAGATGTTTGACCTAAAGTATTAAAAAAATTAATATGAAATACAGCAGTGAGATGGTCGTGTCATGTCATGTACCAGCATGCCATCTCACTTCTATTTTTCTGAAAAGTAACACAACATGGTTTGAATGATTAATGTATCTGCTTATTAAACATCTGTTGTCATTTTTCTAGAGATAATAAAAGGGACCACATGATGTGATAAATATGTTTTTCTCAGGTGTGTGCAAGAACTACTAATATATAAATTTGTAGGCAATGTTAACAATATATACTGCATGTAGCAATAAGGTACATTCATTTATTGTTTTAATGGCGATCAAAGGTGGCAAATCATCAGTGATCAGTAAATTCTGTTCCTGGCAACAGGTCAGATTATATTATTGTCAAACAGTGAATTGTACTTACTAAGGAAAAGGTAAGAAAAGGGTTTAACTTGGATTGGCAGATATGGAGGAAGTAGTATTAAACAACGACAAACCAGGAATTCACAAAAACCTCACTAAGACAGTGCTGGATACCAGGAAACTCAAACAAAATACCAAATGCTCCAAAACTTGCATAAAATGTATTTTATTAAAAGTACCACGAACAAGATATGGAGGAAGACTGAACATAAAATCACAAAAGTGTTACTTTATCACAGATAAGTGGTCATCAGTATAAAGTTTTAAGGAGGCAGGGCAATGCCCTGATTAAAGAATTATGATACAGGACAACACTTCAATGAGCATTTCCTTCATAGCATCACATTAACTTTTTCAATATACACCCAGCCAGGAAGTGATTATTACACATGTGAGGAAGCAGGCAAGGAAGCAAAGGACTTAGGAAGGGTCAGTGTCTATGTCTGCTAGCTACATGTTTAAATACAATACTGGATCACAGTCAAACAACAGAAATGTATGCAGTCAAAAAGCCTTTATGTTGGGTTGAAGAGGCAGAGTTTATTGATCACAGTTAAGTGATCAACAGTATATCTCCAGGGAAGAAAAAATATCTGAGAGCAACTAGATATAAATATATTATTGTTGCCAATATTTATTTCAGTCTGATTGTAAAGAGCTTAGCTGTGCACAGTCTATCAATGTTTATGGTGGGGGTGGAAAGTGGGAAGGCTGGCTACATGTGAAACCAAATGACAGTTACTTGACTACAGGCAAATAATCATTAGTATGACTTGTCGAGAAGGTTCAGGACATGTATCAGAGAGTGTCAAGTTCAAATGTATTACTGTGGCCATCATGGATTTCACTTTGATCACAACCTAAAATATGAAGTCTGGAATTTGGTACTGTTATCATAGGGACAAATAAAGAAGTTGTCTGCCAAAGCTAATGGCAGCTACTTGATTGTAGTTAAGTAGTTCATAATGTGGGTTGTCAAGGTGGGCAATGTATTTGCCTGACAGCAACAAAATGAAATACATTGTTGTGACTATAAGTTACTTCACTTTGATCACAGACAAACGCCACAAATGTGCCCAGTCAGAAAGTAAATATTTATGACGATAAGAAAGCTGTCTGTGCATGAATGAGGCTGACAACAGTGGTTCATTGATAATGGTTAAACAATCTTTGATATGGACTGCCAAAAACAGTTTGAATCCGTGTGAGGCACTTGCGCATGGAAAATGTCCATCACTGCTTTTTATTTGCAGATAATTTATGTGATTTCTTTACAGTTAAAAAAGAAGGAAAATAGTATACTGGGACAGTCTTTGCATGAAAGAACTCCAAGTTCGTTCAGATTCTTACTTTATTATTAAGATTTAGGGATCTAGAACTTTGTGCAAGGAGTCTTGAAGCAGACTTGCTTTAACTGTCTATCATGGATGGAGGTAAACAGATCTCTCTGAGGTGTTTCCCATGTTTGGATCAATTCCCGGAACACCTCTGAGTTCAGCTTTCATTTGTGGGTGTCTACCTCGTCCAGCTCAGATTGTCTGCTACAAAATTCTTCTTTGAAGGGATGTATGATTAATGTTCAGGGTATTGAAAGTATATATGTTACAAATACATATGCACTGATTTACCACTACATCATCAGAAGTAAAGCTAATGTATATTTTTTCCAGAAAATTTAGTCTTTTGCCACAAGAAATGTGTCGCCATCAAATCTCTCTGCATGTAATGGGGTGTGAATTATTTTAACAATGAAAAATTAAGTCCTTAAGGCTAGAGTGGCTGTTTTATCTACATATCTGCAGGATTGCACAAAATAATTTGTGAGAAATCTGTCAATGGAAGACTAAAATGCTGCCTCTTATTTGCCAGGTATACACAGACATTTCACAGTGACACTCAGAAATGTTGCATTATGTGTTGCTTCTATAATCAGTAAGTAAATAAATAGGCATATTTCATATGTCAGTGCTCAGGTATACTTCCCTTCATTTTAGAACAAAGAATTTGGTAATGTGCAATTATATTTGCATTGAGATTGCTGTACTTCATAAACTATATATATATATATTTCTATAGGAAAAGGGACATTGTTTATAAATGGTAACATGACACAACTTAGACTCCTTATAATGTTGGCTGATGAAGTCATGAAGTCAAATTGAGGAGACAAATTAATAAATAGCTGATTATTCCTGACTTCCTGACTTAAGAAATCTAAAGTCATATTAGCTGGCTCTGAAATCTGCTGAAACATTTAACTACAAGAGAAAATAAACAGAAGAATTGCATATGCCATGCAATGTTTGCAGCTTTTACAGCAGGTTGCATATACCTGATGTTTTAGATGTGTGTGTTTTTCATATGCTTTGAGTGGAAAAAGGGCTTTTTTACATGTATCATTATTTTGAAGATGAGTGCATGTAACAGAAAATTGTAGGTGTATAAGACATTTTGAAAGGGGATAAAGCAAATCACTTTCCCAAGGAGATTATTGTGGTTTTATAATAATGACCCCATTTCTAATAATTATGCCTATATGTATATGTGTCTAGATGTAATTTAAGACAAACCACTGTAGGATGTGTCTGGTATATACTTAAAATACAGACAGACATTTTCTCTTTCCCACCTCTGAATGGTTATCAAATACAAACAGACTTTAATGCACTGTAAGTGTTTTGTGAGCCATGCTAGGTTTAAGTACTACTAACATTTTTGCTTAGGTCATAGCAACAATCATTGATCAGTGAGTTTTGTATATACATAGAAATTACCCTTGTTTAACACACTTTACTGTACTGTTGTATGAGCTGCCTAAGGTGGTCAGGATTAAGATCATTTCTGGCACTGACCTTTCATATTTATAACAAAAAGAAAAGGTGTCTAGCCCTCTATAAAAGATGACCACTTTATCATTATAAAATGGATTTAAAACTTTTAAATAAGTAACTCAAGCTTACTATTACAAAATGTAATGCCAGCTGGGAACTTAGGCTTGTAACCAATTGAAAAAGGTAGCCATAAATCATTCTTCATCTATATTAGGAAGCTTAGAAGGAATCAACAACATTGCTAATATACTTACAGTCAAATTATCTTCCAGCTCCACTATAGCCACACTCCCCCTCCATCCTCCCCTCACAATCCTCTTCCTGAGTTCAATTTGGACCAAGTTCTTTTGGCATTTTCCAAAATTAAAAGCACTACTTCTGTGGGTCTTGACAATATCCCTGCTAAGAAGTTTAAAGTCCTGCTTAGCAAAATCCTTGTATCAACTCTTCAAAATGAGTCTCTCCACTGGTTATGTCCCAGATGAGAAGAGAATGGCAGTTGTTGCTTTCCTTACAGGTGGCCAACTAGTAAACCTTGGAAATGGAGGTCCATTAGTTTCACTAGTATTACATGCAAGGGTTTGCTAAAAAAAATAATGATATAAGTGGCCTTTTATCCCTGGATATACATCAGCTAGGCCTTGTAAAACGCCTAGTGTGCCTTCTCAATCTGAGTTTTTTGAAAGGGTAATTGAGACATAACTAAGGGTCATACTGTCCACAGTTTAACTAGACCTCGCCATGATCTTTGGCATTATCCCCCATGCTGAGATTCTTGACAAACTCTCCCAACTCAACATTAGTTCATACATAATTCACTGGAGTGGTAGTTGTCTGGCTAGCATAACCTATACTGTTAAGGTTGAGGGTATTTTCTCTAGATTAAAACATTTCACTAGTGGTGTCCCACAAGGCTCTGTCCTGGGATCACTTCTCTTTGGTATACATTTCTGTTACATAAAGGTCAATATCAAGGGACTTTGGTTAACCAGGTTTGTTGCTGATTGCAAACTGGTGGCATTATCAAATCCAGTGATGATACTCAAATTTCTAGAAAGAGCTGCACCAAACAAATGCTTAATGTATTAATCATGGTCTTACTCTGAACACGAAGAATGTAGCATACTTTCCTTTGGCAAATCTAGCACCTCTACTGTTTACCATATGGATAAGATTCAACTTAAATTTGGTGCAGTCATCAGTGACTTGGGCACATTTGTTGATAACGACTCTCCTTTGACCATGTCTCTATGGTGGTTAGAACATCCTTCCTCTTTGCACATCTTATCATTCCCATAGTAACTTCACAAGGTCCAATGACATTATTGTCCCACTTCATTCAACCCGTATTAGACCCATCATTGAATATAATTACAGTCCTTCAGCATGTACCTCACAAATCTCCTACACCAGCTTGAGACGGCTCAATGTTTCCTCACCAAAAATATGTCAGATCTCATCTAGTTCTTTAACTTTTCCATTACTAATCCACTTTTCTACTCTTTTCTCCTTACCCCCTTTGTTTTCTTATATTTTTTGTTGTAAAATGTCCATATCGAGATGTCTTTGCCTGTATTTCTCTTCAAATATCTTTGGTGCTGCTCTTTTTGCATTGATTAGTTTTGCTTTCCCCTTTGCATAAATATTGCACCATATTAAATCTCTTTTTCTTTCCCATGTCCATATTTCTTCTTCAGATGTCTGCTGCTACTCTGGTTTCTCCTTACTTTGGAGACTAGTTGTTCCATCATGCTGTAATATAACCCATGTTAGATGTCCTATACTGAATCCTTCATTTCACAAATATTCCATAACTCCAGCTTCTATTTTTTTTAACTTCTACCTTACTGATCTGTTATACATTCCCTCTTTGTGATCTTATTTTTTTATTGTGAAAATGTCCTTATCTGGATGCCTTTGCCTGTATTTCTCTTTAAATATCTTTATGGCTGCCTTTTTTGTGTTGATTAATTCATAAATATTGCACCATATCAGATCTCTCTTTCTTTTCCATGGCCAAATTTCTTTTTTATACCCTTCAAATGTCTCTAAATTTTGTTCTTTAAATTTTCACACTTCCTCAATCCCTTCTTTTTCCAAACGGCACAAGGTTTCTTGATCTATATAGTGTTTTTCATGGATCTGTTGTATTAATGAACACAAATTTGTATATGAAGTTTCTGATAGTGTTTCTTGTGGAAGTGTTTTTCTTTCCTCTAATTTCTTTCTTAATCTTTTCGTATATCTTTTGTTTGGAAATTCTAGGTTTCTTGCATAACAGTCAATCTTGGGGAAGTGCCCATGTCCCTTAAGGACAGAGGCAGTCTGTAAAAATAGCCACACCCCACCTGCTGACCTTTGTTAGCGTTCACCTAGGGATAGAAAATTGGGTAAAATATGGGTAAAACTGGCTAGGTTTGTAAGGGCTCTTAAGTCATTAACTTAGTAATTTCCTATGAGCCTATCAGGGTGACAGCAGACAGCAGTTGTAGATAGTGTATTAGAGCACTTTGCCTGTGGCTCCATAACCATGCAGTCACTCTTTATGGCATTTAAAATGGGCATGGCATTGCAAAAAGGGAAAATGGAAGGATAAAAAGGTGACAACCCTAATCGTACCATGTGAAATGCACTGGAGATTTTCTTTATGGTTTAAGTGCAGATTATTTATAGTGCAAACTTGTCAGCTCAAAATTGCTTCCAACTTAAAAAAAAAAGAAATAAGAAGTACACAGTTCAGGTTATTTACCATTTTTAATTTATTTATCCTTTTGTTGACCAGTTTAGTTCCATTTGGTTAGTAGTTTCTTATCAGGGGAGACCCAGGGTGGTATTTAAACAACCAGGGGAAATTAAACCAGGGCATCGGGGAACTTCCTGTGCTCTTTTCAATGGGTGCCATAGACTCTTTTACATCCACCTGAGCTACCAACATCAAGCAGATGGGGTCCTAGTTTAACATCTTATCCAAAAGACAATATGGTCAGGAGTGCGGTACATCCCTCTTATGCTGCACTGTAGCATCAGTAGGGCTGCTACGTTTCATTGTGGCTAAATTTGGACCAAGGCAACACCCCTTGTACCTCCCATAACCCACCCATCTCCTCCATCTCTCTGCAAACTTCCTGAACATTTTGTGACATCATTGTCACTTCAAATGATGAAACACCCTCTTTTTTTCTCTCTGTGATGCTTTTTTCTGCCGATTTACTATGCTTTTCTGTAAAAAAAAAGCATAGTGAATCCACCAATTTAACAAACTACAATAGTCTGTTTCTTATTTTGAAACAGAATACCAGGGATTGTACAATGTTTTCTGGACTACCAGACAATGTGTTTGATTTCTAGATTGCCTAAAAAAAACAGATAGGTGGTGATGCTAGCTGTACCTATATTTATTATATTATGAAATACATAAAACATAAAACACTGAACCTCAAAATACAGAAAAAATGAATGTACAATAAAATGACTACTAAAAATACTGAGTAACAAAACACTGAATACTTATCTCCCTTAAACAAAATGCTATCAGTAAACTGCAGCTATAAAACACAGAACAACTGTCATCTTTGTAATGGTACTGTTATGGAAAGAGTTCTTAGTAATGTAATGATTTGAGCTAAGGTTAGAAGCAGGGGTAGGGTTAAGGTTAGCACACATGAATAAGTTGGGTAAGGGGTCTTCACTAATTTAATCATGTGTGTTAACCATAACCTTAATCCTACCCTTCCCCAAACTCTGATCCCTACACATTACTTTACTCAACAGTCTTACCCTAACATTGTCACTGCACAAGACAAAAGCCACAGAACACACATAACACCAAACTTGCAGAACATTAAAATCCATCCTCATCCCCCACTCTATCAATTACTCTAACCTTTACCCACAAACACTTGCATATACTTTTTCCTTAACATTCCTACTTACGTACACTATATAGAACTTTAATTCAACATTATTAGATTCTCATAAATGTATATTCTCTAATTTGCACACTCATAAAAATATGTCTATATTTTGGGCATTTTATATTTTCACTTTCACCCTGGTCTCTGTAAACTCTGGTCTCCCCTATTAGTCTTTTGCTGGGAGTTTGTACGCTAAATAATTTTGCTATCTTCCTCCATCTGTAAACTACAAGGCACTCCCCTGGATGATTTTAAACACTCAAGACTCAAACAACAAAAATCACCTGCAAGCTTTCTGCAAACCTGCAAAAATCCTTTATAAATAAGAAAGTGCAGATAAATGATTTTCCTTTTAATTGGGTTTCAATGTGCAATGT
Source organism: Protopterus annectens (assembly GCF_019279795.1). Classification (NCBI taxonomy): domain Eukaryota; kingdom Metazoa; phylum Chordata; order Ceratodontiformes; family Protopteridae; genus Protopterus; species Protopterus annectens. The sequence continues at coordinate 855,308,559 of NC_056729.1, read as the reverse complement.
TATTTGGCTTGAATAATTGTGTTTAATGTAATGTGTTTGTTATACTTGCAATGTGTGTAGTGTGCATACCCCCTTCCCTCTCCCAGCTTATTTTAATTAGGAATACTTGCAGCAGTTTTTGATTCCACTGTGCTTAGTTAAGGAGGAGTACCAAACACCCTTAAGCTAATATTCTTTATAAGCTGTAAATGTGGCTTTATATAACTTACTACTTTGCACCCAATACTTAACTGACCCTATAACCAGCATCTTAAATAGATTTGCTGCAGCCTCACTGATAGTTTTTTTTATGAGTACTTACTTGCTGGTTCTTGTTCATTGGGGTGTCACCCTGCTTCGTTCACCCTCTGCGCTCACTTCGGTCCCCTAACCTTCCCCCTACCCTGTTCCTTATTCCCTCACTCCCCTACCCTGCCCCCTATTCCCTCACACCCCACTACCTCTACATTTAAACCTATCCATACCACACCCCCTCCTCTGCCAGCTTCACCCCATCATCTCCTTTCTCTGTTAGCTCCACCTTCCTCATGTATACACTCCATCTCTTGATATATCCCTGTTAATATTACACTAACATCCTATCTACATACTACTCTTCTTCCTTCATTTTTACAAACATTATTACTGTCCTCGAATTATCCACTTAAGTAGTTTGTCTGATTAACTCTCTAATAATCCCTAATCTAAAATGATTCTCCTTACTCTACCATTACTACCCAGCCACTGGGGATGTACAAGCCAGTGCATTTCTTTGTGCCGGTCCCAAGCCCGGATAAATGGGGAGGGATGCATCAGGAAGGGCATCAGGTGTAAAATTTTGCCAAATCATACATGTGGGAAAAAAGTACAGATATACATACCGGATCGGTCGAGGCCTGGGTTAACAACGACTGCCACCAGCACTGTTGGCCAACAGGGTGCAGGAGGAAATTGGGCTACTGTTGGCTGAAGGAGGAGAAGAGGGGGAAGGCATGCCCAAAGGCAGGTAAAGGCTAGGACTGTGAGAATGAGGGTCGGAACTTTGAATGTTGGCAGTACATCTGGTATAGGGAGAGAGCTAGCTGATATGATGGACCGAAGGAAGGTTGGCATATTATGTGTGCAAGAGACCAGATGGAAGGGGAGCAAGGCTAGGTGTATCGGAGGTGGGTTCAAATTGTTTTATCATGGTGTGGATGGGAGGAGAAATGGCGTAGGTATTACCCTGAAGGAACAGTATGCTAAGAATGTTTTGAAGGTGAAAAGAGTGTCGGATAGAGTGATGTTTATGAAGCTGAAAATTGATGGTGTAATGATGAATGTTGTTAGTGCATATGCTCCACAAGTTGGGTGTGCGATGGATGAAAAAGAAAAATTTTGGAGTGAGTTGGATGAAGTGGTGATGACTGTACCCAAGGGTGAGAGACTGGAGATTGGAGCAGATTTCAATGGGCATGTCGGTGAAGGGAACAGAGGGGAAGAGGAAGTGATGGGTAGGTATAGTGTTAAGGAAAGGAATACAGAAGGTCAGATGGTAGTGGATTTTGCGAAAAGGATGGACATGGCTGTGATGAATATGTATTTTAACAAGAGGGAGGAGCACAGGGTGACATACAAGAGTGGAGGAAGATGCACACAGGTGGATTATATCTTATGTAGAAGGGCCAGTCTGAAGGAGATTGGAGACTGTAAAGTGGTGGCAGGGGAAAGTGTAGTTAGGCAGCATAGGATGGTGGTTTGTAGGATGACATTGGTGATCAAGAAAAGAAGGATGAGTGTGAGGGCAGCACCAAGGATCAAATAGTGGAAATTGAAAAAGGGTAACTGTGAGGTGGAGTTTAGGGAAGAGTTAAGACAGGCACTGGGTGGCAGTGAAGAGTTACCGAATAGCTGGGTAACTACAGCAGAGATAGTAAGAGAGATGGCTAGAAAGGTGCTTGGTGTGACATCTGGAAAGAGGAAGGAGGACAAGGAGACCTGGTGGTGGAATGAAGAAGTACGGGAGAGTATACAGAGAAAGTGATTGGTGAAGAAGAAGTCGGATTATCAGAGAGATGAAGAAAGTAGACAAGAGTATAAGGAGATGAGGTGCATGGAAAAGAGATAGGTGGTGAAGGATAAGGATAAGGCGTATGAAGAGTTGTATAAAAGGATGGACACTAAGGAGGGAGAAAAGGACCTGTACCGATTGGCTAGACAGAGGGACCGAGCTAGTAAAGATGTGCATCAGGTAAGGGTGATAAAGGATAATGAGGGAAACGTACTCACAAGCGAGGAGAGTGTGTTGAGCAGATGGAAAGAGTACTTTGAGGGGCTGATGAATGAAGAGAATGAGAGGGAGAGAAGGTTGGATGATGTGCAGATAGTGAATCATGAAGTGCAGTGGATTAGCAAGGAGGAAGTAAGGATAGCTATGAAGAGGATGAAGAATGGAAAGGCTGTTGGTCCAGATGACATGCCTGTGGAAGCATGGAGGTGTTTAGGTGAAATGGCAGTGGAGTTTTTAGCTAGATTGCTTAATGAAATCTTGGAAAGTGAGAGGATGCCTGGGAAATGGAGAAAAAGTGTTTTGGTACCAATTTTTAAGTATACGGGTGATGTGCAGAGAAGTAGTAACTACAGCGGGATTAAATTGATCAGTCACATAATGAAGTTATGGGAAAGAGTAGTGGAAGCTAGGTTAAGAAGGGAGGTGATGATTAGTGATCAGCAGTAGGGTTTCATGCCAGGAAAGAGCACTACAGATGCGATGTTTGCTCTGAGAGTGTTGATGGAGAAGTACAGAGAAGGTCAGAAGGAGTTGCATTGTGTCTTTGTGGACTTAGAGAAAGCATATGACAGGGTGCCTGGAGATGAGTTGTGGTATTGTATGGGAAGTTGAGAGTGTCAGAGAAGTATGTAAGAGTGGTACAGGATACGTATGAGGGTAGTGTGACAGAGGTGAGGTCTGTGGTGGGAGTGATGGATATGTTTAAGGTGGAGGTGGGATTACATCAAGGATCAGCTCTGAGCCCTTTCTTATTTGCAATGATGATGGACAGGTTGACAGACGAGATCAGACAGGAGTCCCCATGGACTATGATGTTTGCAGATGACATTGTGATCTGTAGTGAGAGTAGGGAACAGGTGGAGGAGACCCTGGAGAGGTGGAGATATGCACTAGAGAGAAGAGGAATGAGGGTCAGCAGGACTAAGACAGAATATATGTGTGTGAATGAGAGGGAGGATAGAAGAATGGTGAAGTGGCAGGGAGTAGAGGTGGCGAAGGTGGATGAGTTTAAATACTTGGGATCAACAGTTCAGAGTAATGGTGAGTGTGGAAGAGAGGTGAAGAAGAGAGTACAGGCAGGATGGAGTGGGTGGAGAAGAGTGTCAGGAGTGATTTGTGACAGACAAGTACCAGTAAGAGTGAAAGGGAAGGTCTACAAGAGGGTAGTGAGACCAGCTATGTTATATGGGTTGGATGGAGACAGTGACATTGACAAAAAGACAGGAGTCAGAGCTTGACGTAGCAGAGTTGAAGATGTTAAGATTTGCACTGGGTGTGACAAGGATGGACAGGATTAGGAATTAGTATATTAGAGGGTCAGCCCAGGTTGGAAGGTTTGGAGACAAAGCCAGAGAGGCAAGATTACATTGGTTTGGACATGTGCTGAGGAGGGATGCAGAGTATATTGGGAAAAAGATGCTAAGGATGAAGCTGCCAGGTAACAGGAAAAGAGGAAGGCCTAAGATAAGGTTTATGGATGTGGTGAAAGAGGACATGCAGGTGGTTGGTGTGACAGAGCAAGATGAGAGGACAGGAAGAAACGGATAAACGAGTTAAAGTTTTTATATGTGTGCATATTCACTGCAATTTGATTCAGGAAAACCTCTAACAAAAGTGCACATAATGGGTTGTTTATTTACATCTTTCCAACATTATGAGTTATTCTTCATGTCTCACACCCGGCACTGAATGATCTCCTGGGTCAAGCCCTCAGTGTGTCAAGCACCTTGGATACATGGTATTATTGTTATCCATGTAATCTAAGAACCTGTAGAATACTGGGTTTAGTAACTTCAGCACTGGTACCGTGCCCTGGTATAAATCCATGTTAAATGTAAAACAGAAGTCTATATGTGCTAATAGTAAAAGGAGGAAACTATTCTAACTGCCCATGCCAAAAACTCTTAATTCAGTATATGTGCATTGTTTAGATATCACATGAAATGAGGTCCCATTAAATTCAGTGACCACTTGGTATTTTAGTGTTTTTAAGTCATTAACTGGAGTTTAAAATTTAATCTGGATAAAGATTAATGTTTAATTCAACTGCAAAGCAATGGGTGAATTTTCATGCAAACATTTCACCAATGGTTTTAGTTCAGGATTGTCTAATAACATATATCATTATATTAGATTCCACACAGTTAAAAGTGATATTCTTGCATCAGAAAAATTGTTTCTACTGTATGCAAAGATAATATTGTACAATATTGGATGTTTGCACAGTAAATTATAAATTTGCAGTGGTGTCCTGTTATATGTGTTTTGAAAATCAGTTTGGAGATCAAAAGCAATGAACAAAGGAATCAAATCTTTAATCATTTGCTCTGAGCCAACAGCTGTAAAACAGTAAAAAATCAAGCAGAGTTTATAATGATTTGTTTAAATAATAATCTGCCCATTGCCTTTATGCTGGTTCCCTATCTAAACATTAAATGATACAAACAGCAGCTTTAAATGCCCTATGGAATTACTGCCTGTTAACAAATAGCATCAATTAGTGAGCACACCTAGCTCTGATTTACAGATAGTCCTGTTATGTTCTGCACAGAATATAAGGTTTCACAATCATTTAAACTAAAAGTATTGAATCAGAATGAAGTATGGGTGTTACAACCAGTAACCATTTGAAATGTCAGGACTTGCTAGCATCCCAAATTATGGAGACTGAATGGCCGAAAAATTGGAGTTTTATATATATATATATATATATATATATATATATATATATATATATATATATGTATATATATTTATATATATATATATATATATATATATATATATATATATATATATATATATATTTATATATATATATATATATATATATTTACTAAGTCTGAGATGCCATTTTCAAAATATTCCCTTTTCACAGGGGGGTATGGTGATCTCACAGTAGATCTAAATAAGTTCAGGGGGCAGGGGGTGCTGGGGGCTTACCCCCTACATGGGGGTTGCCGCCCTCAAAAAGAAATTTTATGGAGAAGACCAATCTTCAAGATTCGCTCTTCTCCTGTGCTGTCAGTCTCTTTTTGGCATGTTGTCAAACAGCATTTCAAGTGCTGACATTTCAGTAAGGAGCCATCACAACTTTGTGGCATAGAGGAATAAAGCCCTGACCCAGATGACCCAAGTTCAAGTAGCAGCTCAGGCATTAAAAGAGCCAGGCAGAAGAGTGGCTTATATTTACTCATCCATACAGTGGAGGAAAAAAAATAAATTGTTTCAGCATTTAGTTACTCTTGTGCAAGTATAGGCTGGTATGAAAACAAAGGCTGTAACAGGGTTCATGTGAGCTTGGTACTCAAAAACTGGTGACAGTGCCCTTTAGGACATATGTGCTGGAATGTGCATTTGTCTGGGACAGGTCATAGAAGACCCCAGCAGTGACATGGGCACTCACATTAGCGATCTGTTGCTGGTATTAGGCTAAATGAGAAACATCTATAGCCTCTGCTTAGCATATGATGATGATTTGTAATTTTCCAGCCTAGTGACAAAAAGGATTTGTCCTAAAATATGACCAAAACAAACAAACAAACTGAATGAGTGGCGCAGTGGTGCAGCAGTAGTGCTGTCACCTCGCAGCATGAGGTTCTCTGGTTCAATTCTCGACTGGTGGGCCATCTGTGCGCAGTCTGCATGTCCTCCCTGCATTCGTGTGGGTTTCCTCCAGGTACTCCGGTTTCCTCCCACATTACAAAGACATGCGCCTGGAGCATTTTCTCCCTGGGCCTCTGCTGAGAATTGGCTTTGTTCCGTTGGACTTTCCCAGTAAATAAATAAATGCATAGGAAATAAAACTTCTTTAATAAAGTTAAATGCTATTGTACCCCTAAAGGGACTTCATCAGAGCAATCATAGACTTTTACTTAACAGACCCCAGGATTCATGAAGCTTGGAGCAAGGCCGGCGTTAGGCTTGTGCCAACCGTGCAGTGTGAACATGGCGCAGTAGCGCCAAATGCATATTAATGAAGGTGCGCTGCCGCCACAGCTACGTGCATAGGAAAGGAGCGCGAGTGCATAGGGCGTGTCGAAGTGCCGCACGGAGGCGTGGAAATGTCAGCTGTCGACGTGCAACCTAAAATGCTTGCATATAACAATTTGTAAGCAATAATAATCACATCTGTTAGTGTCTGTGGATAATGAAACATATGCAAAGCATGCAAGACAGTTCCTGCGAACACAAAATGAAGAAGCAAACACAAATGCACGGTAGGGAATAACGGGTCCCTATCCCGCGAACAAATGACATTGAAAACCGTGTGCCCATAGTCCAACGCAGTGTAGATAGTTATACCAAGTGGAAGTGAAACGCATCATATGTTAGCGTGCCGCCAATAGGTACGTCCAGCCCAATGGTCAGGCTCACCAGCTGACCCATATTGTGAGGGAGGGTACACAGCTGGGCAGATGTGTCCATAACAAATAACACAATATATGTACATATCTAGCGACCGTATGACCGAATTATATCCCACAACGTATGTAATAGTCACATACAATAGGTATGTCCATATTTCACATACCAAATGTGACAGGAAATAGAATAAGCATGTAAGCGAAATAGAAGGAGCATATAAATTGCTACAACAATAAGGCAACATGTAGGCTGAAAGGAACAGTATTATCTGTACTGTTGACTGTGAGTATGTGTTGTCCAGTACATTCGGATATGTGCCAGAATATATCCCATCCTGGACATAGGAAAAGGTGGCATCCTACCAATGATTAGAACAGTCGGCCAAAGTCCGCACATCAGTGGTCCAAGCCGAACTTGTCAGGATGTCTCACAGTTGAACGGGTATTACCTGGGTATACCAACCATGTCATGAAAGTTAAGTATGGGCGTGTACCTATGTGCGGGAGGTATAGCATGAGGAAAGTCAAACATGGCAGGGTAGTCCACACAACCAAACAGGTACCTGACATATGTAGGGTATGCAATGTGTTACCTTGATGTGTCATGGGCCATCAACCAAACCAGCGATGATGGAGTGTCAGGAATATGTGTGTGGGGTGGGATGAGTAATGGTATAATCCTCCAAGGCGACACTGAGTCGTATGCAGAATAGGTGAAATGGAGGTGTATGAGGGAGCACTGGGTGAAGCAGAAAGAAACACAAAAACATGTATACACATCTGCAATACAACCAGACAGGCCATACTGTAGAACACAATCCCACAAACATATGAATATTAAAATGTGCGATACAAATGTATAGACATGTCACTGGCACATACCCACAGATTGGTCCTGATGGAATTGGCCATATCAAATGCAACACACCTGGATGCATAACGGACTACCCAGCATCCCCTCCACAGCACACAACTCGCTCCCATACCTGAACATCCACCAAATCCAGCCATACTTGTCCTACTGGTTTGGTGCAGCCACATCTACACATAGTGACCACTACGCATATGTAGTAAGTAGTGTCACCCTAGGCAGTTTCAGGATTGCAAACTATGTATCCCTTGCATGTAAAACCCCCAGCACATTTTTGTAACGCCAGAAGAATGTTCGGTATTTGTCTTGTTTTGGTCTTGTTCAATTTTTGGGATATCCCTCATGGGATAAGTAACCTGTGTAAACATTAGAATGGGTATGAAGACACGAAGTCCAGTCCTGTAGATACCTGGACACAAGTTAGAATGTGCAGTAGTGGTGCACGAGACTGTCCAGCCCTAGATGGTCATGCAGAACCTACTACCCAGGATCAAACACCTGCCTGTGACGCACGTTTCCCGACACGAATAAGCGACAGAATATATTGCACACATTCTCATAGTGGCACATGGTATAAGGGTGATGAAGGCACTGATGTAAACAGGATACCCCCTGATCCACTGTGTGAGGGACAATTAATGTGTGTGTATGCATGACCTGACCAACAATGATACAATGCCAAATGTCCTGTGATTGTAGGAAATAACTATGTACCATACTGCATGTAACAGTTGCCTAAAGTGGTCACGTCAGGATAGAATAAACGTATTCGTAGAAGAAACAGGCAAACAACAAAAGTGCCAAAGGTATAAGGCTCACAGCTAGGAAACAAATGAATGTTCTAAACCTGCACTGACCGTGGCTATGTGTTGGCCCAAACAATCTGATGTCCACAGTAGGGTTATCATCTGTCCCACTTTGCGAGGGACAGTCCCTCTTTGGACAGTTGTGTCCTGACAAAATACAATACAAATGGCAAATGTCCTGGGATTGTAGGACATAATTATGTCCCATATGCTATGTAATAGTTGCAGAAAATAATTATTTCAGTATCTAAAATACCTAAATGTTACAAGAAACAGAATAAGCAACTAAACCGCTACAACAATAGGCTTTTATGTAGGCAAATAAGTAAAGTTTTATCCTTTGTACTGACCGTGGGCATGTGTCGGCTTGTAAAATCTGATGTGTGTTCCGAAAATGTCCTATCTTGGCCATTTGAAAAGGTAGCAACCCTAGTCCCCAGAATACATCCCAAACTGTACATATGACAATGTCAACGCTATCAATGGTCAGAGCATTCGCACAATAACTGGCCAGCCTCTTAACCACTCACAAAGCCAGTGACCTTTGGGGGAAAGGTGTTGAATGAGAATGACTACTTACAACAATGAAGAGTAATAGATGCATTTAACTGCAGAAAATTAGTAGTATTACGAATCTGTCAACACGTTCCAAGTTAATAGTACTAATATGGTAGACGTGTCTGTGATTGTCCCTGAGTTGTCATAGCCTTGTCCCTGTCACTGTAGAAATGAGTCCCCGAGTATCACAGAGGTCCGTACACATAAGTACCCCAACCAACTGTCACATCTGTTGACAGGACTAATGCATACCTGTAGTGAATTTATAACAAATGTCCAGAATAATATTAATTTTATCTATAAATGAATGAAATAGTCAAATGGGAAGGGAAACACGTGGAAACCACCCTTCCAACCTGCATTATGTGGTGGAACCACTCCCCACCCAAAATTATGTAGCGTCGACCCAATAATGTGGTCAGAGGTGCCCAAACACCTGCGTCTGTAAACACAGGTAGAATGTTAAAATCTGGACTAACTCTGTCCATGTGCTATGTCTGATCTTTGAACAGCGCCAGGGCAGTTCTAGTCACCAGTCGGCCGAGCCTAAACCCGGACCAGCACATGAACACCCTAACGATTAAACACACGTATGTGCGAGGACTATAAGCGTAGGCGTTCTGAATATCCTTGGAGTGAGTAGACTTGCAGCACGGGTCCAGAGCAGTAGGAAACAGGGAATGTCCTAATTGTAGTACTGTGGTTTTCCCAGCAGGAGAATGGATGCCTGCTGTGTAAGGGAAGCAGTGAAGTGTATGTCAGAGTAGCTATGAACCATGGATATACATATAAATGAGCCAGAACACCAATAGTGTAGTGGTTACAGCATCCGCCCAATGTAAAGGCATTCCCAGTTCAAGTACGACTATAGCACATATTAATTGTGTAATGAATGCCTCTGTGCTGTAAAGCCAGCATTTATACATGTAAAGGTGATCGCTTTCACATGGGTCCGTTAACCGGATTCCATCAAAGTGGTACTTTCATAAGGAATAAGGCACATGTAATCCCAAAGAAGTGCCTGTAAACATATGTAACTCAGAATAAGTAGATGCAAGTGTGCCTGCGCGGGTGTACCCAGCTATTAGCATAGCAAATGTATGTTGCCTTGTACAGCTGTACCTTTTACATATATAGATAGATAGATGTGTGTATGGATAAATATCCACAGACATAACAGAAATATGCAATTATATATCTACATATTTATCTATATATACACATATATATAAATATATATATATATATATATATATATATATATATATATATATATATATATACATATATATATATATATATATATATATACAGATTATATATATATATATATATATATATATATAGATAGATATGCATACATATATATATATATATATATATATATATATATATATATATATATATATATATATATATATATATATATATATATATATATATATATATATATATATATATATATATATACATACATATATATATATATATACACATACATATATATATATATATATATATATACACATAGATATGTAAGGAATGCTGAAAGATGAAAGCAAACATAAGGGTTTTGAAGGGAATCCAGAGCAAGTAAGGAATTATGAAGTGCTCGCAGCGTATGCCACATAAAGCTGCACAAGTGTGAGTAGAGCACCACTCTTCACACCAGAGGCAGGGTTATACCAGTGGCCATAACATCGTTGAAGTGCTACGTCAACATTGTAAACAGACGGAATGTAGTACATGTTGCGACCACCTACACTTGTAACCCACAAATCGTTCGTAATCCATAACACCAGGAAAGACACGTATGTGCAAATATGAATGGATGGTGAGCCTGTGAATACACGAGGCAGCACAAAATGTGTGTAGGGCCCCAACGCTTATGCAATGTGTAAATGTGTGTCATGGCTGTGATATCAGGTGTATAATGGCTGTTATGCGTGGAAACTCAGCACGGGTGTGCAGGAGAAACTATGGATATGCGATTATGGACACAGGAGTGCTAGGGTATGTTGTGCCGGGTGCAATGGAGTGGCCCGTGGAGTTCAGCTAATACATAGGTGCGATTCCCAGATAGAGCGTCGTTTGCATGAAGACATGCGTGAATGGGTGTATCATTGTTGGATGTTGTGCGTCAGGGCTGGCAGCCCGGCAAGTAAAACCTATACGCCACCCATGAGCGGAATGGAGTTCTGCTGTGACAACCTCAAACCGGGAAAAGCAGAAAGACACAACTACATTAAGACAACAATATGTTGACGTACAGTCACAGTAACACAAACACACATCCTATCAACAGTAATAATATGAATGTGCACAGAAACAAACACAGTAGCAGGAATAATAGGCTACGCATACAAGTAATAGGTCGAATGACACTGTATCACATCCTAGTTAGCAGCGGCACCCCAGACATGAAAAATGTGCGACATCTGTCCGCTGTATAACGTGCAATATACTGAGCACAAGTTCACCGGAGTGAAGAGTCGGTGTCATAATGACTAAGGCAATAGTATGCTGTTGAAGCAGAGATAAAACTCAATACACATGTGTAAGTGTCCATGTCCTGGAAATGTATAGGTTAACGGACACACAGATGTATATATAGATAAAAACGTATATATACATATATCTATTTTAATTTACATACACATATATATTCATACGGATATATATATATATATATATATATATATATATATATATATATATATAGATATATATATATATATATATATATATATATATATATATCTATATACACACACACACACACACACACACACACACACACACACACACACACACACACACAAGGATATACCACGGATATATATATAGATATATATGCACAAACAACAGGTACTGATATATACACATACACACAAAACAAAATATATATGTCAGTGTAGATATACACATGTACATAAATAGGTTACTTCACAGCAATTAGGGGTAACATATTTACAGCCCGAGCATATGTGACTGAGAGGTCCAGTAAATAAACTTTGTACCCCCCACATCGCCCACCTAGGCTGGACAGACATACAGACAGGAAATACAGATCAATACACTGCCGCTGTCCAAAACACTGGTAGGAAAGTACCAGTGGGAGAGTTCTGCAAGGTCTACACTTTAAACATGTATAATGGTGTCCCTTGCGGGACCCCAAAAATTCAGGGTACATGTGAATCTGCTGACATTAATATGAGCAGGATGTAGGTGTACATGGAACAGTAGGTTGTGCAAGTGTGATAATACATGGGTTGACAAAACGTACAACATGTGTCCCGAGACGGGGAGAGTGGGCAATGTGTAGGGGTGTGCTCATACCCCTGCTGCGCTCGCAGTAAGTATTTGTCACGACTGCTGTAGAGGGGTGCCAGGTAGGTGGACCATGGGTATGCATTAATGGGCTTAAGTGTGCATGTGCTGGTTGGCATAGATGTAGTAGGCCCACCCAGTGGAAGTCATTAATATTCCTATGTGGGCATAGCATACACCTACACCTCCCACACCTGAAGAGCACATCTACCGGATAGTCTATAAACCATCGGGGGAATACATAGAGACCAAATCAGTGCCGTGTACCTGATTAGCATGGACTTCCATAGTTATGTATCAGAATGTAACAAAGTCCAACTAAACACTTCCAGAACTAGTGATATTAGGTGAACAGGTGGCGGAATACAGGTAACGACAGATGACAACATGTATGAGTCATAAACAGCAGGTACCTAGACAAACGTGAATGAATACATATGCTCTGTGACTGTGAATGTGTCTGGTTAATAGAACCAATCGTCTAAATGTGTCCCACAGGGTGTTATGCCTTGTCCCTGATACAGTGTTCATTCACAAACATCGGTATGTGAGTTCTGCTACTGATGGAAAGTGCATAATTTGCTGACCACCTTAGGTAGATGATAGCATAATAGAAGAGGTTCAACACCCATACGCCTGTGAGGGACACACCCGTCTGGGCAGTTGTGTCCTGCAAAATGACAGTTATGCCACATGGCCTGTGACTTTGGGAATGGAGGCTATATAGTGTGTGTAGTGGTGTCAGACATCAATTTGTTGTATCAGTAACAGCTACATGTAATAAGAAAGAGTATTATCAATTATAATGCTACATGAATAACCTTAACGTATGCAAACTGTGGAAGTCGTCCATTTACTACTGGCTGTGGGTATGTGTTGCCTTGACACATGTGTAAGCTCTACATATAGGATCTATAGGGCCACCACCATTCTGAATGGCCAAAGTGGAACCTGCTCTGTAGAAATGTCAGATGTACCAGGGCAGAACATACTTACAGCCATGCACAGTACAGAAATATACATATCGGAACAAATCAAAGCGTAGTCTAGCAGCAGTAAAGTTGCTTATGCTACTACATATGACATATCGACATGTCAGGTATACAAGACCTGTAACAAGCAACCAGTACAGACACGTATAACATGAGAATGTCCCCTAATCAGGACAGTTGCAATGGCTAGAGTATTGTCCATACCACTCAACCGTCCCTGAATGTCAGGTACGTCCCTGAGTTTGACTGAAAGTTTAACTCTGTCCCTCTTAATCCCTCCTAAAATAAGTGGCTGTTGAAGGAAAGGTGGTGAATTACACTTACTGACTAATGACAATAAGTAAGAGTTATAAACAACTGTTAACTCAGAATATGTGTATTAAATCATATGCTCTGATTCTGTCAATGTTTCAAGTTAATAGCACTACTTTTGTAAAAGTGTCCCTGATTTTTCTTGACCTGTCCCTGATTCTGTAGAAATGTGTCCCCGATTGGTGAAGAGTTCTGGTGTTGTCACATGAGATATGCGTGATGAGGGACTGTCCCATGCAAAGTGGGAAAGGTGTCCCTCCTACAGTCTCCCATTGTGCAATCTGAAAGGTGGACAACATGCAGTAGGTATGCAGTAGCATGACTCGGCGGACAGCTGCGTTAGCAAACTCAAGTCACATGTCAGCATTGCAGAGTATCGGTTCCCATGTATCAGGCAGATGGGAGCAGATCGTATGAGGAACACGCATATAATATCATTACGTCACTGGACAGGCCGCTGACTCCGTACAGTCGAACGCCTGCCATCGTAAAATGGTTACACATACCCGATACTGTAGTCATGTAGTCCGATGTAATACGGATCACAAGGGATCGCATACACCCAGCGTGAGTGACAAATGTAAGCGGAAATGTCGGTGAGCGAGCGGCTTTAAGCGTGTTTGTCTTCCAGTATGCCAGTAGTGCACTGCCAAAGAAATGTGGAGTCTAAACATGTATAAGGTGCTGTGACCAGAGGTCAGCAGTGCTTAACACTGTGCACACCCATGCACAACTGCTCCCACCTGCTGGAATGTGCCTTACCCAGTCTGTATACAAAGGCGTCGGCCTGTCCGCAAACAAAGAACCACCCTATACACGTGATGGTAGAAGTACCCTGTGCACATAGCTCATGTGAATTAACAATAGACCATGGCATATGTACAGACAATAGACCACACACACACCATACAGCGCAGACTTCCAACAGTATAGCAATGTACTGGCAGATATATCCGGATCACTGGTGTATGCATGCCTGGCCATCCTGTGTTTCAGTGTGTGAGCATGCCCAGTATGACTGTTATGCATGTTGTCGACCGACATTACCGTCATACCATCATGTGTGTGAGCATGCCAAGTATGGTCAACTGTATTGCATGTGTCACATGTCCAGATAGTTAGTACTGTGTTGCTGACCCCTCCATTCTACACAGACAGGTGTCATGCTGTGTCTGCAGGGTAGCTAATGGTCATGTGGCATTGACAGTTGCTACATGTCTGCATAGCGTGGGGGGACATCCAACCACAACCACAGTCCTACACAGCACCGTGGGTGGCGCACATGACTCTCACATGTGTAGGCTTGACGGGGGGCACAGCCAACAGTTGTACACATCTGCCGCTACTGTACTGCTATGCTGGGTACTCCATGTCAGTGTGTGGACCTACCTAAATTGCTGCTTGGAGGCATACCAGGGTAGTCTGTTCCCAGCTTTAATTACCAGCACAGTGGTGTTGGACATCCTAGCTTACACAACCTACATCAAACTGCCTGGCCTGCTGTCATCTGTGTGTGTCTTAAGGGGTTGGGGTCATTCATTGGGCATATCCATAGGCCATCGTTTATCATTTGTCTGTATTGGTCCACATCTATCCAGCTGCATGGAACGTGTGTGGGCTCTACGGACACACATGATGGTCAGCCCATATTCTGCAGTGGGTTAGGACACCCTGTGTACTACAGGCTACCATTGTGACCCCGTATGTGCTACAGAGGTCATAGTGCCACTATGGATGTGTACTGTCTGCTGCCCTAACATTTGGCCACCACAGTCACTTGTATGCTCACATACATACCATAGCAATGGGTAACTACACATTCTAATACAACTGCCACTTGTTAGGTCAATAGACATACCCTGGGTGTGTTCCGGACTTGAGGACGGTGCTGGAGTGCTGCCTATGTCAGATGCACACAGTGCACCACCTATACATGGCCGAGCACAGGTACTGTCATGTTTGGCATCCATTGTACTGTGTGCAGGTCAGAGAGGGGAAATCTGTGGGTACCTACTGTGTCAGTGCATATGCCTTGTGTTGCCTCTTTGCCAAGGGCAGGTCATACTGTGCACGGGCTTTCGCCGACTGTGCCCTGCTCAGGTAGTTCCTTCACCAAGTCACACTGTGCCTGTACAGGCCTTGGCAGTGGTGTTGGGCTGTGTGGCCCTGCCCCATGCTGTTCCTGCTGCAACTGTTACTGCAGGATAAGATTGTGTAGCATAGCAAATACTATAACAACTTGTATGCATGTAGCTTGTGAATACTGCAGAGCTTCAACAGATGTGTCTGGATAC
Organism: Protopterus annectens; assembly: GCF_019279795.1. Classification (NCBI taxonomy): domain Eukaryota; kingdom Metazoa; phylum Chordata; order Ceratodontiformes; family Protopteridae; genus Protopterus; species Protopterus annectens. The sequence goes on along the minus strand of NC_056729.1, from coordinate 855,292,781 downwards.
CAGAGCTGTGAACTGAGCATCCCAAACACATGCACAAGTATATGTCTTGCCTGTGCATCCGCCTCAGTATGGTGTGAGTGTTCAGGTGTGTGTGCATTGCTGATGGGTGTCATCAGCCATGACACCAGTGTTTACCCAGCATCCCCCACTAGGAAACTGTAGGGAATGTCCATATTGGCATTGGTGTGCTACAGCTGTGTCAGAAGCCATATATCGGACACATCATAGCTTCCAGGGCAGACAGCACATACATTCAATCTCATGCCCTGGCCATCGCATATGGCTTAGCTGTTGGAGGGTATGCCCCTGCAGTGACTGTAGGCCCTACCCCGCTCACCAGGTGGTGCTACGTAGTGTATGTGTGTGCAGGCTATAGCACCCAGTACCCCAGGGTAGTCATCCATGTGGTTGAACAGATGCATATTGCTGGTCTACTAATCACATGTGTTGAGGACATGTACATGCTCACTAGCATGTGTTGACATGGTGTCTGTGAACTGCTGCAATACTCTGGATGCAGATGCCTGTGAGATACCCATGATATCCCCAGTTGTGCTGTGTGAGGTACCTGTGGCTAGTACACCTAGGCCAGCACATACCATGGCATCCACTGTGATGTGTTTCCCTCGGCCTGTTTGACGTGTCAGGTGTGGCAGGCACAGGTCAACAAGCTGCTGTAGGAGGTCTCTGTCCACCCCATAGTGTTCCAACATCCCCAGCCCATGTAGCACCTGGTAAGCCACCCTTGGTCTATAAAGTCTTATGTCACCCCAGTAAGGGTTGTTCAGCAGCATACACATCCTCACTGCCCCAGCCTTCTGCACATGTTTGTATATGTTGCCTGCTGCAGCCCATGTCATTTGGTTGGACTGTGTCGTGAAATGTCCCTGCAGGTATAAATCGGTGGTGTAGAGTGCGGACAAAACCTGTGTGTATGCTGTTTGCTCACATTAACGTACTGTTCATATGCGGGCTGGCCATGTCATCTGCTGATTGTGCTGATCAACACCTGTTTGTGCAGCATGTACACCCTGACTACCCCACCACTGCTGTCATCCGTCCCAATGTCACCAGGCAGGTATAGACACACCCCTAGCTTAGGTGTGCTAAGGCAGGAGCACTCCCGAGGCACAGTACTGCAATGTACATACAGTATGCCTGACCCCCCTCCCATGCTGTCAACTATATTCGAGACCTGCACCCGGCTGACTACACACATACACTCCAGGGACCAGCAGCACACCCTGGTGATAAATGTGATACACTATAGTCAACCTCATCTGCATAGTATAGTCTTCTAATGAATAGTTATATGACCCATACCGAACCTCCAAATTAATAACCACTGCTCAGTGTCGCTCAGATCCATACACAACTGGCAACAGGTGCCTTACTATCACCATATTCGAACAGAACAGACAGGATCCCCAACCCCTCATGGTGATGCAGTCTACTACCCTGTTGATGCCATCAGTCTCAGCCTTACTGGCTACCTGTACATGCTCATTCTCTATTCTGTGTCGCATGGTGTGGGTGCACAATACTGTGAGGGTAATTACCACATAGGCAGGGGTCCTCACCTCAACACTATCGAGTGTGCGTTATAGTGTTGTTGACTCCGGGAGTGTGGGCATGTTATTGTGTGTTTCTGTGTATGTCTGTGTCTGTTCTCATCCTGTAATGTGACAGGGTATTACTGCTACACAGTGAGGCCTCATGCTATCAAGTGGCCTCTAACGTTACCATCGGCCAGACCGCTGTGTAAACCCCCCGCATCATGTCAACATACCTGTGATGTGACCTGGTATGGATGTCACGTCTCTAGCCACTGTAGCCTATTAAACAGCCCACATGCTTCTGGATCAGTAGATGTGTGGACATCTGTGGTATGGTAGCCTTTCTAACAGTCAGGTTGAGGCTACGTATAGCATGCTGGTATTGCCATACATGCCTGTGAGTACTCCACATTTACACATGGGAAACTGCAAACACTGCTACTTGTTGGCACATGCAAGTAAACCATAAGGAGGGAACCAGGGCATCATTACCAACATGCTGTTACTGTTGTTACCAAGACACATACTGTGAACATATAACAATGCATTATAAACCTGTACTACATGGTATGTCTGGTGCGTGTCAACAGTACACAACTAATGTAATATACACTTTTCTCACTATTCTGTTCACCCTGTGCATCAGACCATTTGAGCATGTCCTTGCACCGATGGTGTGGATGACAGGGATGTGGCACAGGCATCATCATATGCACAGGGTGATAATGTTTGCCAGGGGCATAGGCTGCACCAGTTGATGACATCATGACATCATGTGTGTGGGTAAAGGCCGGTGATCTGATTGGACATGTGTGGTTGTTATGCATGTGGGTGTTGCGGTGCCCTACAGATGTTTTTACTGTGTGCGTGTATGATTGCACACAGTTCTGCCTTTTGTCAGGCCTACACAGGGGTATTATTGACAGCTCCAGATTGTACAGACCAGGATGTACAGCTCACTGTGTCCAGCCATGGCCACATGACCTGTGCCTGCCAGGGATTGCACGGGCACTACCAGGCAGAGGTACAGATTGGCTACTGTCCGATGACACATGTCCACTGGAACTGTGTCCCCACTGGGAACGTCCAGGGCCATGTCCACATGTCCTGCTGTGTCCTGGTGTAGACAGCGCAGCACCAGCTGCACTGCTACTGCTACCGGCACTATGGGAGCGGGCATGTGAGGTGGCTCGTTCATGTTGACCTGCACTAGGTGGTGTAGCTGGCCTATGCCCACATGGCCTATGCCTCACTCCTACCAGATGTTCCAGCACAGACAGCTCACGCTCGAGGATTACCATGCCACGGTCAAGGATTCCGACAATGTCACCCAATCGCGTGTCCAGAACATCAGCAATCTGCTATTGAGCATTTGCCAATGCCTGGATGTTGTCGTTTAGAGTATGGATAGCAGCCCTCTGAAGCCTCTGCCCTTCTCTGTTCTGCCGTTCAGCACATGCCTGTGCCGCCATTACAGTCTGGAACATGCGTCTGGTGACACCAGCTGCTGCGCTCTGTCCTGAAGGTGCATGTCTGCCAGAGGTCCTCCTACGAGCAGCACTGGCCACATGCCTGTGTGGCACATCTGTAGTCATTACACTGACACCATGGTGTAGAGACACACCTTCTGTAGCCACCACATGTTCCTGTTCCAAGCTAACACACGCTGACTGTCCTTCCTCTATGGCCACTGGTGATGGGGTATGTGTTGGCATGAGAACTGTGTGCAGGTAAGAGAGGGACATAGCTGGGATAACAACCATTGGCACAGATTCAGCCCCTGACAAACCTGCCTGTACCTCATGCATACGTTCATCACTGCTAGTATCTGTGGAGACACTAACATCAAATGGACAGCAGGATGGTAACGCACCTACATCACCTGTGAATGCAAAGAAAGACTCTACATTACAATACACACACACACACACACACACACACACACACACACACACACACACACACACACACACAGACGCACACACAGACACACCATGCATGTGATTTGACAGACGGCATGCAGCATGCATGTGATACAGTAGATGGCATGCAGCTCAGACATTAATAGTGGTAGTTAGCATACCTCCCTGGGTTGCACGCAAGAGCAAGCAGGTTTCATATCAGTAGCCATGCAGTTCACACAATCATGGTAGTAAGCATGCATCCCTGTGATACACCATGTGGACCAGCACAGGTTAACAGTACACATGGCTGAAGTGACCTTGACATGTAATCTGCTGACGTGTGCATTGACATGCATACATGTCGGACACAATGGTGTCCTGACACATGTACGGCGTTGTAATGGGTATCACATTGCAGTGTTGTCTGTATGCCCTACAGATAGAATACACGTTTAGCAAATGTGCATGAGCATGGAAGGGTAGTGTGAGGTGTCTACATTGCTATACAGTGTGAAGTACAGACACTGTGCCATTGCATGGCATCATGAGGTGTCTATATTGCTATATAGTCTGTAATATGCACACATTGCATAGGCATAACTGTGTGTATACACATGACATAACTGTGGATTGTGACCCACATTGCTGAGGTGTATACACACCAAACCATGCTGTGTCATGTGACAGGTCACTGGAAGATCTATGGATGACACCCCTGCACAACTACTACAGAGTCTTAGCTGCCTGGCAACCATGTCCACACATGGCAGACTTGTCAATACACAATGTCCCACATGACATTGATGTCCCACACACACGAGGTGCACGGCTGACGGTGATGTCCTACAGCAGCAAGGGAAATGTACGGTATCTGTGGCCTGATGTGGTGTCAATGTCTGTGGAAGCTGTACAGGTGACTACTGTCATGCTATGACACAGTCGTGATGTTCAACACATCTTATATGGTCGACTTACGTGACACCTCCACTAGTGCTGCACAGGCTTTTAGGATGTCCAGTGTACCACATCAACTGTATAATCAGTCAACTAAGGCTATAGTTGGACCATGTGTGGACAATGTGCAACAGGGTGTATGCACATCACATCTACTGTGTGGCTACATGTCTCTGGCCATCCTCCATGGCCATGTGTGAGCATGTGTTGGCCAAATGTTTGTGATGGCCATCTATCTCACATGTCTGTGTAGTCCCATATGACATACACCCATAGATGTCAGATATGTCACCGTCCACAGGGCTATGCAGACAACGGGTTGTATGTTTGGTATGTGGGTATGTATTATGGGATAGTGTGACAATATTGCAGCCAGAACATGGGACATGTTAGATGGCACATCACAATGTGTGCACCCATTGCAGGGGCATATAACACAATGGTGACTCCTGTGGGCTGCCCATATCCCAGCTCACTGTGTGGTACTGTTTGCGTACCACACGTGTTGTTCCAATGTATAATACATATGCCGACATTGAACAACACCTCCATCGTTGTATGCACAGCTGTCCACACATGTAGCAATGACAGATAATGTGGTTTCATGTCGGTGTTTCATTTCATTTGTATATATTGCACATGGGTAGCCAGTGTGAATGATGGGAGATGCGACCTGTATATCGTGACTGGACCATACATCATGTGTACATGTGTTAAATGGCCACATGGCAAATAGATATATGCATTAATATGCCTGATACTGATGATAGTCTCACCTGCAATGGACTGATGTCTGTGTGGCATGCCAGAGGTACCTGTATAGGGGTGACACAGCAATTTGAACATTATCCATGACTGTATGACAGCCACAGGGTACACTGTGCATGTTAACACATTCACCTGTACAATAGCATATAGTATGCACATGTGTGCATACACAGGGTAGCATACTGTAGTATGCAGCATGTGTGTAAACATACCATGCATATGATGTTACATTACATATTGTACAGTGACACATGCAACTAAATGGGATATAATAGTCATATGTGCAGTAGTGACTTACCAGGCAACTCCAGGCTCATTGGTTGGGAGACACCCACCTCCACAATGGCAGCTAGTGGTTGTGGATGCTGTTCTGAGGGTGTCCCCAGGCTGGCCAGTAGCTCCTCAGTATGTTTGAGTGGGGGCTGGGTTGGTGGCCCACCACCTGTTCCACCTTGTTCCCGGGCGATTGCAGTGGAACGCTGTTTCGCATGTCGTATCAAGTCCGTGCAGCGTCTGTGCACCTGCTGGTAGTTGCGGTTATGGCCACCCACATCATTAACCCACCTGCAAAGGTCTTGCCACAGGTCATCACGCTGCTGGGCATGCTGTGGCACATGACTGAACAACACCTCGTAGTTCTCATGGTGGTACGGGATGAGGACATCATCCTCCTGGCGGCTGTACACTGGCAGGCATGAACGAGGCATTATCTGGAAGACATAATGATGGTGACAGGTCACAGTATCACAGAGATGTACAGAGATACAGCTGCACATACATTTGTATTAAATCTAGTACATCTGCACAGTTATCTTTGCAAATCATCATGACACTGACATGACTGACATGTTTGTGTCACACATGTAACACCCGTTATGCATTGGATATCATCACCATATATGTGTGTCACCTCATTACATTGTTCATACTCCATGTGAATGCTGTTTTGATGTGGGCATGTCTGTTTGCCTGTACTGGTGTTCTTACCTATCAGCACATGCCTGGATGTGTCCACAGTGATGCTGTTGACCTTGATGCTGTGTATATGTCACATATCAACACATACACTGCCTTAATGGACATGAGCAGTGACAATGCACACATGCACACGGAACCTTTACATGCATGTGTTTTGCCATATACATCTACACGGCACTGTACAGTAGTTCAACATCCTGCCACAGATCACCTGTGTTGCACATGTGATAGACATGGGACAATGGCTAGCCGGACATCATTTGCAGGGATGGTTATCAACTATAGCATGTACGGGCAAGGTTTCCTAGCTGTATCCGACAGCCATTTTGCCACCGTGAGGTGCATCAGTGCCACATTACTGATCCAGACAGTTAATAATACATCTACCATGCGGTCATCACACCATGTATGACAGAGATGACATGTGCAGCTTTGATGGACAGAGTTGCATGGTATGGTGGGAGTATGTAACATGTATGGCACAGGGATCTGTCCAGCATGTGGCGATCCTTGTAGTAGGATGGTGGCTGTCCATGACGTATGTCTTTCAGATCAGGATATGTACGTGTAGCATGTCCAACATCACAGTGTAGCACATATCTTTATGCAAGGTAGCCAGCATGCTGCATACTGGAGGCGAGGATTGTGAAGGCTGGTATCGCCCATCCACGCATGGCCAATACCCCTTAAAGGTGATATGTGATCCGATATTGGTCACCCGAGTGCTGAGTATGCCTGTCCAATGATCTCCATGCTCATGGATGGCACCCTGTCAAGACATGGGTGCCTCGTATGACTACCTAATAGGCCTGGAGACGTCACCAACTCAGGGAGGTGTACTGCACAGCACCATCCCTTACACAGTGTCCATAATGTTGACCGCTGCCTAGGTGGTAGTTAATGGGTACAGGGTTATTCACCTAGCGGTGACAATGCTATTATCAGCTGTCAGATTGTGCACATATGTCACACACCTCACCCACAAAGCCCATTCTGTATGTTGTCCACTACACTGAGACAGCTATTGCTCCTAGGTCATGGCCATTCACATCCTTAAATACACAGATGCCTCCCATTTGTCTGTGTGGTATGGGCTACAATGATGGGGGAGTACAAAACATTAACCCTGTTTTACTGTAGCTGCCACTGGTGTGATATGCACATGTCACTCTGACATCTTTTGTAGCGTTGATTCTGTCAACAGGTCACTGGTAGAACACTCCTGTGACATACAAAGGTACATCTAGTATACTCAGTGTAGCTGGAACACGGTATGAGTGATGATGTCCTATGACCTGTCACAGGTATGCTATGCAGTGTGAAATCATCCGTTCTGTCATCTACTTCTGTACTGCTAACATCTACATTGATAAAGGTTCATAGACTTGCAGACCATACTCAGCAGGGTAATAGTGCAGTGCCTCCAATTATGACTGTCGTATCCACTTGTGGGTTGCAGTGGGTTGATATTATCCAACACCCTATCTGTATTGCATATTCATGCTCAGCACTTGTTCAGAACTTGTGAGCACTTCATGAGCTACTAATTACTATAGCACCCATTCCAGCTCATCTCTTACAAGTACACTGTCTGTCCTTACATTTCCAGCTTGTTTACAGTATAACAGCTGTTGTACACATGTAACTCACATATCTCGTGAGACATGGTTGAATATACAGGCATGTCCAACTGCCATGTACCAGTGCTATTGCCTGTCTATATGATGAATATGGTGAACATGTGGCAAGAGAGCAATTGTCTCATGTACACAGTCAATGCTCACCTCCCAACATACGACACTACAGCCTGTGGGAGATGCACATATGTAGCCATGCTGGGGGTAATGCTCTCACCAACCCAGACTGTACCTGACATTCATGTGGGGACGTGTAACATTTGCAACACACCCTACTCATCACATAGTCTCACAAGATCTCCACCACCACAGGCCACACATAGTATGAGTACGACATTTGCAGAACCTCTCCATACTCTGTGTAGGCACCAGAGGCAGCCCCCATCACCAAACACAACAACAATTACTTATAGCCCACAGACTCATGTGTGCCCATCAACTACAGCCAATAGGGTGTTATAACATACCCAACACACCAGTCATAGGTGACTCTATAGGCGGTCACACTGATGTCCCACTCAGCAGGCTACACAAGGCGATAGTCGCTTTCATCTAGCTGTCGGGTAACTGGTTCTGCAACATAACCTATGCACCCATGCCACACCTCACCAGGTAAAATTTGACTGTCATTCTCCATGTTAGTGTGACTGCCCTGAGATGTAACTTCCCAGACTACATGTTCAGGGATATGCAATAGCTCTCTGGTCTTATAGCCCAGAAGGTGTCGGCCAAGCCCTGGGGAGCATTCTGCATTCATCCAGACTAGATACCACTGTACAACAACTGACTGTTTCACTTCAACAGTTGCCTATGCTTCTGCTGTCATTCCAGAGGCATCCGGTATTTGTCTGCTTTGAATGAAATGGTCTACAAAACACGATGCTTTGGCACAGATGACCTGCACCTGTCAGCCTTGGGAGTACAGATAACATGTAAGGTTCTTGCTACTCCTATACTGCCTGTCTTGCACAGTTTTCAATAACATTCGCCACCAGAATGGAAACAGGCAAGCAAAACATGGGGTCATGTGACTCAATGCTTGACATCATCTCTGATGCATGCAGGCATGGCACTCCTTATAATGGAACACTTCAATATCTCTGCAGTGACTGGGACCTGCCTCTAGGCTCCTCAGAGCACACCTGCACTGACAGGTTATACACAGACCACACCTTTCAGTCATGTAACCTGGACCGGAACACCCACGGCTGAGGTGTGTCCATATTTCACTATGTTGTTCACACCTCCTGGCTGGTTACTTAGCACAATGCATCAGAGGTGATCCATGTGCAACTAACTGTGGCCAGAACTGCTATACACATTGTAACATGCTACGGATTCAACAACATACCCCACGGTTACTGGCCCTCATTTCTTGGTGTACTGGACAGTAGGGTTCAGACAGGTACTACTGATGTGCGACTGACACTACCCCACACTTAACTGGGATAGCTACTCATGTACCGACACATTAGGCCAACACTGTCCAGGATTCATAACCTCCACTCGGCTGGATCAACCCATACACACCACCACCAAGACCAACAATATCCTAGACATGGACATTACCAACATGTCACTGGTGTTCCACACCTGTGGTTATCCCCTCGTTGGTAGTTTCCAAACATATGCAATCACCCTTGTTATCCACATCCCGGCACCACACCCTTCACGGCATACACAGTACAAGATTAGTACAACACCTACTACAGACATCTTATGACAGCAGTAGTAAACGTCATGACACCCGTGCAGATGGACAATGCACATACAAATGCTGAAGCATACCCCAGTGCACTTCATTAGCACTTACACGACTGCATGGATCATGCTATTCCAAACAGAACCATGATGGTACCCACCAGATAACGGACACCACTCTGGGGGTCCAGTTCCATGGACATAATGTACAACAAAAGGTGGAGGCTGTTGCAAAGTGGAGTACAATCCCTTGGGTGGGGTAGCTCACTGGTCAGCCTCAGTAGGGCTCCGGGATCCCTTATCACATCCTCCAAACCTAGCTACGTAAACATTACTGCAACACATTCTAGGGTGTACCACAAAGCATTATGGAGGTATGCCAGTAGTCAACGGCAATACCCACATCTGCTCTGACATACGACGGTTACTCAGGAACATTACAGAACCGAGTGAAGTTGGCAACATCCTGGTGGATGGGTTCAATGCTAACTTTACACCCTTTCACTTCCTATAGGGCCATAATCCATGCAGGAACATTGCGGAGTCCCTGCAGTCATAACTACACAGTTCCAACCTGCACTCTCTAAGGCCTGGAACACAGACTCCATGTGACCGTCCAACATCCCAGACTGTGATTTACTCAAACCTCGGAACGACATGTCTCCCCACTTGGCCACCAGATTCACTAATATCCTTGTATCAGACATTGTGGCCCCTGAATAGTGCACAGCAATAGTTATCACACTCCACACAGGTGGCGTCACAGTGAACCAGAGGGACTATTGCCCTTTACGCCTGACTGGACTGTTCTGCAAGGCTATGGGGCACATCATCATGGAAGTCATTCACAGAGCCATTGGTGGGCTCCAGACCTTTGATGCCACCCAGGTTGGACTTGTTAGGGCCAGACCATGGCTCCTACACCTGGTGGACTCCTTTGATACAGTTACCAGGGTAGTTGAGACATGGTTGAATATACAGGCATGTCCAACTGCCACATACCAGTGCTATTGCCTGTCTATATGATGAATATGGTGAACATGTGGCAATAGAGCAATTGTCTCATGTACACAGTCAATGCTCACTTCCCAACATACGACACTACAGCCTGTGGGAGATGCACATATGTAGCCATGCTGGGGCTAATGCTCTCACCAACCCAGACTGTACCTGACATTCATGTGGGGACGTGTAACATTTGCAACACACCCTACTCATCACATAGTCTCACAAGATCTCCACCACGACAGGCCACACATAGTATGAGTACGACATTTGCAGAACCTCTCCATACTCTGTGTAGGCACAAGAGGCAGCCCCCATCACCAAACACAACAACAATTACTTATAGCCCACAGACTCATGTGTGCCCATCAACTACAGCCAATAGGGTGTTATAACATACCCAACACACCAGTCATAGGTGACTCTATAGGCGGTCACACTGATGTCCCACTCAGCAGGCTACACAAGGCGATAGTCGCTTACATCTAGCTGTCGGGTAACTGGTTCTGCAACATAACCTATGCACCCATGCCACACCTCACCAGGTAAAATTTGACTGTCATTCTCCATGTTAGTGTGACTGCCCTGAGATGTAACTTCCCAGACTACATGTTCAGGGACATGCAATAGCTCTCTGGTCTTGTAGCCCAGAAGGTGTCGGCCAAGCCCTGGGGAGCATTCTGCATTCATCCAGACTAGATACCACTGTACAACAACTGATTGTTTCACTTCAACAGTTGCCTATGCTTCTGCTGTCATTCCACAGGCATCCGGTATTTGTCCGCTTTGAATAAAATGGTCTACAAAACACGATGCTTTGGCACAGATTACCTGCACCTGTCAGCCCTGGGAGTACAGATAACATGTAAGGTTCTTGCTGCTCCTATACTGCCTGTCTTGCACAGTTTCCAATAACATTCACCACCAGAATGGAAACAGGCAAGCAAAACATGGGGTCATGTGACTCAATGCTTGACATCATCTCTGATGCACGCAGGCACGGCACTCCTTATAATGGACCACTTCAATATCTCTGCAGTGACTGGGACCTGCCTCTAGGCTCCTCAGAGCACACCTGCACTGACAGGTTATACGCAGACCACACCTTTCAGTCATGTAACCTGGACCGGAACACCCACGGCTGAGGTGTGTCCATATTTCACTATGTTGTACACACCTCCTGGCTGGTTACTTAGCACAATGCATCAGAGGTGATCCATGTGCAACTAACTGTGGCCAGAACTGCTATACACATTGTAACATGCTACAGATTCAACAACATACCCCACGGTTACTGGCCCTCATTTCTTGGTGTACTGGACAGTAGGGTTCAGACAGGTACTACTGATGTGCGACTGACACTACCCCACACTTAACTGGGATAGCTATTCATGTACCGACACATTAGGCCAACACTGTCCAGGATTCATAACCTCCACTCGGCTGGATCAATCCATACACACCACCACCAAGACCAACAATATCCTAGACATGGACATTACCAACATGTCACTGGTGTTCCACACCAGTGGTTATCCCCTCGTTGGTAGTTTCCAAACATATGCTAATCACCCTTGTTATCCATATCCCCGCACCACACCCTTCACGGCATACACAGTACAAGATTAGTACAACGCCTACTACAGACATCTTATGACAGCAGTAGTAAATGTCATGACACCCGTGCAGATGGACAATGCACATACAAACGCTGAAACATACCCCAGTGCACTTCATTAGCACTTACACAACTGCATGGATCATGCTATTCCAAACAGAACCATGATGGTACCCACCAGATAACGGACGCCACTCTGGGGGTCCAGTTCCATGGACATAATGTACAACAAAAGGTGGAGGCTGTTGCAAAGTGGAGTACAATCCCATGGGTGAGGTAGCTCACTGGTCAGCCTCAGTAGGGCTCCGGGATCCCTTATCACATCCTCCAAACCTAGCTACGTAAACATTACTGTGACACATTCCAGGGTGTACCACAAAGCATTATGGAGGTATGTCAGTAGTCAACGGCAATACCCACATCTGCTCTGACATACGATGGTTACTCAGGAACATTACAGAACCGAGTGATGTTGGCAACATCCTGGTGGATGGGTTCAATGCTAACTTTACACCCTCTCACTTCCTATAGGGCCATAATCCATGCAGGAACATTGCGGGGTCCCTGCGGTCATAACTACACAGTTCCAACCTGCACTCTCTAAGGCCTGGAACACAGACTCCATGTGACCGTCCAACATCCCAGGCTGTGATTTACTCAAACCTCAGAACGACATGTCTCCCCACTTGGCCACCAGATTCACTAATATCCTTGTATCAGACATTGTGGCCCCTGAATGGCGCACAGCAATAGTTATCACACTCCACACAGGTGGCGCCACAATGAACCAGAGGGACTATTACCCTTTACGCCTGACTGGACTGTTCTGCAAGGCTATGGGGCACATCATCATGGAAGTCATTCACAGAGACATTGGTGGGCTCCAGACCTTTGATGCCACCCAGGTTGGACTTGTTAGGGCCAGACCATGGCTCCTACACCTGGTGGACTCCTTTGATACAGTTACCAGGGTAGTTGATGATGGTAAGGGGGTCCACACAGCCTGCATTGTCCTCTCATTGGCTTTCAGCACCGTTCTCCATTCTGGTATTGACAACATACACATCCACCTGCACATCAACCCCTACATCTCAGGATGTTATGCAAAGTGGCTCATAGACAGGACCCACACAATGAGGGTAGGATACCGTAGTACCTACTGTATTTCAGTTACACTTGGCATACCACAGTCCTCAGTCATAGGGCCCCTCATGTTTGGTATATGCTTCCCTGAGGTACAGCCTAGCACAGAGGGACTTTCCCTGACTAGGTTTCCAGACAACTGCATACAAGGCGCCATGACTGATCCACCAGCTGATACAGACTCCCTCCATAAGGGTGTCACTGTGACAGATACCTGATGTCGATAACATGGCCTCAAGCTGCATGACACATGGTACATGAACATCCCCTTTGGATTATACCAATCACCCACTGACTATCACATAGGTGGTAGTCCCCTACATACATGTGACATTATACGGGATTTTTGTACATACGTATGTAGCACCCACTCCTTTGATAACCATATTGCCAATGTGGCATGGATATCCTTCTACGTGGCCACCCTTATCTGTACTGTGTTTGTAGCTGGAACAAAGGCACCCATTGTACCTCTAAACTCCTGATGTATACACACATTCAAGGGTACAACACCCCTTTTAGGGTGTACCTTACAGAACAGCAACGGCTTTACATACCACAACATTAACACACCATGAGGATTATTGAGCTCCAAAGGTTGACGTATGCTACAGTACTACGGACACCATGACTGTACACATTTGCATACTGCATACTCAGGGGTGACCTCTGCTGAACATACAGGGTCCATGTCCACAACAATATTCATGGATATACTCCACATAAGCGACATAAGCAAAAGACACTGACAGCAACATGGCTCATGGATATGTGCACAAACGCAACAATGAGTGGGATGTTCTTGAGGGTTACATTCCCAAACCAGACACTTACCATGCTTTGGAACATGATTCCTATGTACATCACACAGAGACACTCAGTAGCACTGTTTATGAGATACCTCACTTGGTGGATGGGAGACACACATGTACGGCAGGGATCACTGCAGTGGCTGTACTGTGCAGAGGTGCAGGTAGCACATGGCTCTGCTGTTCACAGACAGGACACTACCCTAGAGAGGTGCCGCCGGTGTAAACACTGTAGTTGGGCTTACACATAGACTTGCTAGACAGCATAGTACCTCACTATGAACCTGTGAAGCTATTACATGTCCTTTGTGCATGGTTAATTGAGTAGCTCTTCCATTTCGATTAGCTATCATGCTGTTACAGTGTCCCGTGACTACAAGCCATATGTATCCTGTTATTGTGTATTGTACATGCCAATAGACGATACCTTTTGTTTGCATGATATAACTGTTATGCTGTGTAGATTATCTGACATATCTACCTACAATACTGTACATTACACATATTTTACATATTATCCCATAATGCAAAGCATACTTGCACAGCAGGACCACCTTAGGCATGTTATTGTCGTTATATGCCCATACATTTGCCTACTGTGACAGTATATCAACATATACTATCCCCTGCTATGGCACGTACTTGTTGGACATACCCTACCACTGACGGCGGGTGGTGTGGAATTGTTCTGTTTAAAGCCCTCATGTAGCATCCCTTGTGGTGACTGTGATGTTTACCTTGTGGCCTACAGCAGGACACACAATTTCTACAAGCATTACTATGCTCAGCAAGACATCACTACATAATACCTTTTCCCACTTTATGCTTTGCGGACACTTTTAATTAATACAAAACAGGCTATACATACACTAACATACTGAGTATTCTACATACCTTGTTAGCATTCCAAACTTTCGTAAATATCTCTCTTACACCTTTACTGTTTAAACGGTTCTATGGTATGAGCGTACGGTTTGAATGTCTGGCAAGACATCCTTATATATGTCGATACCTGTAACATGTGGTTTCCTGCCGCCAATTGGTGTTCCTGAGTAAATTATTACATGCATATCAGCTGTGCAGCTACTCCATTCGCCAGTTAGGTGGCAACAATGGGGTATAATTGAATTCTCCTCTTGGGCGTTGCCATTTTGCCCTACCTTCAGGGAGACGGCCTGTACGTGTTTTGTTGTGTGGAATTGCAACTGCTATTTGTAGAGACACGGATATTTTGGATTCATGTCCCCCGTGGATTGTGTGTGGCGGCTAGCGTACGTGGTTCTACATGTGAGTGTACCTGTCATCTCAACCGTCTGATAAGGGACTATTGCAAACAAAACCTGTAACATCGCCGTCTGTTCCATTATACAACAGCTACGATTTCACATGGCACCTTTACAAATGTGTTTCTCACAAGGTATGTTAACGCTTCTGCAGATGTAATTGAGTGAGTGGATGTTTGTGATGTTATTACAGTCTGTATTGCTATTGTTTCATGTGTGGGAGATGTAGGTGGGTGTACATAGTATATACAGGTTTGTGGGGACTGCATTTCTACTTATTCCATATATGTGTGTGGGCTCCTTCCCTAATTGAAGACCTATCAGTTAGTAGACTGAAACTATGGTTGTTACGGGCTTATACATTGGGCCGTTGTTAATTGGTTTCTATATAGTATGCAGGTGAGGTTGATACTTCCATACCTCCGGAAATACAGCGATATGTAAAGGAATGTTACTAAATGACAGCTGTCCCGTGTATTTCTGTCACAGATATTTGCACTCATTGCAGTCGTGTTGGTGACTGAACCTCTTTGGCATGGGTTGCCACCTTTTCAAATGGCCATAGTGGGACATTTGCAGGACACACATCGGTGTTTACAGGCCGACACATACCCATGGTCAGTACACAGGTTAGCATATACTTTTATCCTGAATACATACTTATTCTTGTAGCACTTTAGCTACTTATCATGTTTCATGTAACATTTAAGTTTTTTAGATACAGGCATAACTATTTAATACAACTATTACATAATATATGGGACATAATTATGTCCTACAATCTTGGACATTTGCCCTTTTTAGTATTTTTTGTCAGGACACAACTGCCCAGGGAGGGGCTGTCTCTCTTAAAGTGGGACAGGTGGTAACCATATGCCTATGGCCAGCTATAACCAAACCTACCATAATGATCTACCTCCCAGTTAGCACTAACAGACACACGATGCAAACACACACACACACACACACACACACACACACACACACACACACACACACACACACACATTACAGTCCCACGGAAATGAACACGGCACCCTCAACACACACATACACAGACTACGGCAATCACAAACACAGTTGAACACAGTACCTACGTGGACCGCAACACCGGCAGCGATAACTAAATGTCCCTTAATATCGTGATAATATTACACGCTGTTCTAGTGTTCCGGTACTGTGTTCTTTCGGTCTTTCAGCCTCGTGATTACGTGTGTCGGTATGTGACACATTCCAGAGTTGGCAGTATCCTATTTATTTGTACCTCCATGGTTGTGTACATGTCATTGACCTATCTACATATTTGCAGATATAGGTGAATCTGTATATATCAACATATATCTCTCTATCACCCTTTCTATCTCTATTATGTATATGTATATATATATATATATATTTATGATAGAGAGAGTGACAGGCAGAATACACCATTCATTGTGTACATGTTGGTGTATACTGTTACCTGGACTCCGCACATTTGTGTTTGAACCTGTCACATTACACACCTGCCGTTGGTACATCTTGGGTAGCTTAGTGTTAGGTGATTGTGTACATGATTGCGTGTTCTACTCTTGGCAGTGGTCATTTTACCCTTCAGAGCAGGCATTATTAGTACAGGGGTGAATAATGCTGGTTTCACCTGTTCTGGACATCATTGACCGTGATCTGCGTGAAATTCAGAGAAGCTTAGCCCTGTTTTGCGCATATCCATATAGTCATATTTAAACGACACTTACCAGCACTGGGCAATGCATATTCCCACTAACATGTGCTAAACATGATCTGATGATCTGCATCCAACATGCATTATTCGTGCCTTCGGGATTACATTACATCCCTTGCAGGACGTGGGACTGGGAACATGCACAACAGTCACTGCATTTACCACTTCGGCATCTGTTTTGTATGTGGACTATACTACGGCTGTTACTCCATACTGCGATCAAATGGGTAACTCAGTTAGTTTACATATGAATGAGACCTATTAATGGTATGTCCAAGTGGTGTTTAATGGATGTGCTACAGCATTGGGTATGTATGTCACAGTGAGCCACACACTATAATGTGCTACACCTTCACACAACCGTAGGTGGAGCATGCTGGAGTGACAGATACCTGTCATGGGTGCACCCCATGCTTCGCCACTACATCCATGATTGCATTATATGGAGCCCCTCATTAACGCACCAGAGAATCCATGCAAAGTGTTTGGGGAACAGTGACTACACACATGGATCCCACAATTGGCTCTGCTCCAGTGAGCGACAGTTGGTTACTCGATGTGGTGACAACAGCAGACACTGTTTGCCTCGATTGAATGGCCTCTGACAATCGGGCGTGTACCTACTGATGTACCTAGGAACCTATACACACAGTACCAACATATGCTGATAGGTGCATGTACTGTTCAGGTGTTGACATTCCTTGTTCCAATAGCTGTTGTGTGTACAATGGTTGAGGGCTGCCTATGTAGGATTCACACAGTAGGCCACCTATACATTACAATTTACAGGTGGTCATGTGTGTGCCATCCATTTTACTGTGTGTGCAGGTGGAGAGGTGTGTCAGTCCGTAGGGGCCTACACTGTCAGAGTATGTGCTATACGTTCCCTCTTTGCCAAGGCATAGGCATATTGGGCATGCCTCCGTCTGCCTACTGGGGCTGGCACAGGGTGTTCGTGGTCTGAATCCCTCTGTGCCTGTGATGGCCTTGGCAATTGCGGTGGGCTGTGAGGGCCTTCACCATTTTGTCCCTGCCGCAGCTGTTTCCGCAGGATCATATTATGTAGCATGGCACATACTATGAAGATGTGGGCACACGTGCTTGGAGAGTACTGCAAAGCTCCACCAGATATGTCCAAGCAACGGAACCGTGATTTCAGCATCCCAAACACATGCTCTATGATGATTCTGGTTTGTGCGTGTGCCTCATTATGGCGTTCTTGCATGGGTGTGTGTGCATTTCTGATGGGAGTCATCATCCACGGCTTCAGTGCATAGCCAGCATCCCCCACAAGGTGGTCATGTGGGATGTCCCCCCTGACAAATACCTGATACAGCTGTGAGACATGCCAGATGGGGGAGTCATGGTAGCTTCCAGGGCTGCTAGCACACACATCCATGATAATGCCCTGGGCATTGCACACGACCTGGCAGTTGATAGAGTGGTATCCATTGCAGTTTATGTAGCGCCTACCATGCTCACCGGGTGGTGACTTGATATGTATCTGTGTGCAGTCTATCGCACCCAATACCTCCGGGTAGTGTGCCACATGGTGGAAGAGATGCATATTGCTGGCCAACTCCTCCTGAGTTCAGGGGAAGTATATATGCTCATTGGCATGTGGTAACATGGCATCCAGGAACTGGTGTAGTACCTTGGATGCAGATGCCTGTGAGATACCCATTATATCTCCAGTTGGCCTTTAAAAAGTACCTGTGGCTAGTATTCGCAAGCTTACACATACCTTCGTGTCCACTGGGATGGGTTCCCCTTTGCTGTTTCTGGATCTCAGGCGTGGCTGGCACAGCTCAACTATTTGCTGTTAGATGTCCCTGTCCACCCTGTAATGCTCTACTATCTCCAAATCATGTAGCCCATGGTAGGTTACCCTTGGTCTGAACACTCTTCTCCTCCTCCAGGGCCTGCGGTGGATGTCAGCATCATCCTCCACAACACCGTCAGTCTCTAACACATGGTGATGAATCACAGCTATGGCAGGTCCCAACATGTACATTGTAAAAGTTCCCCGTATGTTTACACCTATGGTGCAGTGTTTGGGAATACACAGGTGTGTGTGGGGTGCTTTAACGCTTTATACTATTGTGCTGTGAACACCGATAATGTCATAGGGTGTGTATGTACGATCGTAGCTACAGGGTATGTTATGTGTTTTACGACAGGAACTACTATTGTGATGCCTTTGGTGTTGAATTACATTTGGCTGCCATGGATTACCTCTTGCCCTTCCCTTTACATTTCTTAACGTTTCACCTCCCATTTTCTGGCATGCATCCAGCAGCCTGCTTTCATTTGTACTTTCCTACACCTGGCTTATCTTGCGTAATGTGTTCTATGGCCGGTCTACTGCAGGTTTGCTTTGCTCTGCTATGACAGTTCTCTTTTCTTTGCAATCTGACACCTCCCCTATCCTGTTTTGCAGGTTTCTGCGAGCAGACTTGTCAGCTGCCGTCGATTGCCCGCTGTGAGTTAATAGGTGTTAATTGCTCAGTTGTACTCCAATTACCCTACTGCGGCATTTCCTTATTTTCTTCCCCTGACCTTCCTGTTTGAGCTATGGTGCACAGCGCATGTGTCCGCTTACCAGGCTTTGGGCACGTTTTCCTCCCCGTACACATGCGCTTTCGGGCACCATATATGCTCTCAGCTAAACGATGCTATACCTACCTCCCCACCCCTGTCCTGCGGCTTTGCTTAGCAATGGCCAGGCCGGATTTGCATTGCTCCAATGTGCTTACAGCTACAGTGGCACACCCCACAGCTGATGTCATGTATACCTCTAAGCCACTCCTCAATGTTGTAGCGCTGCGCCGTACGGTACATCCTTAGTCCAGTGGGACGTTTGCGATTCACTATTACCTGCCTCATTTGCATGGCACTGACTACTAATTCCTAGTTATCATGCCAAACACTGTCACAGACCCTTAGCAACCCTTGCAGCTTGGTTGTGGTGTACCATGCATACCACTGAGTATTATGGTGAAATCATGATTTGTATTACATTGTGATTTTATGACATTTGTATATATTTCCTTTGTGTTCCCGTCTGCGCACACATGCCCTGCGGTTGTACTTTGCGTTACTGTGGACATGACATTAAATGTTGTTTTTTAGGTGTTGTGCATCTTTTCTTATGCCATTGGCTGTATATTTAGCCATTGGCATATGTTAACTTTGTAATACATGAGTCTGGTCTGCTTTCATAGCTCCGATGTTCTGTTTGGAAAAATGTAAACCGTGTTTTTTGGTTTACATTTCTGTGGGCTTATGCTACGCCTGTACCACTTCATGAATCGCTATGTACCTTCATTTGCATGGTGTGGCACTGCGCAATGGGTGATTAGCATAACTAAGCCGAGGGCTGCGCAGATCTGGCGTACGCCGGTAGTGCACGTGGAATTGGATCGTACCTGAATCGCTCGGCGGCCATGTTTGGCATTATACCACCTATGCTACGCCTGAGCCTGGCGCAAGCTTCATGAATCCCGGGGAGATTGTATAACATTCCTTGACAACCACATGAGCAGCAAGTCATATGACCAACATATTGCTCCATGTGAATCCAAAATAACAGGGAATAAACCAAAATATTTATATTACCTAACAAATAGCACAGAAATTAACCACTTTAAAATCATATGATATAAAGAAGTATTTATAATTTAGCAGATTCTATCACAAGGATACTGTTACTATATATATAAAATCATTTACTCTCGGAAATGTAGTCGCATTAAATAATACCTGTCAATAATGTTCTCTAGCTATTAATGTAGTCTTCCAACCACCTCCATTCTCTAATTGCATGACTTTTTCTAATACAATTTTTTTTTAATTACGTTGCTGAAAATACCTATTTAATGAATTTGTTGTATCTCCCTTCTTAATAGCATAATTATGCTCATATATTCTTGTCCTTAGAGTCCATTCCATTTTTCCTACATAAAAGGCAGTACAGGTTAAGCAGATCACTAAATAAACTACACCATCCTGTCAAAATTATACCTCCCTTCACTTTATTACCCTAGGAAAACAGGAAATCATCACATTAACCCCATCTAAAATGAAACAACATTGTGAGCATCTACCATATTTACTCATACCTCTCGTTATTACAGGGATATTCAGAGATTTTGTAACTATTATTCCCAACATTTTCCAATATTGATTTAATATTTTTTTTATTCATTTGTACACAAATACAGTTTTTTCCCAACCTTATTAATTAAACCTGTAGGGCCAAAGATAGTTAACCAACTTTTAGACATAGCTACAGAGAGAACCATAACATTACAACAATTAATACAACTTTATTGATCAGTTCCTCCTTTAAACATAATTTTACTAGGATATCTCCACAAAGGGGCATATTCAGCTTTCCTTTTACTTCTAGCTTCATTCATGGTGTCCATTAATAAATATTCTGCATATCACCTCCTTTTAAACATAGCTATTACGTTTATACATTCTATTTTAACTTATTATGCTGTGAAACAATATGTGACAACCTTATTGCTTTTCCTTTAACTTAACCCCTTTTTTTGCCACATTGGATGGCTGCTGGTAAAATATAAATAATTATTCAAAAAAGTAACCTTATATACATATATATATATATATATATATATATATATATATATATGTGTGTATGCAAACCTACTCATACTTTTATTATTAAAAATTCCCACATCTAAAAGATTTTTAATCTCTGTACTTATTTCAGTTGTAAAACTAAATAAATCTATAGAACTATAATATAATCAAAAAATCATAATATTTTGTTCAATACTAATACATAATACAAATATATCATACAGTTATCTAATATATATATATATATATATATATATATATATATATATATATATATATATATAAGGATATCTTATCCCAGTAGTCACTTGGTTTGTGATTGTTCTGATGAAATTCCCTTAGAAGAACAGTAGTACTTAACCTTATTAAAGAAGCTTTACTTCCTGTGCAGTTTTCTTGCAGTTTGTTTAAGTTTTCCTAAAATATAACCTACCGTTGTCAGGGTAGTGAACCCAGATCCTCAGGTCATTGGGATAAGGGCAGTCTTTCACAAGGGTAGGCTAAACTTTGACTTAATTTAGGGGACATAATGAACTATGTGACTGACTGGATTATGTTCCCCTCTGGTTGGCTCTTGTTCGGGTGAAAATGGCACACCTTGCACCGAAGAATAAATGGGGTCATAAATGAGGTCAAGATCTATAGATGGTTTGATTGCCAGGATGCAAAGGGAAAAAGCACTTAGAAAAAAAATAGATAGTGCGGACATACCTCTCAACTGTCCAGATTTTCACAGGATGTGCTGATTTTTGCCTCATATTTTCAGTTTGTTCCTTATAAATTTTTTTGTTTTTTGGCAAATCACTGAGTACTGAAGTCAGTAAATAATGGAATACATCTGAATGTCAGATTTCATATTCTTCAGAAAATGCATGATAAGACATATCATGTTATTCTAGCAGACTTCTAAGTTTATAACAGCAATATTTAAAAGATGACCCTACTTTGCCACCCCCCCCCCCATTACTTTAGGTGCTGTCCATATTTCTTGTGCTAAGAGGCTGGGAGGTAAAAGTACAGGTAAAAGAGTTATTACCATTATTTTCGTGGCAACAAAAATGTTGTTGTTGTCTTTTGGCTTTTTCCGGTTAGGGGTCGCCACAGTGGGACTCCGGTCCGCTAATGATTGGCAGTAGATTTTGATGAACGCTGAGGTGCCAGCTCGACGTTCAACCTTCAATGAAGACACGCCCATTTACGCATGTCATTCAAATGCCCACCCAACCGTGGGGAGAACATGCAGACTCCACACAGAAGGCACTCCCCACACTCCAGCTGAGAATCGAACGGGAGAACCTCTTGCTGTGAGGTAACAACGCTATCGCTGCACCACCACGGCAGACAAAAATAATAAATAAAATAAAACTGTCAGGTAGAAATAGCAGTCGGAACTCTGCAAGTTTTTTTTTTTGTATAAGTACTGGTTTGTTTGGTAAGAAAGCATGTCTTGGCTGTTGCTACTATTCTGAGACACTTATCATTTTCAAAAATGCTTCACAAACCAAAAGTAGCCATTTTGTCATGAATTATAAAAGCATTCATATGCAAAGTTCAATAAAGAAAAAAGCACGCTGTGATATATGGGGCAATCAAGAAGATAATGCCATTATGCTATACTGGCTGATTGCTTTGTAAAAGCACACAGTAGGAAACAATGAGATCTAATATGATATGTGGGAATGCTGATTATAAAGTGCAAAGTTTACAAATACCCAAATACTGAACTTGAGCAGGAACAAAAGTATAGGGTTTATAGCCAGGGCATGCCCATTAATTTATATAATTACAGTATAAGAAAGTGTATTGCCAAGATGTTCTTATGCAAATGTTAACTAGGAGGTGTTGACTTTTGCACTGTTTGTTGTGTATTGCTTTTACCCTGTCTTTGCTTCAGCAGTATTTTATTCATACATTTCAATATCATTTTTACTACTTCTACATATCTGATGTAAGTGCTAATGCTACAGTCTCCAAACATTTGAAAGTGAATGAACTTGGAGATGGTGTGGCATAACATAATGTTCACTTCTAAAATAAGCAACTAGTATTGTGGAGGGGTTCCACCACGCTGACCTGCTGCACTGATACTAACTTTAAGTTCCACCTCTGAGTATGGCATCATATCATTAAAGGAGTGCTCTACATCCTACCTAATGCTGCACCAATACTAAAATGAAGGCTATTCATTACAGCAGAACCAGGTAATGAAATTATGAAATGCTCTATGTAAATAAATTTCACTACCTATTCCTGGCTTAAGTCAAACACTGCTGATCCAGAGACATAGCTGCACATCACCATTTCGTGTTAGGGATGAAAAATTCACACATGAAAGGTAAACAAAAACTGCCCTTCATGCATCTGTGGTTCTCAATCAACAGTAAGGGAATGCTGTGCTGCTCGGCTCCTATGTGTGGAGACAGATAAAATGTCCTCATATGTAATCTGCTGTTACCCTCCCCAGCCTACTTTCAGACTTCTGTACCAGTACTGACCTACAGGTGGAGCAGTATTACTGGTACTGCAGACTGCTAACCTTTCCACACTGTAGTGCTTGCAGCATGAAGAATGACAAACAGGTGGACCACTGCCTAAGGAGAGAAGGCCAATTCACGTGAATGAGCCTCAGAACTGTTCATAGATTTTACACTGACATTCAGACCTAAAGTAAAGTCCACTCCAGCAAAACTATGAGCTTGATTTATGTTTGTAATTGGGCAAAGAGCTCTCAGGTTCCCCATTACCCTATGCAGCTTGAGGAATCCTAGAACTGTTTTCTAGGAATCAGGTATAGTGTTCCTACTTGGGCAGCATGTATAACTTGTTTTGGAAACCTGCACCACATGGGTCATATTTCAAAAGGAACTAGATATAGAATAGTATGAAAAACTGGGCACTTATTCCATTCCTGGGACCAGAAGATAGGGTACCACCAGTTCTCATTCAGTGCATATTAATGGGGACTGGCACAGTCCTACGACCAATTTTAAAATGGGAATCAAGCTTGCCTAGCAGAAATAATTCAGTTTTGCACATTACTTGCCAGTGGACAAAACCAAATCAGTAGTGAAGCCCAATTAAATGAATGTGTTTCTCAATGAAGGAGATATTCCATCTGTATGTGGAGCTATTTACTGTAAGCAGTACTTAGTGGGAAGCTAGACGGCCAGTAGGACCTAGTTCCCCATACAGGTTGGGCTAAACTGAAGCCTTTGGGTGTCAGGGGGGACAGGCCTGGGAACACTATCATGAGAGGTTGTGTGGAATGTGTGCCATCCCAAAACTCCTTTACAGAATATCTCACTGTAGTGTTTTGTTAAGAAAATGGATGTAAAGTCACCTCACATGCCCATTCCTTTTCTTGGACAGTGTGTATGCAGGCATGATGGCAGGATGGCTACCTTGTCTGTCTTCACCATTCTGTCAACAGGTAGAACTGTTGTTTTGAATGTTGTATTGAGCGGAAATCTTCATTTGTATGTCAGACATGGTATTGCAGGCAGACTCATTGCAGAAGTAGCATTTGTTCCTGAGACCTTCAGCCAGACTTGTCAACCTCAGGAAATTCTCAGGCAGGTTCACCATGATACTGAGAATGGAAGATGAGATTCATTAACACAGAATGTTAGTAAATCACATTACGTTGTCTGGGCATAACATGCCTCTTTCAATTCAATACCTTGTTGTTGTGAGGGATAAACTTAGGCATATCTTACTTTTTCAGGATGATATCATCTGGAGGGGCTGAGTTGATTTTAGTTGTTGGAATAGTGAGAGTGGGATAGCAGGGGTTGTTCACTCTTACTACATCTGGATTATGGAATCCAGCCCCATGAATATCTGCTAACAGTTTTTTTTTTTATGTGATTTCCATTTCCCATTTTTTTATTGGGGTTTTCTGACTGAAAAGGTTATCTGTTATCACCAGAGGCCCAAGGAGAAAAGCTCGAAATATATGATTTTATTCATTTACACAAGGAAAAATAAATATATACAGGCTTTCTAAAATGATTAATTATAGTACCATATAGTCAAATAAAATACATTTATAGAGGATTAAACTTGGTACAGGGATTTGAGTTATATATAAAACTTAAAATGCATGAAAACTGGACAATAATGTTATGATCATACTGTACTTTTATAGTGAATGGTTTGCACTGAGTAGTATGACATATATAGAAATATTTAGCAGTAAACAGATATAGATAACATGAATAATTCCTTATAATATTTATCTGAGTGTAAGTGAGTTCATTGAAAGTAAAAGTGATGAGAAAAGTGAGATACTACAGGAAAATATATATGTATAGGTGATAGACTAGTATAACTGTTGCTAGTGATTGATTAGAAATATTTTTTGAGATGAAGAAAAATGGTGTTAGAAATAGTGGATTTATAGATAGTGAAAAGTAGAGAGGTGGTGCAAAGTAAAAAAGAGTATTAGCCTGGGGTTGATCAAGTGCAGAGCAAGTAGTTATTAATGAATTGTTTCAGTAGGTCTGTATTACCAGATCAAAACTTTAGTTACTTGAATACCTAAAGATCAATCTGGTAATATCGAAATCCAAAAACCTCGAAAAGCCGATTTCACGCAGGGAAAGAATTCCCCTTGGCCATGTGAAAAAAAAACCTTTTAAACCCAAATCAAGTGGGGGGCTGTGCCGCCCACACTCCCCCCTAACTAAATATACCAACTTCAAGATCGTTCTACATTTGACAAAAGGGCATAATCCACATAACGGCCAAGGGAATTCTTTCCCTGTGTGAAAACGGCCGTTTGCGTTTTTTTATTTCGATATTACCATATTGATCTTTAGGTATTCGAGTAACTAAAGTTTCGATCTGGTAATATAGTCTCATTTCAGTTGCATTTTGAAAATATTTGGTTTGACAATTTGCTTTAGTTGAAGTGGGGGGGGGGGGTTCCAGAGTTTTCAAACATAGCAGGAATACAGTGAGTCTCCGGATGATTTGTTTGATTTGCTGATTAGTAAAAGTAATTTATTTGAAAGCATAGCTCACTAAGTGGTGAGTAAAATTTGACTGCATCTTGTAGAACTTTGACAATTTTCAGGTTTATAGACCAGGGTACAAACTGCATTTAGATGTGAGAGAGTTAGGAATAGTAGAAACTCAAGCCAGTTCAAGTGTTTTAAGGTTGTGTAGTGGTGAGTTTTAATATAATGGCATGATGCAAATCTAACAATTTTCTTATTACAGCTATTATGTTTCATGTCTGTGGTACTTTAAAGGCTGGTCAAGATGGGGGATGGATAATGGTGAGATGGGAGTAAGTAGGCTGATAATACTACCCATGAGGTAATGTCTACTTCTGCAAATATTACTACCCATGAGGTAATGTCTACTTCTGCAGGTACTGGGCTTGGACCAGGGCTGGCTTTGAATATCTCTCCTAAGTATCAGAGTAGATGTGACATATAGATATGAAGGGAGCAATTTGTATTTAGATTTCATTTTTATGATAAGTTTTTGAGCTATATCATTGGTTCTGTGATATCTATAGTTGAAGGTGTTGGCTATGCTGGTGAGCTACAGCTCCACAGATATGGTAATAATGTAGCAGGAATTGCAATAATTTAGGTTACGTGGATTGGTGGGGTCATTCTACGAAAGAGGAAGAGTAGGCTGCAATGTGTGAGAATAGAGTTGGTAGTAATAGTAGGAGGAAGTGAAGAAGCATTATGATGAAGTGGTGTATGCTGTGAAAGATAGACATTATGTGGGTAGCACTATTCTGTGAAGAAGTTATGGGTAACTGGCTATATCTAATTGGTTGAAAAACAGTGTGTGTAAGAAGTTTGCTGGTGTGTCTTAAAATGATTGGTTTACTGGAGAAATTATCAGATAATATGATTTGTTTTGTGGTAGGTGGGGTTTTGAGGGAACTTGCGTAAGGGTAGGACAGTGTTTTGAGCCTTAGTGGTGCAAGGGCAAATAGAAAGGAACAAGTTGGGGTTTGCAGGAGGCCCACTTCAGAAAGCAATCAATCAACTTATCTCTGTTCACAAAACTAAACGAAGAGACAGATGGCTGAATTTTTTTGCTATCACATTACTTTTAAGGCAGAAAGATAAAGCAGTGTGATTATGTTCTGTATATTGCTTTTCTTTGTCAATATTGTTAAAGTGTATTAGTCATGTTTAGAAACATATTTGGTTTACAGTTCACTTCATTTCTCATTGTATTCCTCATGATAAAGATGCAAGTAATTTTGTAAAGAATGAAGATTATAGCATGTTGTCTTTTAGCTTCACTGTTTACATGGTATTTTTCTATACCCACACCCACAAAATTATGTCATGGTAGACACTGAGTTGTGATTTACATACGACTGCAAAGTACTATGATAAGTAAAGCTGATTTACCTCTTTAGAAGAGGAGCTATTTACTAACATTGTGTTTTTATTACTACATAGTTACATATATTAATTTTCAATTAGAGATGCTCCAACTGCAAGAAATAGTTGACAAGTTGTCTTTCTATGAAATAAGAAACTACTACTGATGCATTCAACATAGTTATAGAGTAAACCACAAACGAAAAAACTGTTGAACCAAAAGAGCGTAACAACGAACAAGAACACTATGAGAGACTACTTCGTAAAATAAACAGACGTTTAATGACTCCAAATTAATGTTAGCGCTTTCGGCTAAATCAAATATTTAGCCTTCCTCAGACAAACAGCAGAACAGGAAATGACATTTCTTAAAATATATGTATAGAACCAATTGAAATAAAGTGCATTTAGTAATTAGTTGTAACTAAGGTTACCTTAAAGTAGTATAATCCATTGCAAACATAAGCCTTGAATAAAGGTAAAAATAGAGTGCCTCTATAGGCATTGCAACGGAACAGCAAGTGATACTTTGTTGTAAATAACTCCATTCATCAAAATATTTACACAGATGTTAAACTCTATAATTACTGGGTTATTTAATCATACAACTTGCTTCATACTTATGTGATGTGTTAAAATGTTGTAAAACAGTGAATGATAAACTAAAAATATTTGTGTATATTTTAAATTGTTACCAAAAATATTTCCACAATTTGGAACATTATTTCCACATTTAAACATTAAAAATACTGATTAGTTTTGCCCGCAGAATTCCTGTACAATAATCATAAAATAATACAATTTTACATTGGTGCATTCTGTTAGGGAATAATTGATGTTGGGTCCATTTCATATCCAAATGTGAGAGACCTTCCCTATATGTGTTATCTGTTATCGATAACCATTTTAATACACATTTTATTGATAGGTTGTCATTGATGCCAGGTAATAAATGTGCTCTAGTTCGTACCTGCCACATCAATTCATCTATCTCTAACCTAATTTGCCAGGGGCCACCCATTGGATCTGGCATTCTTTGTTGGAGTATAACAAAGTTGAAGGAATGCCCTGTATTGCTAATAATATGCTTAGCTAGGGCATTGTTCACATCCCTTCTGCTAATAGCATAAATGTGTTCGTGTATTCTGGTCTTGAATCTACGCTCTGTCTTGCCAATGTAGAAAGCTTCACATTGGCTACACAGAGCAGCATATACCACAGATTTTGATTCACAGTTGTAATGCTTGCTTATTTTATATGTCCTATCTTTAATGTTGAACTGAGTGCCCACTCTAATAAATTTGCATTCTGCACAGGCACCACATTTGTACATTCCTTTGGGGTGCTGAGAAATGAACTTTTTTGGTGCCCTTTCCAAAATAGCTTTAAGGTTTTGGCCTCTCCTGTATGTTATGTTGGGTTTTTCACCTAATGCTGTAGACAAAGTACTGTCATGATTAATTACGTCCCAATTCTTATACAGGATCTCCTAATTTTTGAAAATCTAGCGAGAAAGTGTGTAAAAAGACACATTATAATTAGTGTCCTTACTTCTATCTCTAGTTGGCAGACTAACGAATTAGTGCCAATTCTTCTTCCCCGAAAGTTTTGTTATTAAGAAGGGGAATAAAATGGCCTGACTTCCGTTTATTTACTACTTCCTCTATGATGTTGTCAATCAAAGTAAGTGGATAGCCTCTTGCCAAGAACATATTTTTTAGTTTGTTGCATTCATGTTGGAAATCCAGATCATCAGTAACCATACGTGACGCCCTCACTAACTGACCTTTTACAACCGATCTTTTTTGGTAGTAGGGATGGCTACTGGAGAAATGCAAAAAACTATTAGAATATGTGGATTTTCTATATATGTTACTTTTCAGTCTTTTGTTATTAACATCCTTTGTAAGAAGAATGTCTAAATAACTGATCTCACTTTCCTGTGTGTTAAAAGTGAACTGTAAAAAGTTTGTCATGTTGGTCATTCGTTCTATAAAGTTAGGAATGTCCTCACTATTGCCTTTCCATAAACAGAAAATGTCATCCTGGTATCTGGTATACCAGGAGACATACTGTTTAAAACCTCATCCTTAAATAGAAGTTCTTTTTCCCAATGTGACAGTACTGCATTGGCGAGCGAACCCCACATGGCGACCCCATTGCTACTCCGGAGGTTTGAAGGTAAAATTGTTTTCAAAAAGAAAAGTTATTTACCAAAACCATCTCCAACAGTGTTTCCGTCAAATAAATGGTGTTATTGTCAACATTCTTGGCAACCATAAATTCTCTCACCCAATTAAGGCCTATATCCTGTGGTATAACTGTATACAGATCTTTTATATCTATTGTAAGGAAAACTATGTCCGGGGTATATTCAATTTCGCCAATGTTTTTCAGAAAGGACCAAGAGTCCTTACAGATATGTGCCTCCTGTGCTAGTAAAGGTTTAATAATACTATCAACTAGTCTTGCACATGCGTAAGTGGCCGAACCCCTGCCATCAACAATAGGCCTGAACGGAGGTGAGTAAAGCTGTTTATGTAATTTTGGTGTTCCAAAGAAGGCTGAGATTCTGGGGGATGGCATCTGCAAATATCTATACGTTTCTGGAATAATGAAACCTTCCATAAGTAAATCATATAGTGTGTTATTAATCTTCCTGTAGGCTCCATGTATCTCATTCAGAGATACTTCCTTATAAGCTGGTGTATCCAAGTGCTTCTTCATGTATTCCACATATTTAAAGTGGTCCATTAAAACCACCCCACCCCCTTTATCCGGTTTCATGACACGGATCCTACAATCCCTTAATAAATGGAGAAAATCCCATTCCAGTGTGGTCATGTTGTTAAGATCTTTTTGGTTACTATACATAATCCGATTTTTAATTGCCCACAAATCTGTTTCACATTTTCTCAAACACTAATAAGCTTGGATGGAGGGTGGATTATATGTACTAGATACCCTAAGGGGTTCAGTAACTCTGTGTTGTTACCTAACAATGAATGTAAGTTAAGTTTTCTAACAAAACTTTTAGGTCCACCAGTGTTTTCCCTATGTCCATATGTTGCTTGGAACAAGCGATAGATCTTTTGCAAAGAAGTTGACAATATCCTGATGGATTTCAATAAGTGTATAATTATACACTGTAAAGTCATTGTTACTACTTTTCAGGATGTTTGGTTCCAAACCAAAGAGGGAACCTGGATCATCTCCTCCTCCCCCCTCTTTTCTTGTTCCTCGTATTGTTCCCTGTCTGGGCCCACGTACGGTTGGTTGCTCGGCTGTTGTTGGCCTGATGAAAATCCTGGTTGTCCTGTTGGTCAAAATCTACCATAGACTGGCCCTGTGGTTGAATGTTATCCCTCAGTCCATTTGCTGAGGTGTTTGGCTGATTGGTGTTATTAACGTTGGTACTGTTGTTATTATTCAGCCTTGGGCTCCTTCTATAGCCCTGCCGTTGAGTTGTAAAACCTTCTTGGTTATTGTCATTATTGGTGTTATCTACTGGGATAACATTCGTATTTTGTCCAGTTTGATTGGGCACTTCCCTTGAATAACCTGCGTTTTATTTTGAGGCCTGGGATAAGCGGTTTTATTCGCATAGTCCGTTAAATCTCGACTTAATTTTTTCTTTTTACTAAATAGTAATTTCTCCATACTAGCCTCAATGCTAGAAAAGATCGACAATAGTCGTACTTAAACGCATAAGAAATCATCACTGGAAGTAATGTATTTTCAAGGGCATCCAAATCAGCTGCAAGAACCGCAATATCTTTAGAATAAAAAGCAATGAGAGCCTGTAGGAATTCGATCCCTTGTCGATCAAACAATGCCAACAGCTCTTGGTGAAAAAGAGAATTTTCCACCAGCCCAGATGGAAAACGCCATTGTCTTAGTCCTTTTGGGACAACCTTGTGTTTAACACATTCTGTAAGATATGCGACTTCCAATTGCAGTTTTTTATATTTGTATAACTTGTTGTCAAATTCATCAATTTTATCCCCTAATACATTTGTGTCAGTCATGTGGTTTACATTAGGTTCATTACGCTGACTGAACCCTTGGCTGAAAAATTATTGTTCATTAAAAAATCAGCCATTGTTGGTATTCCTTGCTGGTTACAGTTCTTTTGATTGATAATGTTATTATTAAAGTTAGCATTATTGTTACCTGGATTTGGTACCCCAGATAGCGTAATCACAGGACAGGGCTGTTCATTCGAAGTCTGTATAACCCGTTCCGTTGATGTGAGTATAGTAGATGATGTTGCTGTAATGGGTGATTGCTGCCCATTAGGAATGAAAAAATCATCGTTGTCTCTCTGCTGCGATGAAATCAAACCAGAAGATCTATTATCCTGGTTAGAAGCTGCCGCAGTAATGGCGTCAACTTTTTGTGTTAGGGCATCAACCCTGCCCAAAAGCAGTTCCACAAGAGTGGTCAAATTATTGCTGGAACTGTTCACAACCCTTTCAGGACTGCTCTGCTGCGTTCCTAAAGCCGTGGAAGTATCTCCGGTTCCGCTCGCCATATCAAACACCAAACCACAAACGAAAAAACTGTTGAACCAAAAGAGCGTAACAACGAACAAGAACACTATGAGAGACTACTTCGTAAAATAAACAGACGTTTAATGACTCCAAATTAATGTTAGCGCTTTCGGCTAAATCAAATATTTAGCCTTCCTCAGACAAACAGCAGAACAGGAAATGACATTTCTTAAAATATATGTATAGAACCAATTGAAATAAAGTGCATTTAGTAATTAGTTGTAACTAAGGTTACCTTAAAGTAGTATAATCCATTGCAAACATAAGCCTTGAATAAAGGTAAAAATAGAGTGCCTCTATAGGCATTGCAACGGAACAGCAAGTGATACTTTGTTGTAAATAACTCCATTCATCAAAATATTTACACAGATGTTAAACTCTATAATTACTGGGTTATTTAATCATACAACTTGCTTCATACTTATGTGATGTGTTAAAAATGTTGTAAAAACAGTGAATGATAAACTAAAAAATATTTGTGTATATTTTAAATTGTTACCAAAAATATTTCCACAATTTGGAACATTATTTCCACATTTAAACATTAAAAATACTGATTAGTTTTGCCCGCAGTTATAGAGTAGTTATAGTGTTATAGAGTAATCTAGAAAATAATTTAGGACATGACGCATTGTGGGCTCAGTTTTTCATGATGTCATTGCAGAAACTTCTGGCTCTGAGAAAAAAAAATACAGAGGACCACCCTAGCAATAAAATAAAATGAAAAAACACATTTTATATGAAACATTTTTTTACATAGAAAATAGTATTTTATATGGTAAGAACGTTATATCCAACTCCAAAAGTTTGTTTCTTACACTTCCTTCAGAATATGGCTAATACACTTTAAGGAAAGTAACAGCATGTTAATTTGAGTTAGAAAATTATTTAAAGTAACTTTTAATCATTAAAAATAAATAATAACAGGGAGTGGATAGTCAAAAAAGAGAGGTAGTCTGCTAGCTATCAGCAACTGTGTGTAGTCCTTTCAGCTACCATAACACTCAAAACAGTAAATGTAGTGGGAAAAGGCCTACAAACTAAATTAATTTGTCAGGCATATTTTAGCCTACACAGTAGCAATGTAAGACACTGCCACTACCCTGATGCATCTAGAGGTGTTGTAGTTGAAGCTGTGCTCCATGGTGGTCTTGGTTGACTTGGGTATTAGACCAGGGCTATTTAAAACTAGAGAGGAAGAGGATATGAGCCTGCAAAATGAAACAAGAGACAGATCACATCTAAAATAAAAGTGAAACAGGGAGGAGAACAGAGAAATACATTACATGGGAGATATAAAGGTGTTAGCAGATCTCCAAACAATCTTAGCAGGACTCACTGAGACTTTGTAGTTTGAAAACCAAACTGTAAGTGTCCCAGATCTAGGAACTCAGTAGCATATGGCACAGAAGAAAGCCTAATGTACTCTGTTAATTAGGTGACAAAAATGCAAATACCATCAAAAGTCATTGCTTGATCATGAGCAGTATAAAACTGCAGCACTTTCAAGTTTTGAAGCATAAATTCAGTCCTTAACTTAGGCAACTTTATGAATTTAAACATATGAAGTATGTTTTCTAAGTTGGATAGAAAACCTGGTTGATTTCTTTGAAACAGTCACCAAGGCCGTTGACGAGGGGAAGGTGGTCCACACAGCCTACCTGGACCTCGCAAAAGTCTTCGATACAATACCCCACTCGGGCATTATAGATAAGCTCACCAGCTTAAATATAAACCCCTATGTCTCTAGATGGATTGCAAACTGGCTCAAGGACAGAACCCACATGGTTAGAATTGCTGGAGCCATGTCAGACTCCAAACCAGTTACAAGTGGTGTCCCACAAGGCTCAGTCCTGGAACCTCTCTTGTTCGGTATATATTTCTCGGAGGTACAAGCCAACACAGAAGGACTGTGGCTGACCAAGTTCGCAGATGACTGCAAACTGGGCACCATAATCGACTCTCCAGCCGACACAAGCATCCTCCAAAAGGGCCTCATAGAAACAGACAACTGGCGCCAGAGCCATGGCCTCAAGCTAAATGCCAAAAAGTGTATAGTCATCCCCTTTGGCAAAAACAAAGTGTCCACAAATTACCACATAGGTGGTAATCCATTAAGTACAGAAGAAGTAATTAGGGACCTGGGGACCCAAGTTGATAGCAATCTCTCATTTGACAACCACGTGGCCAAAGTGGTTAGAAAAACATTTTATATAGCCCACCTAATCATGAAGGGATTCACATCTAGATCAGGGGAGGTCATCGTGCCTCTTTACTCATCCCTCATCAGGCTCATAATTGAGTACAATGCCCTTTTGGGATGTACCTTACCAGACACCTGCAGCAACTGGAAAGACCCCAAAAGTACCTCACCAAGAGGATCAAAGGGCTCAAACAGATGCCATATGCTGCCCGGTTAAAGAAACTCCAGCTCTACTCAGTGGCATACCGCCTGTTCAGAGGCGATCTGTGCCTGGCGTATAAAGCCATGTCCAACCTGGAATTAATGGACATGCTGCACCTCAGAAAATCCAAATCCCATCGAGTGCGCGCTCGAGAGACTTGAACCTCAGCACTGAAATAAATAGGACATGCTGGAGGGACAGATTCATAACCCAGAGGCTCCCTTCACTCTGGAATAAAATCCCAGTCCAGGTTAGGCAGAGTCCCTCATTGACTCTCTTCAAGAGGAATCTTGATGAGTGGATGGGAGATCGTAGGTTTACCCCGGGTATCACTTCTGTGTCACTGTTAGACAGAGGCACAGTATACTAACCTCGAAAAAGGGCATAGCAAAATAAATTTAAAATGGGTGGCGAAAGCCAAACACATTCTGGCTAGGCTTATAAATGCCCTAGGGCAGATAGCCTAGTATGAACCTATGAACCTATGATAGCAGCAGATACCACAAAAATACAGCGTCTGTAAACAGTACTGGAATTGCTAACACATACGTCACTAGGAAAAAGGCTTTAATGCTACCTGTAATAGTATCCAGTGTGCCTAGAAACCTACATGCTCATAAAATAAATTTTCTGAAAACAGAACAATTAGGAGACATTACTGGAAAATACAGCCGCATGAAGTGTCAACTATCTGCTTTAACCAGCTTACAATAGTAGTGACTAGTACTAAGACATTTGGGTGCCACACTTCCAGGTCTTACAATCAATACAGGAACTGCTAGGGCTAGTAAATACTTTCAGGCATACCACTTAAGGGTATGTCAACTGCAGTAGCTTAATGTAGTACTATAATAAAGCAGATAGACCAAGACAGTAAAAATATCTAATGATACAGAGAGAAAGACCAAGAAGTATATATTAAAATTTGCTTAGCCAAACTAAGCTAACCAAAAAATGCTGCATTATACAATTACCAATGACTGTTTAAACAGCTGTCAAAATGAATATATGATATATGCTATATCTTCAAGTAAAACAGTGCAACTAAAGTAAACAGACAATCAGATGTATAATAAAAACAGTAATCCTAACTTATTGCCTTAATCTCTCAGTATATATTAAGTTGTTCAAAACTGTAACAAGTACCATTTACATTTTAAAGAAATACCTTCTACATTGGGAACTATGTGTGGGAGAGCCTGTCCACCATTGCTGTAACCTGTCAGAGAGTATTTGTGTTTTACAAGACAGCACCTCATCCTTTTTCTAGTTCTGGGGGAGTGATCACAGGAAATAATGATACGGAAGGTATGTAGCACCTCATTTTGTAATTTGTATTCAGAATTTAAAATTGTATAACCTTCAATTAGTTGTTGGTCTAGTTGTTTCCTTTCACTTTTATTTCCATTTCTTTCCTGTCCTGTTATATAATTTGGAATCTGTAAATATAAATGACAAACTATACAAAAGCAGTTTTTATTTAGATGCATAGCCTTAGTTTCCATGATATGAAAAACATTGGTAAAAACACTATAAAATTCTTTTACTTTTACAAAAGACATTAGAGGAACCATGAAATTATTTCAGCTGGCACTAAAATCTGAAAAATGGGGTGGTCAGTTTTTCAGCTAACAGGTAATGCTTAACAAAACACTATTTGCTGACTGATGTGCCACCTTCGCAGTACTTGAAATGGCTTTATATTGTCTTCAGAATCGTATTGGTGATACTCAAGGGTTCTGGATCAACAAGTCACTAAAAGGGGAAAGACAGGTTTTATATTCTCTGCAGAATCATACTGGTGATATTCAAATGGTCTGGATCAACAGATCATTTAAATGGAAAAGACAATAAATATAGGCCAACTGAGACTTTTACAGTTCTACACACTTCACATCCTTTGTTTCAGATTGTTCTGCCAAGGAGTCAGTGAAATGTATGAAGTTAGTCTCTGCAGTGGTATTGTTAGCATCACAGCTATTTAAATATACAGTGCTTGTAGATATCAATAATCAGAATCATAAACTCTTTGAAATTTGTCACTGAGAATATCGAGTGACTCAAATTGTAGCTTATGTAATAGTAGTGGGCTAAACAAAATAACAGATAACTCTCTTAATGTAATTTATTAATTTATTAACTGGGTAAATGAAATGGATATCATGGTCTCATTTCAGCTGCATGGGCAAAAGTAAATATATTACATTTTTTCATGCTGGCTTGTGATTGCACGTTTGCTGTTTATTGCAAACTGAAGGTGGGAGAGGTTATCAAAACCCATTCTGATATTTGAATTCTCCAATTGTGATTAGTCTAAACAGTTGTATGGTTTCTCAATCACAGGCTTACACTCAAAGCCAGAAATGCAGCACTTGTCTTTGGTAAATCTAGCATCACTACTGCATACCATGTAGATAACTCTCTATTAATAATTTGGCACAATCATCAGGTACTAACATATACATCAATAACAAAGTCTCATTTGATCACCATGTCTTTGTGGTGATTTTAAAATCCTATTTTACAGAGCTTATCCTTTATGATATTTTCTTTAGGACCAAAGAAGTTAACGTTCCACTTCAGCTCTCACTTATTAGGTATTTTTTATTATAATACCCCACTTGACATGTATCTCATTAACCACCTAAACCAAATGGAGAGACCTAAATGTTTTCTCACTAAAAACATTTAATTTCTCAGTTCCCTTAGATATTCTGATAGATTAAAAGCCCTGTTTCATTAGATACTCTGACAGATTAAAAGTCATGTTCCATTATTAATTGTAATACAGGATTTTATCATCCTTCAGATATCTATTCAATTATTAATTGTCATACAGTCATCTGAAGGAAGATATCTTCTTAGCCTTTGTACTATATATATATATATATATATATATATATATATATATATATGTCTGGCTTTAAGGAAATAATTGAAGCAGTGAAATATGGTAAGGTAATGGTAGTTAAATGGTGATAATTTTTTAATTTAATTGTTCTGATGAAGTCCTGGTGAATTTATGAACAAAAGCACTTAACAGTTTTTATAAATTATTGCAAAACAACTCGCTGAAAAAAAGTTTTTTTTTTAAAAAATGGTTCCAGACCAATACATCAATGTGTGTACATCCAAAATAAAACCTCAAAGTTGGACAAAAGGTTAAGTGCTTTCATCTACATAATGTAGGCTTCCTCAGAATTAACATATACATCAATAACAAAGTCTCATTTGATCACCATGCCTTTGTGGTGATTTTAAAATCCTATTTTACAGAGCTTATCCTTTATGATATTTTCTTTAGGACCAAAGAAGTTAACGTCCCACTTCAGCTCTCACTTATTAGGTATTTTTGATTATAATACCCCACTTGACATGTATCTCATTAACCACCTAAACCAAATGGATTGACCTAAATGTTTTCTCACTAAAAACATTTAATTTCTCAGTTCCCTTAGATATTCTGATAGATTAAAAGTCCTGTTTCATTAGATACTCTGATAGATTAAAAGTCATGTTCCATTATTAATTGTAATACAGGATTTTATCATCCTTCAGATATCTGTTCAATTATTAATTGTCATACAGTCATCTGAAGGAAGATCTCTTCTTAGCCTTTGTACTATATATATATATATATATATATATATATATATATATATATTTTTTTTTTATGTACTTAATAAATTTGATGCTATAAGTCACTATTAATTTAAAGTTCAAATTGCATGTTGCATGTATGGCTTTAAGGAAATAATTGAAGCAGTGAAATATGGTAAGGTAATGGTAGTTAAATGGTGATAATTTTTTAATTTAATTGTTCTGATGAAGTCCTGGTGAATTTATGAAAAAAAGCACTTAACAGTTTTTATAATTTTGTTATTTAGTAAACATGGCTAGTGGTAGTGTCCCCCATTTTTAGAATAGGCTACCCATACATAGTTTCTTTTAAAACCATACTGAATGACTGTATGGATGCTCTCAGATTTTCATCTGGGATATGTGGAGAAATCTACTTAATGTGGGACATTGTTGGTCTCCCACTAGTACTGGTTGGTGTGACTGAGCTTCTTGATTGTGTTATTGACCGCCTGCTTAGTAAGAATTTCTGAACGTATAAACCTGCATACGAATTTTTTCTTTTGAGTAGCCAGTCAACCTGATTGTTTTTGGAAAGAGAAAGGAAACTCATGCAAACATAGGAAGAATATCCAAGCTCCACACACACAACAACCAGAAATCAGGCTTGTACTCTGGGACTGTGAAACAAAGCTATTTCCCCATTCTGGTATTATAGACAAGCTCACCAGCCTGAACATAAATCCCTACGTCACAAGATGGGTTGCCAACTGGCTCATGGACAGAACCCAGGTCCAACTCTAAATCGGTTACAAGTGGAGTTCCCCAGGGCTCAGTCCTAGGACCACTCCTGTTTGGCATATACTTCTCAGAGGTACAGGCAAGCACAGGAGAACTATGGCTGACCAAGTTTGCAGATGACTGCAAACTAGGGGCTATAATTGACTCTCTGGCTGACACAGACATCCTCCAAAAGGGTCTCACGGAGACGGATACCTGGTGTCAAAATCATGGCCTCAAGCTAAATGCCAAAAAGTGCATAATCATCCCCTTTGGAAAAAACAAAAAACCTACAAACTACTACATAGGTGGCAGTCCCCTAAATACAGAAGACGTGATAAGGGATCTGGGGACCCAAGTAGACAGTAATCTCACCTTTGATCATCACATTGCCAAAGTGGTTAGAAAATCCTTCTACGTGGCCCACCTAATCACAAAAGGGTTCACATCCAGATCAAAAGAGGTCATTGTGCCCCTCTACTCATCACTCATCAGACCAATCATAGAGTACAACACCCCATTTGGGATGTACCTTACAAGACACCTACAACAGCTGGAAAGACCTCAGAAGTACCTCACCAAGAGGATCACTGGTCTCAAACAGATGCCCTATGCAGCTCGACTGAAGAAATTACAGCTGTACTCGGTTGCATACCGCCTACTCAGAGGTGATCTCTGCCTGACATACAAAGCCATGTCCAACCCAGAATTAATGGACATGCTCCACCTAAAGAAAACCTTATCCCCATGAGCCACACACTCTAGGGATCTCAACCTCACCACAACAATAAATAGGACGTGCTGGAGGGATAGATTCCTGTCCCAGAGACTTCCCATGCTTTGGAACAAGATCCCAATCTACATTAGGCAGAGCACCTCGCTAACACTCTTCAAAAGAAATCTTGAAGAGTGGATGGGAAACAGAAAGTTTATCTCGGGGATCAATTCAGTGGCCCTACTGGACAGAGGCACAGGGAACTAATCTAAGGGGGTGGCGAAAGCCAACACATTCTGGCTAGGCTTATAAATACCTTCGGGCAGATAGCCTAATACATACCTATGAACCTATAAGAAATCAGGCTTGTACTCTGGGACTGTGAAACAAAGCTATTACCCACCCTGAGTCAGTATGCTGTCTCCAATAATAAAGGTTAGTGATATGCTTTTTATGGTTTTACTATAAGACACACTTATCTCTGTGTCACTGTGCTACTATAAGCCCACAGTATAGTTTATGGTGGGAGGTTTGCATAATGGTTATGGTATCTTCCTTGCAGACACAAGGTGCAGGGTTTGACTTACATATGGGGTCATTGGCTAAGCTTGAAATGGTTAATAAAGACAATTATACATGTTATCACTTTTAACAAATGGTTTATATTTCAAAATCTAGATTTGTTCTGCCCAGTAACAGAAAGAAGATGAAATTTTATTACAGCTGTTCACTGCAATGAGGCAAATGTCACCTCTTTTTTAGATGCAGCAATCTCAGTGTTAATTATAATATTTAAGATGTACAATGAACATAAGCATATGCAAAGAGTTGTGGGGAAATTTGACCAGCACAAGAAATATGAGTTCTATATTTCTGCATCTATTTGATTTATTTTCCAAGAATGTGTCATTTAAGTGTATTTGTTTAGTTTTATTATTTTCAAAGACTTTCAACGCCTGACGGTTTGGGTGCATGGAAGGTGCAGTGAAGATTTGGAATGTGTCCAGCTATTGTATCCCATGTAGGATATAATTCATATAGCTAAGACGACTGCAGCAGTGATCAATATGATGAACATTGGGAATGACATGCTGGCATGAGGCATGTCTTTGCTGAAGTTGTAGTGAAGCCCACAGCACTGAACAGTGGCCAGTATAGATAAATGTGCCTTCACAACTTTGGGAGGAGGGGTGGAATCACCTAAAGAGATGTTCATATCTATCAGCTCAAAATGCCCTTCTGAATGATGCCAGTATCAAGGTGTTTGGGCCTCCCAGGACTGTGTCAAGCCATCCTCTGTGAGCAACAGTACTGACTCCCAATCTCACTCTTCTACAGCCTGTCCACACCAGGCCATACCAGCTGGTCATCTTGGCCTGGGGGTTTAAGCACTTGAGTGATGTGTTATAGCAGTGGAATCATGGGGATATACACATTCCCTAGAAGTCCCCATGTTACATAAAACCAACATAGATTTACAGAAAAGAAAAAAAAGCTGCAAATAATTGTGTATGATACAGGGTATATGACCAGAGTGAGCTAGCAGAACTACAGAAATGTCTGAACTTTTCAGGTATGCCTTGAATATTGTGCACAGTTAGAGTACAGTACAGTCATACCTGATATACATACAGCTGATATCTGCTAGTACGTGACAGTCAGAGCAGTATGACTATACATGTGTACAAATATGAGCACAGCAGTGCAGTATGTAACACAGAGCTGGCATTAGTTCATACATATTATTAATGCAATCATTGTGCTCACAGTTTAGTTGTAACAATATGGCAACATTCTACTTCTAAGCAGTACTATTAGCTGTACTAACCAGTATTTCATACTATTATAAGAAGCACTGACATGTTGGTAAAATGTAAGGAACTGAACAATTATAATTAGCATATCATTCAAATCACCTAAAAGTACTTGTTGCATACTTGTAGGAAAGGTTATGTAATTACATGACAGGAGACATGTGATACTTGGTGTCTCCCAACAGTGGCTTGTTTAGAAGTGCCTGTTGTTAATAGATTGTGATGTTTGATGTACATTCATGTGCATTGTAGGTTGCTTGGGCACACACACACACACACATATATATATATATATATATATATATATATATATATATATATATATATATATGGGTTCCATACACTAGATTGAATTTTCACTAATTTGAAATAGTGCATGGAATGCTCACTGCAGCGAAAGTGCACTTAATCGAAAGTGCACTTACGCAAAGTTCAGTACAACGAATGGGTGTTGTACTGAACTTCCGTGCAGTACTCACAGACCTTAGGGTTAGGGCATGGGTCATGGTAAGGGGATAGCCCATAGGGCTATCCCCTTACCATGACACGTGCCCTAACCCTAAGGTCCGTGATGACTGCAGCGCAGTGAAGAACATAGCAATGTCCTCCACTATGGCGCGATAGTCACAAACCTTAGGGTTAGGGCATAGGTTAGGGTAAGGGGATAGCTTTACTAACTATTCCCTTACCCTAACCCATGCCCTAACCCTAAGGTCCGTGACTATCGCACCATAATGGAGGACATAGCTTGTTTTTTATGTCCTCCACTGTGCTGCGGTGTTTTTGGTGAAGTGCACTTACGAAAAAGTTCACTTTCGTTAAAGTGAACTTTGTCAGAAGTGAGGCTTCCTATTACAAGTTCAAAGTAGTGAACCTTCATTCTTGTAATAGGAATCCATGTATATATATATATATACATTTTGAATGTTGCTGTTGGATGTGTACATCCAGTGCATAACTCATAAAGGTATGTACAACAATTATGCTCCTCTGACTTTTCTGGATGTTATGACATGGTTTATTGGAAGCAATTCTGAAATAAGATGTGCTGATGATGTATGACTAATAATCAGGTAAATGCATAGAGAATCCAACCTGAGGCTATGATATTTGGTCCTATTAGTACACCTCAGGGATGTCTTTGCCATTATTTAGCACACTACCCAAGAGTCTTTGTCATCTAGTTAATTAATGTTATATATTCTCAGTTATTTAACTTAGCACTGTATTCCAAGCTTAGGGACAGAGGGCTGTAGGTATGAATACCTCTCATATCCAATAGTAGTAGTAGTGATATTATTATTATTATTATTGTTTTTATTATTATTGTAATTATAATTATCACGTGCAGTTACCACATATATTTCATGTGCACTGAAAATAACTATAATAGTACTGTGAAGCCTTTTTTTACATTGGTACCGTGGTAATATGGTATAAGTAGTTGCTGCTGGGTAACTTAAATTATCTGTATGACTTTGCATGCTCTTTGCTTGTTATCTTATTGCACCACCAGCTATTTTTATGCATAATGAATAAACAGTGCCCCACAGTAACCCCCGATGGAAGGTCCACATGTCAAATGAAGTAAACTTTATTAGGAACACAGCTCTGAATGACAGAAACAAAGGCTGCAAGCATTCCTCTCAGCTGTCCAGATTTTCACAGAATGTCAAGATTTTTGCCTCATATTTTTGGTGTGTTCCTCATAAAATGTGTGTTTTTTTTCTGGGAAATCACTGGGATGATCTGAAGATTGAAGTCACCAAATAATGACATATATTTGAGTTTCAGACTTCATACCCTTCAGAAAATGTATTTTTACACAAACCCTGTTCTCTAAAAATTTTCTATAAGAGCAATATTTAAAATTTGTCGCTGTTTTTGAGCTTTTGTTTCCCCATTTCTTCAGGCTTTGTCCAGATTTCTTGCACTATGAAGTTGAGAGTTATGGCTGGAGGTATATTTTTGAAAAACAGCAGTTACTGTAAATGCTTACTGTAGTATTCATGCATTTCCTCTCCAATCTCCACTTAACTGCATATTTTCAATGAGGCAAGACTGCAGGTCAGTATACCAGGCCCTGCATTACGTGCCAGTCCTGAGGATGCAATTTGTCTCATTAAGTAGCTCAGCTGATCATAGCAGGCATGAATCTCTGCAAATGCTTCCAGGAAATGGCTATTAAACAGGTAGAATAATTATTTTGTTTTTCTTTGAACAAAAAGCAGACACTCTCCAAAATCCACTAGCATCAGAAATCATTGCAACAAATGTCCCATAGAAAAGATGGTGGCCTGAGATTCATACTCACATGTAAATTCTGAATCATGAGCAGTACAAGCATGAGATGCATATACAGACATAAGCAGCATGTAGAAACCCATGCACATGATCGGTCTGACCTGACCGGTGAGAACAATGCACTGATGGGAGTGGAATATTCTCTCATGTTTATGAGGACTGGGTCAAGGATATTAGTGCCCTTAGTAGGTATATGGCCTTGTTGGTCCAGGGTGTTTTTGTTTACAAAGTCCAGGAATCTCTGAGCCTACATGATTGGGGTAATATCAGA
Organism: Protopterus annectens; assembly: GCF_019279795.1. Classification (NCBI taxonomy): domain Eukaryota; kingdom Metazoa; phylum Chordata; order Ceratodontiformes; family Protopteridae; genus Protopterus; species Protopterus annectens. The sequence goes on along the minus strand of NC_056729.1, from coordinate 855,248,308 downwards.
TTCCCAGTTTATAGTTGGGTAGCTAATTTTGCCCATGAATAAGATGTTGGGTTGAATGGATAGTGTCCTCAGTACATTTAAGTATGTGTTATGAATTTCCTTTGTTACAGTGGGGGCCCTATAGCTTGCTAGGATATGATATGGGACTCTGCCTGTGGTAATTTGGATGTGGAGAAGCTCAAGAGTATCACACTGATTGACCAGCCTTGAGGTGTGCATGTATTTGATGTAAATTGAGACACCTGCATATTTTGTCCCTTCCTGTGCAGTAGCTGGTCTAAATGTGTGGAAGGCATTATTGCCCTACACTTTTGGTGTGGCTTTAAACCAGGTCTCTGTAACTGCGCAGACATCTGCTTTTTCTAGGGTAAGGATAGTTTGCAGGATGTGGATTTTGTAACCACGGTACCAGGCAAGAGGAGTCTGCTTGAGGAATAGGAAAAGAGTGACATGTTCCCCACATCACCTACCTGGAGCAGTGAGGGTGGTTTTGTTGATGCTACAACTGTATCAGTCAGTGATGAACAGGAGAAGGTGGACATATTCACCATAAACATTTGGAGACATCAGCAGAAGTCAGTGGGATTCCATGGTTCAGTCCTTGCACTTGGTATTCATAGGGGTGTTGTTAGAAGTTGGGTATAAAACAAAACTTCGCTCCTTGGCAGCATGCACTGGGACACCTAAGTCTACTGTCTGACCCATATAGTTTTCCTTGGAGATCCAAAGATCAATATGGGGAATCAGAAGCAGATGATGGTCAGCTGTGAGAGGTGAAAAAATAAAAAAGGATGATTTTTTTTTTTTTTATATATATAGAAAAGGCTAACTGGTTTGACGTCTCTTTCTAATCCATGTTTTTCCAAAGTGTGAAAGATGACCCTGTGCTTTGTGTGTGTCAGTGTGTATGCATGTGTGCCTGTGTGTGTGTGTGAATGCATATGTACACGTGTCTGTGTGTGAAAACATGGAGTTAAGGATAGCAGAAATTGCATCACTGTTGAAGTGCTTTTTCATCTTTTTTTATAGTAAAACTCATAGTCCTCTGACCATTCATCCAAAAACATATCTGCACATTTCCCTGCAGTGCTGCAGATTAAATTTCCTGTAAAAGCTGAAAATGCAGACTGGAGCAGAGTACAGATATTCCATACTAATGTTTATTATGGCAAAACTGCGGTTGCTATAATAACCAATTAACAACAATGGAAATTTAGAAAGTGTACCAATATGTTAAGCATGTAAAGTACAAAAAATAGCTTTCACCAATCTCCATTTTTCTTTTTTGCATAGAGGTAACAAACTAAAGCATGATTTACAAGTAGCTGTTATAACTGCACTAAGAAGGTCAAAACTATGATACAAATTTGGTGTAAGACACTTAAATGCAATAAAAAGCAAGAATAGATTTAACATTTATGAGATATGTCTCCAGTAAGTTGCAGTACTATTGCAACCTGGTTTCCTAACAAGCATAAGAAGGGGTGCTGGGAAAGCCAACTGGCATTTACGTTTACATTTTTGAAAAAGATAACAATGTTAACCTTTTGAAAAGGGTTACAAGACCACATTTTAACAATAACACTGAAATATATGCATGCCGATTATCTTTAGTGTTTGTGCAAAACAGATTCCATCTACATGTATAGAAGTTTTCATAAGGAAAGATAGATTGTCCAAGACTCACAGGGATGCTTAGCTTTTTGCATATCTGTGCATATCTGACTCAGTAGCCCTACCTCCATGTAACCAGTGTAACAGGCACCCACAGCTCACCCTTCCTGTAGAACATGCTATAAGCTATTTCAAGATACTGCTGCCAAATGGCGTAGTTGCAAATGGAATACAAGGTTCATTTTATTCATTGAAAGGAAACTCTTCATGTATACAGATATTGATGCACAGGTAATTCTTTGAAAATATCACCCGCTTGAGCTCCAACCTACTAATATAATCAATATATGTTTGGCTACAATCCCAAGCCACTGCTCATGTCCTGTTATTTATGTTGTTCACTTCCTGTCATTTCTCAGCTGTGTCATAGGCAATAATCTTCATTCTGTATGTGCCTCACATTTTTCTAAATCTGCTGATGCTCACAGCTTGCAGTCCACCATATATCTGCTAATAACTTGCTTAATGAGTCTAGTATCATTTTAGAAAATAGACTCTATTACATATGTCAAACAAACCTCCACTGTCTCATTCATTTCCATTGATGTCTAAACTAGCATTCTTTCAATGCATTTTGGTTACTACAAAACATCCTATCAGACAGTATGCACCACATCTTATATGTAGTAACATTTCCATTCCATATTCTGTAAGCTCATGTTAAAGACTTTCCATTATTGAGCAGAATGTACAGTGTGTTCTAGAATCACTGTGAAATTTTATACTTCTAAACAATTATATAGAAGACTGTCATTGGGCCTCCAACCATAACCAACCTGCAATGTGTTGTATGATGGGATGTCAAGAAATTCATCTCAGTAATGATGTTTGAGAATTGAATTTCATGGTATTAAACTAAAGGTTCTATGGCAGCGTAAGATGTGTAAGAGTTTTCAAAGCTGTTGGCTGATCAGCAGTGTGCTTCATTTCTCACTGTCATTTGTGTGAGTGTCTGACATATGTTACATTTTTTTAAATGCTAGTTCTAAGAAGGAGGCAGAACACGGTTCATTTACATATATAAAACAGTAAAACTCATATATAAGAACCTTGTTATAACAAACTTGTAGTACATACAGCAAATTAATTATGTACTGAAATCAGAAAAAAAAGACAACCTTGTTATGCACATCTCTGTCATCAAAGAGGTGCATAACAAGTTTTGTAGTGCATGGAATGCCTTTATTACATTCAAATATCAGTTAAATGACATCCTGGTTAATTTATACTATAACAAGAGACCTGACTTTAACAAATGCTTAGAAGGGAGCTTAACAATTTTAAATCAACCCCTAAGCTGTTAACATCTGGTATGGTGCTATAGTAGCACTGAACCATGGTGTTATTTAATTCATATTTTAGCATAACTTTTTAATTCATATTTTAGCATACATAACACCAATAGAACATGAAAAAAGTTAATTGTAATTCATTTTCTGTCATAATTCCTTTTCTTAAAACAACAGCAAGTAACTGGATTTAAACAAACTGAGAACCCAAAACTGACAAGCCGCAAGTGAAAATAAGATGAAATGCAGGATACACAATAAAAGAATCCACAGTAGCGTAAATGGCATAAAATCCAAGCTCGTTTATTATAATAAAATTATTGGATTTTATGCCATTTACGCTACTGTGGATTCTTTTATTGTGTATCCTGCATTTCATCTTATTTTCACTTGCGGCTTGTCAGTTTTGGGTTCTCAGTTTGTATAATTCCTTTTCTATCTGCTCTCTACATCATGCTCAGTAAAATGTATTTGGGAACCAGCTACTTCCCTTACATATGGAATACGTAAAGACATAAGTACTTCACAACTACATAACCAGCTTTCAAAGCCAACACAACACTTCCCTTTTTTTATTTTTCTGTGGCTACTAGAACATGGAGCTAACAAATCTCCATGCAAGACAAAGAATTATGATCAGATCATTGATCATAACTTGAAATTATGTGTTCTCAACATGGATACCAAGATTCCCTTCTCTAGCTTCACTCACAAATGAATTTCTTGGCATCTATGTAAGTTACAATCTGTGATTGATCATAATCCTCTGTGTATTACTCCATTCAGAAATGTATGCTCTAGTCACATACAAAGTATCCACTGTAGAAGAGTAATGGGAAAAGGTAACAGTTTTAAAAGCTATAAAATACAAAATATTTTGCGCTGCCACAGAATATAGGAAGACAGAAATGTCTGACTGTTTATAAAGCTGTTATTCCATCATAGAAACACTTATCTTCTGGCTGTTGCCTGCAGTGATAGATCCAGGAATTGGCAGGGTGGGCTGCAGTCTGGGAAGCAGACCAGTGGGGGGTAGAATATTGGTGATGGGACTGTATTCTAAAAGCATGTGCGAAAAGACAGCAGTAAACACTCAGTTGCAAATAATTGGGATATGGCTGTGCTACTGGAGCTGGGTAACTCCTGCCCACCATACAGCAAATTCACAATCAGTGCTAGGTGTTTCAGGGCATGCCTGGGTGAGATGCTTGGATACCCATGCCAAGTCACAGTCTCCTTCCATTGTGGCATAGTTTGTCTATGCATTAGGATAACATAGCAAATAGTCCCAGTAAAGCCAATATCGCCACAAGTACCTAAATAAATGCAAGTAATTTTTGTAAGTACATGTTACTTCTTCAAAAGCTTTGTAGCTCAGTTAATCAAAAACAACAGAGCAAGTTAAGGAACTGCATGTTATGAAAAAAAATATTATATGCAAATACTCTGTTCAGTTATTTGTAATGTATGAAAATAAAGGAAACTATTGTACCATATCACATAGGAATGTTTGTATCAAATACAGACCAGAGGGATAGAGTTTTGGATTAATCAGCAGAAATTCCATTTAAAAACAACAACACAAAAAGCTTTGCTCAGCAGAAAACAAAAATGTTTTCATACAGGTCAGGGCCAATCGTGATATCCATTGTCTATCTACAGTATCTGTTTTGACTCTACCAGAATAAAAAATGAATCAATATATTTTGTTACATATAAGTAGTTATTGCACTTTGCATTCCAACTTGTTTCACTCTAATACACATTAATGCTGCAAGGTTAGAAATAAAACAGAAAACAGGAGGGCCAGTCATTTCATCAACAGACAGCACCCATCACCATTGCCAATATAAAGTACCTTGTTTGACCCTGCAAGGTTAAAAAATGGTTACATTGCTGTTTTTTTTTTTCACATGAATAGTAACCACAACTTGTATTCCACCTTGCTTCATCAAAACACTCCTTATTCCTTCAAAACCAGAATTATAACAACAAAACAATTGGTCCAATCATTTCATCTACAAATAGTCCCCATTTCAATGACCTACCTAAAGTATTTGATTTGAGACTGCCAGGTTAAAAATGGTTACATTAATGTATTGTTTTTTCATATAAACAGTAGGTTGTATTCCAGCTTTCTTCCCCTAGTCCTGCAAAGCCAAAAGTGCAACAGCGAAACTCCAGGTGCAATCATTCATCCACATTCAGCTTCATACCCATTACCTACCTACATTTTTTGTTTGATCCTGCGTGTTAAAACAAGAAAATATTGGTTACATTAAGGTATTTTTAACATAAACAGTAGTCACAGTTTGTATTCCAGTTTGCTTCTTCCAAACAAAGTTAGTCCCGTAAAACCAGAATTACAACAGCAAATAGCAGGGCCAGTCATTTCATCCACGGACATTCCTAATACCTATTGCTGACCCAGAGTATCTGGTTTGAACCTGACAAGACAACAATAATTATTACATTAATATATTCTTGTTTGAAAGAAATAGCAATCATAATTTCTATTCCAGCTTGCTTCACCAAAATATGCATTAATCCTGCAAAATTAGCATTAGAACAACAAACAGCAGGTGCAGTCATTTCATCTGCAGGTTGCATTAATATATTTTTATCTCATACAAACAACAATCACAACCTGCATTCTAGCTTATTTCATTCAAATGTACATTAGTCATACAAAGTAAGAATTACAGTAGCAAACATCAGGGCCAGTCTTTTTAGTCACAGACAGCCCTATACTCATTGCTAACCAAAACTTCTAGATTGGTCCAACAAAATACATAAATGCATAAAAACTGTAGTCACAGCTTCTATTCCAAAGATATATGATGTGTAATGTGTGTAAATAAAATATTAATATGGTTTGTTTTCTTTTCTATTAATGCATGTTTGCCTGTATTCTAAATGATAATTTAATAAAGGTATTTACAAGAATGAAGTTTATGGTAACTTTTCCAATCTTTGCCTAGGATGGAAGTCTTTCCATGTTCATTAAAATTATCTTGATAAACCCAATATTTAAAAAATGCTTAATTTAGACATGTTGGAAAATTACCAGCAAATTTCTAACCATCCATTTATAGATAAGGTAGAGAGGGAACTATAAGAATAGTTGTATTCCCATTTAACATCTCCTAACCTCCTTACTTCATGCAAGTTTGGTTTTAGACATGGGCACAGTACTGAGACTGCCCTCATTTGAATAGTTTATGACCTTCCAATGGCAAAGGATCAATGGTTGCATTCCATTTTGATAATCCTTCTTCTTCTTTAAGTGGCATTTGATGATCTGGCCCATGGCATCCGAAAAGAGCTTTTCAAGGCTTGACTGTCACTGTTCTTGATGGGTCTGTCTCTCATGCGTCAGGACACAGTTCTTTTCCTCTGAAATTTGGGGTGTTGCAAGGATCCATGGCTGCCCTCCTCTGTTCATACTGTATATCCTGCTACTTAGGATGGTCTCACGGAAGAGAAGAATCTGTTGTTTATTAAATTAACAAGAAAAACTGACCAATCATATTGCTAGCTACCCCTGCATTAAATTTGATCCATGCACAGAAAAAAGTTGGTGTAAGCCAGCTTGACCTACTTCATCACAGGCTTTAAAATCTAACAAACTGACACTGTCTTGAAATTTAATATAGTAGAAAAACCTGTCCAACACAGAAACAGTGAAAAAAGCTTCAATAAATTCAATAAAAAAATAAACATCAGAAATACACACGCAAACTCAAATATGTTACTAAATATATATAAACTCAAAACAGAAAGTAGGAATGTGGTACACACATGCAAACAAGGTTGTCAAAGAACACACAATACATTACCACATATAGTGTCTGTCTCACATATAGATCAACTTATGCTGAGGCACTAAAAAGCAATCTTCTGAAACCTTAAAGATCTTCTAAGCCTATACATAGCAATGCCTATCCTCAACAATCTCTAAATCACTCACTAAAAGCAACACCAAACATTCGCCTACACCCAGTGGAACTCCAGGAGACACAGGATTGGTGGGAGGGTTGGCATAATAGTTAAGGCCTTAACATCACATATATAAAGTACAGGGTTGGATTCTGGCCTCTGGTTATTGACTAGGCTTGTAATGATCTGCAAACTGATATTCTTGTATTTACCTATAAAAACCTATCATAGTTTATCCAAATATACATTCATCCTGTAAAGACAAAATAACAACAGCAAACTGTTGAGAAAATTTCATCCACAAACAGCCCTCATACCCATTGCCTACCAAGAGCATCTGGATTGACCCTGTTAGGATAAATATAAATAATAATTATGGTTACACTGATATACTTTTGTTGCACAGAATAACTGAGCTCATTTAGGATCCCATGGGCTACGTTGTCAATTACATTTTCATATGGAAATGAGCTGCTTCCTGTTGGTGGAATGTTTGATTCCCTCAACTTCCATTGCCTAACTGTGTTACTCTGAGCAAGTCACTTAACCAGACATTGCTCCTGGCTGAGTCTGAAAACTGCTCTATCTGGAAAACAGATACATAAATACATAAATAAATGCATTAATTAATTAATTAATTAATTAATTAATTAATTGATTGATTAATTGATTAATTAATTAATTAATTAATTACATAATTAATTAATTAAGTAATTAATTAATTAAGTAATTAATTAATTAATTACTTAATGAATGGAGCTTGCATTCCAAATTGCTTCACCCAGATACATTTAGTCCTGCAAAACCAGATTTATAACATCAAACTGCAGGACCAGTAATTTCATATGCAGGCAGCTCAAGACCCATTGCTACACACAGTGTCTGGTTTGACCCTGCCAGAATTAAAAAAAACAATAACTTACCTACTACAGTACAGGGGTTGCAAAAACACTGCAAGTTTAACAAGACTCACTCTCGCTCGGTATTTCAGTAACCTCTGACCACCAGTGAGAAGTCTTATGTGTTTTGGCTGTAGCCTCCTTTTGACAGTATGATATCCCAATTGTTTTGGTCTTGAATGGTATCAGGACTAAAAAATCTGTACTCACCATGCCCCCAAAAGCAGCAGAGATGACATGTATCACGTTGTAGTACAGAAAAGTTTGAAAAGTGGGTAATTTAATGATGTTGTGAATTGTAGTAAACTGCGACAGAAGTTTGAGAAAAACACAGATTTTCAAAAGGGGGGTTGCACCCCTGCTCGAAGGGATAAATCTGCCATTGGCCTGGGTAACAGTGTATGCTCCCCCTGAAATAGTTGCTGAAGTTACCACACATGTTACAGAAAGCATCAAAGCCCTTATTAAAGATTTTCCACCCAACAATCCTGACATACTGTCTCCTCAGACAGCAAATACCACCTGTTTTACCCTAAAACCCATCCTGATCTACTACATCAAATCACTGTTCCTTAAACTGAAACCCTGTTCTCCTTCAGCAGATAATCTCCCAGCAGAATACCTCAAGCTAGCTGCCAGTTTCATAGCCTATCCTGTGTCTCTGCCAATTAATGAATCTATCAAGGAACCATACATTCCTTCTCTTTGGAAAAAAATCTGCATCATCCCTCCTTCATAAAAAAGGAACCTTATCTGATATAACCAATTGCAGAACTATTGCCATATTATCTCCTTTGTCAAAACGTCTGGAGAAGTGCATTCACAAACAACTACTTGAACATATTCTTCAGGAAAAGCTCCTGACCCACGCAGCATGGCTTTAGACCCATCCATACCAATACCAAGACCTTATTAACCTCCACAGATACTATTAACAAAGTCAGAGACAAAGGCAAACTCATTTCCTCTGTATTTCTTGATCTCCTTGATCTAGTCTCTCACCAAAAACTCCTCTGTCAACTCTCTTCACTAGGGCTGTCACTATCCACACTATTTGGCTTAACAACAACTTAACTGATAGATACCAGTATGTTAAATAGCTCTGCACGGATTCTCTCATCCTGTCAGTACTTTAGCATTATTGGCCATCTATGCTTCAATATAGTCACTAACAATCTACATAAATCCTCTCAGCAAGCTTCCCTCATACAATATGCTGACAATGCTAACCTAATATGCACTTTGGATAACACACATCTTCAGAGAATTACTCAGGAAGCCTTTAACTCTGTTGAAAGTTGCCTACTACATTATCCCCTGCTACTAAATCCCCAAAAAATGAAATTATTATTTTTCCAAAATCCCATTTCCATGAAAAAAAACTTTAAAATGTCTTCCTTAAATAATACCAAATTTAAAGTTACTTCACATACAAAGCTACATGGCATGGCAATCTTAATTTTGATTTACATATCCAAAACATCATCAAGAAAACCCATCCAAACTAGGTACTTTCACAAAATAAAGAAATTCCCTATAGACTCTGCCAAGGTAACTCCAGCTACCACTTACCTCTTATTTATATGGAGCCCCTATTATGACCAACCAACAAGCCTCAGTTCTAAACTTGAACAACACATTTGCCAGATTTGCTTGCCAAAGCATTACCAGACTCACCACTGTTTAGCACTAAATACGCATAGCTGGCTTGAACTTCCTCACCACCTATCTTCTACTTGGCAAGCCTTAACCCACAAAATTGTCTATACCCCATTTGCCTGCCAAGGAATTAGCCACATACTCCAATTATATCTACCAAACTGTCCCCTTCAGTAAAATGATAAACAACTCCTTACCATCATAGGTTCATAGGTAAGTACTAGGCTATTGGCCCTAGGGCCTATATAAGCCTAGCCAAATGGTACCCTGGCTTTTGCCACCCAAGAAAATTATTTTCCTGTGCCCCTGTCAAGCAGAGCCACAGAAGTGATCCCTGGGGTGAATTTCCTATCTCCCATCCAATCATCAAGATTTTTCTTGAAGAGTCCTAATGAGGAGCTTTGTTTGATATAGATAGGTAGTTTGTTCCAGAGTATGGGAAGTATCTGAGCCAGGAATCTATCCCTCCAGCATGTTATGTTTATTGTGGTGACAAGGTTTAGGTCCCTAGAGCGTGTATCTGGGAGGGATTGGGATTTCTTTACGTGGAGCATGTCCAACAGCTCTGGGTTTGACATAGCTTTTTATGTTAGGCAGAGATCGCCTCTGAGTAGGTGATATGCGACACAGTAAAGCTGGAGTTTTTTGACACGGTCTGCATAGGGCATCTGTTTGCGGCCGGTAATCCTCTTTGTGAGGTATTTCTGTGGCCTTTCCAGTTGTTGTAGATGTCTTGTGAGGTACATACCAAAAGGGGCATTGTACTCAATAATGGGTCTAATGAGTGATGAGTAGAGGGGAACAATGACCTCTTTTTTCCTGGATGAGAAACCTTTTGTGATGAGGTGTGCCACGTAGAAGGATTTCCTGACTACTGTGGCAATGTGATTATCAAAGGAGAGACTACTGTCCACCTGTGTCCCAAGGTCTCTTATCAACAAACCACAAAGGGCTGTTGGATTCAATCTCTATTCCAATACTGTAACTAGAACTTGGAATAAAATTCCTTTATCAATCAGGTCTATCTCACACCTTCATTTTTTCAAATGATTACTAATAGAATTCCTCTCTGCCACCTTGCCCTGCTCCTCATCTGGGACATAACTTCTCCTAACATCCTTCATTTACCTTTTTATACCTCCCTTTAAAGCATTAAATCACTTAACTTGCTTATCCTCTTCTAATACTTCACTTTTTTGTAGCACTTAAACTACTATATTTACTTCTAATTAGCACAACCCAATTACCATTCCATCGCAACTTCACTATTAACACTTTAACTTGTTCATCCCCTCAATAACTCACTGTGTTGTATTTCTTAAATTGCTCCTACCTATCTTATACACCACTCTGCTATCTGTAAAGTCTCAATATAATCCTGTAAATTAATGTTTGAATACCAATACACATTTTGTTATACTGACTGCCATGCTATGTACACACTGTTAACTGCATTATAAGATTTGTTATTGTAAATATTAATTACATTAAATATGTTACCATGGAGCTTTTCTCCCAAGGTCTCCACTGAAGAAGGGCACCTGTACCCAGTCAGACTTTGCAGGTAAACAAATGTCAATAAATAAATAAAAATGTGGTATGGCATTTAAAGATGTAAATTACTTTCTGTCCTACACTTTTTTTTAAGTTACAGTAAGGTCATTAGGGCAGCTAAAACTCCATGTACTACTTTATAGAATTATGACTGAGTTGCCAGTCACAGCAATTTGCTAAAGTGTTCTCACATGGATTCAATGAATTCACCTCCTGGACATTCCTGGTGAATTTCTTGATTCTTTTTAGAACACATTGGCTGATCATTTCTTGCATATAAAACTGGCTGTAAAAAGGTCATCTACGTCTCATACTTCTAGAATAATAAGAGCATTGTGTATTACAACCTTCCTACTGCAATTCTAGTGTCAGAATGCAGGAAGAAAATAAGTTTAGGATAGATAGCACAAGGCTGGCTCTGTCATGTTCTTCTTGTACCTATGTCAGGACCTGTTACACATAAACACAACACTCTGCATGTTTAATTTACTAGCCAAACACTGTAATAACTAATATTAACTCAGTGGTTCCTTTTTGGATTATTTACACCTGCAGTGCATACTTATAAGTACACTAGACATGCATTACACACACACACACACACACACTCACACACACACACACACACACACACACACACACACACACACACACACACACACAAACACACGTACACAGACAGACACACACAGAACTGCACATGTGCACATCTTGTAGGCACCTGAGCTCAATGCTTTGCATGTTACTGCTGTTTTGCAATGCTCCTTTTTCTCATTGTACTTCTTAACTAATTATATCTGATGCATTTTACTGTCCATATGGCTGTTATGACAGCAGTTTGCAAAGGTGTACACCTAACAACAGAAAAAGTTAACAAAAAAGACATTTATCCTGGCTTTTTTATTATTGCTTGCAGATGGGCTGTGGCCACATATATCACTGGTTATATGCTACCTGCATCAATTTCTGTATCTATATATCTGTATGCATGTATGTATGTATAAATGTATGTATATAGATAGAATATATATATATATATATATGTATATATATATATATATATATATATATATATATATATATATATATATATATATATATATGTGTGTGTGTGTGTGTGTCTTTTATTCTTTGTACCAACTGGATCACATGGCACTCAACACCGCAGAGTGACTGATCCAACTCAAGTAAGTAGTACGGCAACACAAAATTAACATAGCAACACAACTGCAGCAGTATCCAAAATCTTTCTAGATGCATCTAAGATTAACTGAGCTTAGCCATAATAGAGATAAGCTATTGTATTTCTGAGTCAATGATCTCTCTTCAGACATCGCATCCTCAGGACCCCCAGACCACAGGAAGACGCAACCAGTAGGAATGGAATGAATTTCTGATGTACCTAAACATATGTTGTCTTAATTTTCAATCTGAAGCTAACATAATTTCTAAACATCTTTCTTATTTAAATGTGTTGTTAACTGTTAATTAAAAATTGAGTTCTCATTAGCTGTAAATTTAGCATATACCCATAGAAAAAAATCTGACCACTGAAGTACTATTGACTAGCGGGACTTTTCTGTTGGCATATGCTACAGAGGACAGAGCAAAGTACAAGAAAAATCTGGAACATTCTGCAAAACTGAAGAAATAGAAATGTACCTGATTTTCCTTGTATTTCTGCACTGTCCATCCTAAAATCTCTGCAGACTGTTGTACCTCTCAACTGTCCATATTTTGCAGAACGTTCAGATTTTTGCCTCATAGTTATTGTCTCTTCCTCTTAAAAATATAGTTTTCTAGCAAGCCACTGGGAATTGAAGTCATTAAATAATGACACATTTGAGGTTTAGGTTTCATATCCTTTATGCAATGGACGCTAACACAAAACCTCTTATTCCAGTAACTTTCTAAGTTTAAAAGACCAATAAAATACGTCAGTATTTTTTGTTCTTTTTCCCCTCATTATGTTGGGCTTTTGCCATGCTTCTTGCATTAAGAATCGCAGGAAAATAAAAACCAGCAACAGAGATTCTCATTTCTCAGTTGCTTCTCTTGAATAGCACTGATGTAGTGTACAAGTGTGGGAACATAGGTCCCATACGCATGTGCAGTATATCAGCAAATGCGGAGAGACACAACAGCGCAGTTATACAAAGACATTATTTAAGAATGGTAAGCAATTTCATAGTTAAATGATATCATTGTATAATAGCAATAACCCATTCCTGATTGTGTGTAATGCTGGATTTTCCCACTGTTGACTTGGACTGATCACTCAGGCTTCGCCCTCATGGTCAAACTACACCAACCATTTGTAAATCCAGTAATACCCACAGCCAGTAATGGGTTATTACTTAAAAAAAGAAGTTATGTACCTACCATAACGTTCCATGTTAGTTGCCTTCTTCTCGCCTTCTTTCTTGCTGGTTGGGTTCGGAGCCGATCCTCGGCTCCGACTAGGCCATCTTCAAAAGCTCAAGAGCTGCTTACTGGCTCGAAGCCACCCTATATCCCATGATGCCTGGCGCTAGATACCCAAATCTCGTTTGGTAAGTCTAACTGCAGACATAATAAGAAAGGAATCCTATCCTAGAATGCATAAATCCTACTGGAGAGACTACTAGTCAGAAAGGAATAGCCAGAGAAGACTCAGCCAGTGAAAAACTCAAGAGGAACTCTTCTCGGTTCACTAGGATAGGGGGATGGAGGGTGGGATGCAAGAAAGAAGGCAAGAAGAAGACAACTAACATGGAACGTTATGGTAGGTACATAACTTCTTTATGTTAAGTTGTCTATCTCGCCTTCATTCTTGCTGATTGGGACAGCGTCCCTAGCACCTAAAGTCCTGGGTGGCTCATCGGAACAGACTCTTCAGAACAGTGGAACCAAAATCAGCTCTGCTCCTGGAAACCACATCCAACTTGTAATGCGAAATGAAAGTATGTGGGTTGGCCCACGTAGCCACAGCACAAATAGATTCCATGGGCAACCTAGCCTGAAAGGCCACCGAATTGGCTAAAGCTCTGGTGAAGTGACCTTTTGGTTTGACTGGCAATTCTTTGTTCCTCAGTTGATATATAAATGTGATGATAGAAGTCAACCACCTGGATAAGGTTACTGTGGAGACTGGAAGACCTTGTTTACCCACAGCATAAGACAGGAAAAGTTGGTCCAATTTTCTAATGTCCTTAGTTCTATGCAAATAAAAGCGTAGTTGCCTGTGAACATCTAACTGATGCAACTTATATTCTGCCCTGTTGGAGTGGTTAGGAAAAAACACTGGAAGGTCTATGGACTGATTCAAGTTATTCTCTGAAAAGACCTTAGGAAGGAAGGAATGAAGGATTAGTCCTGAGAACGACCCTGTCATTGTGGAACACTAGGTACGGAGGACGGATAGAAAGAGCCTGAAGTTCCAAAACTCTTCTGGCTGAAGTAATAGCTACCAGAAAAAGGGTTTTCCAAGATAAGAACTTCTGGGAACAAGAAGCTGCAGGTTCGAAAGGGGGCAAAATTAGAGAAGCTAAAATTAAATTTAGATCCCACAGTGGTGGAGGATCTCTCACTGGGGGCCTGAGCAGAGTGGCCCCTTTGAGAAAGGCTTTACATAGCTTATGAGACATGATATTGTTTTCTGACAGGCCAATGTGAAAATTTGAAATTGCAGCTAACTGAACTCTAATTGTATCGGAAGCGGACCCAGCATGGAAGAGTTCTGCAAGAAATTCCAAAATGTGGTGTACAGGGGCTGAAAAGGGGTCTATACTCTTAGCCTCTGCCCAGGAAGAAAAATGTTTCCACTTACTAGCGTAAGTTTTTCTAGTCGTAGACTTGTGCAATAACAAAATGATTTCGCGCACAGAGGGGAATATATCTGGAAGCCTGGCTAAAGTTGGAAGTGGAGCAACCAAGCAGCGTGCTGGAGAGACCGTAGGGATTGGTGCAGCCCGCCCGACTGATGAATCAGAAGGTCTGGAACTAGGTCCAGAGTCCAAGGCTGCTCGAGAAGATGGCGATGCAGGAACGGGAACCATATTTGTCGAGGCCAGTAAGGAGCAATGAGGATCATTTTGCAGCCCAATATGGTAGCTTTCTGTATTAGCTTTGGTATTAGGGGAAAAGGAGGGAATGCATAAAGAAGTCCCTGAGGCCAATCGTAGACTAGAGCGTCTCTGGGGGAATGTCCGGGAAGTGGAAGGAGAGAGAATAAATTGCTGCACTTGCTGATGAAGGGAGCTGCAAAAAGGTTGCAGCAAGGTTGGCCCCATTTGTGGAAGATTTGGTCCGCAACAACCTGATTCAGAGACCACTCATGAGGCATGAGAATTGCTCTGCTCAGCCTGTCTGTTATGACGTTGGACCTCCCAGGGATGTGCATTGCGATCAGAAACCGTTGGGAAGAGATCGCCCACTGCCAGAGTCTGAGTGCTTCTCGACATAGGGGGTAGGACCTGGTTCCGCCCTGCTTGTTAATGTACCACACTACTGACATATTGTCCGTTTGAATTGCAATGGTCCCGGTAGGAAGAGAGTCCTGAAGAGCTTGCAACGCTAAGAGCATGGCCCTCATCTCCAAGACGTTTATATGCAGATGGTACTCGTGAGGTTGCCAGGTGCCTTGGACTGTTCTTCCCTGATACTGCCCCATCCCCACCTGATCAGGGAGGCATCCGTGGTCACCGTAGCAACTGGAGGGGGGAGTACAAATGATCTGCCGTGGGACACTGATGTGGATACCATCCACCACGCAAGGTGCTTCCTGCATGCTTCTGTGATCATAATTATGTAAGACATGGGAAGCTGCTGGAAGGACCACTGGGTGAAAAGAAGCCACTGGAGAATCATCATGTGAAAACGAGCTAGAGGGACAAGTATGATCACTTTTGCCATGAGACCCAGAGTTTGGAGGACAAACCTGGCTTGAATTCTTTTGCATGCTAATAAAACCTTCACATGTTGGAGAATCACCAATACCCTGTCTGGTGGAAGGCTCGCTGACATGTATTTAGTATTTAAATTTGCGCCTATAAAGGTGATAGATTGACAGGGCAACAATGCAGACTTTTCAAAATTTATTGTGATACCTAGCCTGGAGCAAGTCTCAATAGTGCAGTCTCTGGCTCGCAGAAGGTGATGCCTGGTGGTAGCAGTGAGGAGCCAGTCATCTAGATATGGAAACACCTGGAATCCTTGCCGTCTCAGGTGAGCGGTAACTACTGCCATACATTTGGTGAACACCCTGGGGGCTGTGGTGAGACCAAAGGGCAGAGCTCTGAACTGATAATGGCTGGCTCCCAGCTGGAAGTGAAGAAATCTTCTGGAGTGTCTGTCCATTTTGATGTGGTAGTATGCATCCTGAAGATCTATAGAGCACATCCAGTTGTCCTGACCCAGAAAAGGTAAAATGGACTGTAGCGTGACCATCCGAAACTTGGTTCTTTGTACAGACCTGTTCAGTCTGCTGAGATCCAGAATGGGTCTCCAGTCCCCTGTCTTTTTGGTACCAAAAAGAACCTTGAGTAAATTCCGGATCCTTGTTGGTCTGCTGGGACTTGCTGGATGGCCCTTTTTCTTAGCAGTTTTGAGACTTCTTGAACTGCTTGGTCCCTTAGATTGGGTGGAACATCTGGAAGGGACTTGTTTAACCTTAAGGGGGTGTGAACAAAGGGAATTCTGTAGCCTCCGGATATAACAGACTGTACCCATTTGTCTTGTGTTATGTCTTTCCAGGCTCTTGGGTACAGCGATAATCTTCCCCCGACTGCCTCCAGAGGTGGGCAGCTGGGCAACCCTTCAGGGATGCTGGAAGGGCTTCTCAGAGAAGGATTCTCTGCTGCCCTGATTTTGCAGACTCCCTCTGGCACGAGGGTGGCGTCTATTATTGTTCCCTCCTCTGCCCCTGGATGGGAACTCACCTCGTGTGTCCGGCAAGGCTCCCTGGGATTTCCAGAACCACATCTTTCCACTCTTCTGACCCTTGGGATATGGTCTGGAAGGAGTGGAAAAATGGACTCCTATGGCAGAGAGAGTCTTGCCTTCCTGCTCACACCTGGTAAGGGTGTCCTTCACCTGTGATCCAAAGAGAGAGGAACCATCAAAGGGGGTGTTGGTGAAAGATGCTCTGAAAGGTTCCGCAAAGTTACATAGCCGCATCCAAGCATGTCTCCTTAGGGCAACGCCTGTGCCTCTACTCGCACCATCGGCTACATATGAAATGAGCCTCATGGAGGAGGTTTACCACTGAATTAAGAGTCACCAGCTGGGAGGCTGCCTTAGCCTGGGCCCCCTCAGCTGATGGATCTTGGAGGGTATCTCTAAGCTCTTTAAGGAGATCCCTTTGAAGATGGGTAAAGTGGCACAAATAATTCAGGGACCTCATGGAAAAGGTCACTGAAAAGAACATCCGCTTCCCATATCTGTCCATCGTCCTGGACTCCTTGTTAGGGGGATGGACAGATGAAGAAGTTTCTGCCAACTCCCTTTTTGTGACCACCGCTACCACCATGGCATCAATGGGGACACCTTTGGTCAAAAACTGTTTGTCCAGTGGTGCAGTTATGAATTTTGCAGGTCTTCTGGGGGTCAGTTCCACTGTGTCTGGAGCTGACCACGCCTTCCGAGCCACCACAGACATCAGTGGGTTGAAAGGCGGAGACACCCAGGAGGTGGAAGGTCGGGATCCAAATGCGTCCAGGAATACCAACTCATCCTCGGAAGGGCTTAGGGCAGTCCAGTTCCCCCTCTGCCTAAGCATCTCAAGGATGTCTGAGAAGGAGACATCTTCAGAGGGGGATCTTGGGGTCCCTTCCAAATCCTCTAAGTCAAAAACAAGTAGCGTACGGCACCAGGACAACCAAGTCGACACAAGGATGTATCAAAAATGTTCAAGTTGGTTACAAAACCAGATAAGGCTAGTGCCTCTGCAGGGTATCAACAAGAAGAGGTACTGTGCTGTATATAGTACTGAGTTTAAACCCTCTTTTTTTGGAGAACATTTATTTTATTAGCACTGTCTCCTATAGTGTTTTTATAATTTATAATAATACTTTTAATATTTTTAAAAAATTTGCAATAACATAGGCAAATAGATTTTTTATAGATTTATCAAGAGCTGACTTGTGTTTATAAATAGCTTTCCTATGGCTTTTTCAATAACTTTTTCAGTGCCTTAGATATATTCTTCAAGAGGCTTCTTTTCAAAAAGTCAGGGTATTAAGACCTAACCTTTAAGTAAGATTTGTTTTACACGTTGTTTTACTGAAGCTTACTTGCATTGAACACATTTCTAACTGCATTGTGTTTAGACATCTACAAGGAACCAGTACTATTGGTTAATGGTGTCATTTTACGTGAATGTGCACCTTCGTTCACTTGGTAGTGACTTTAATGACTTTAATAACTATTAAAAGAAATGGTGCTTGCCTTTTAAAAAATAGATGTATGTGTTGAAGGAAATGACATCATTCTTCTTGCTTAGCTTAAATTGAGTCATGTTCCGTGTTTTATTGTCTGATGAAGCTTCTTCCGTGTAGGAAGCGAAAACGTTTTTAACATTAAACTGCGTTCACAAAGTAACAACGAGGAAGTATCTGGTTATCTGGTTTTGTAACCAACTTGAACATTTTTGATACATCCTTGTGTCGACTTGGTTGTCCTGGTGCCGTACGCTACTTGTTTTTGACTGTCAGTTTATTTTTTGGTTACTAGTAAATCCTCTAAGTCGGTATCTGATGTGACAGACTCGGGGGAGTCAACATGCTTCCTCTTGCATTTCCTCTTATGAGGTGGCTCTTCTGAAAGATCAGGGGAGGCCTCGGAAGAGGAAGATACACCCAAAGGGGTGTCCTGGAGTGCTGGATCCCCACGCTTGGGATCTGGAAGAGGGGCAGAGGCTGACGCAAGCACCATAGGGGGGGAGGAGCCAATGGGGTCGATCGTGGGACTGACTCGGGGGCCAATACACTCCTCATCACTTCGAAGGCGTCCCTGCCTGGACGCAGAGAGGGCTCCGGTTCTGAAGAAACCAGAATCCCTCTCCGCACCGAGGGGGATGGCTCCAAGGCAGATGTGGGAGCCAAGCTCACCTGTGCCGAAGCTCCGAGGGGGAGAGCGGGGTCAGACAAGGGTCCGATGCCATTCGCCCCCTCGGAGCCGATGAGGGAGTCCCAGCACCCAGATCCCTCCAGGGACAGTACCATGGAAGGGATCGGAGCCGACGACGGAACCGAAGGAGAAGGTATCGGAGCAGACGGTTCCACAACTCGAACCCCAACAAACTCCGGCTCCGAGCTCAAAGGATGAGTAGGAGGAGGAATATCTACAGATGTGGACGGAGCCAACAACTGATGAGGGGGGCTGGACAACATTTTGGCTAGGGACTGCAATTTTAACAGCCTACTGACCACTCTTTCCAAGTCATGGTCTGAAAGTCTTGAGGACCGAGAAGAGTGGGATGAGGGATAACTACGCTCCAACTGGAGCAGAGGTGATCTCGGAACCGAACGGCTCGACTCCAGAGAAGGAGACCTGGATCTTTTTCGACTCACAGACGGCTCTGAGGAACGTGTCGGAGCCGACTGGGAGGGAGGAACATCGGTTCCAGCTGGAGCCGAGATGGATGGTATAGGTTCACTCAACAACGGCTCCGAACTGGAAGCCAGAGGTTTAGGTGGCATGGAAGATTTCACGGGCTGAGACTTAGCTGGTGAATCTTGGGGCTTAAGCAAACCCCTCAGGATCAACTTGTTTTTGCGCTCCTGCAGGACTCTTGGACTGAAGGCATGGCAAATCAAGCAAGAGTCCTGCAGGTGCACGGCGCCCAGACAATAAACACAAGAAGTGAGACCATCTGTCAGAGACATCTTCTGACAGCATGAATCACACTTCTTGAATCTGGATGGCTTAGGATCCTTGGACATCCTGACAGAAAACCAAGAAACAAAGAAACACACAGAGAAAGGCTAAGGTAACTAACCACAAAAAAAAAAAAAAAATGCACACTACAGTTACCACACCCAAAACTACAAGCAAGGTTATATCTGACTACAACCAAAACTATAGTTAACTATCACTAAACTAGCTAACAGTGATAATAAGAGAAATTTTTTTTTTTTTTAAAGGAAAGAGATAGAAAGAAAAGGTTATCCTCTAACTTAAACGGAAAACCACTCCGAGGTAAGGTAATGGAAGAGAAAAGGGGGAGGGGAAACTCTCTAATTAAAAATGAGTATCTGAGGAGAAGTGACAAGGATTCAGGAAGAGATTAGCTACAATACAAAAGTTTTATCTAAACGACCAATTCTACACTAAAACTAACAGTTTTATGACAAGAAAAAAAGATAATAATAAAGCTTTATACGACCTGAGCCAGTAGAACAACCTCGCAGCAGAAGCGGCAAATGAGATCTGGGTATCTAGCGCCAGGCATCATGGGATATAGGGTGGCCTCAAGCCAGTAAGCAGCTCTCGAGCTTTTGAAGATGGCCGAGTCTTGGCTCCGAACCCAACCAGCAAGAATGAAGGCGAGATAGACAACTTAACATCAGATGATACTCTGTATGTCCCAGATCATGAAAGTAATAGAAATACTTTTTTATGAAACTAGTAGTTGCTTCCCTACACATATTATTAAAAACAACCCTAAATCACAAGTCATGTATTCACAGGGAAATACTAGGCTGCCAGTCTGCAGACTCTTACAAGCTGAGCCAATAACCAGAGATCAGAACTGAACGCAGTAACTTGTATCTCTGAGGTTAGCACCTTAAGCATTATGTCAACTTATATGTGTTAAAACAACTGCGTTCCAAGGGAAAAAAGCATGTATGAGAGATTAGCAGATGTGAGAGGATATGAAGAGGGAGAGTTAGAGATGAATACTGGGAAAGTTAAGACATTAAAGATGGATACAATGCTGGAACAGAGACATTAAGTAAGTAAAGTAGTAAGAAAAAGCATGTATCATTACATACAGCCCTAGTGTAAACAGCTTGTTTGTCTTTCGGATTTTTCCCGGTAAGGGGTCGCCACAGCAGAACTCTGGTCCGCTAAAGATTGGCAGTAGATTTTTACAAAACGCTGAGGTGCCAGCTAGATGCCCAACCTTCAACGAAGGCATGCCCATTTACGCACGCATGTCTTTTGAATGCTACCCAACCGTGGGGAGGACATGCAGACTCCACACAAAAGGCACTCCCAAGCCACGCCGAGAATCAAACGAGAGAACCTCTTGCCGTGAGGTAACAACGCTACCGCCGTACCACCGTGGCATTCCCCTAGTGTAAACAGTGCAACGCACTAAATGCAAAAAAACAGTGGGGTTTACTTAAGGACAACCTACAGCTGAATTAAGACACTTGGTGGCCAAGGCAGAATAGTTTATAGTTTATAGAAATGGTCAGACAGTAAGACAACTGATATTTTAGAATCAACACGTTTTAAAAAAGACAAGTGATACTAGGTGTATATGGTGTTATCCATGTGGATACCACTCTAACTGTAAATATGTTACATGAAATAATTTAGGGCAGGGATGTACAATGTATGTATTCAGTTATACAACTTGCAATAAGTCACACAGAATATGTAATATATCTTACTCTATGTACTAATGGAACTTATGTATGTAAGACTACAAGATCTTTAATAATTATAAGACTGAACATTAGAGTAACACTGACATATAATGCTTTATGTAAAAATCTTTCTAGTGGGAAAGTATGGTACCTTTTCTTCTTTTATGGCATTCAGTCAGACTCAGAAGATATTTGGTAGAACACTAAGACAAGACACTAAAACCAAACTCAGCAAATGTGAAAATAAACAGATACATATGTTATATTATTTATTTATTTATTGACATTTGTTTACCAAAAATTTAAACTGGGTAGAAGCCCATTTTCAGCTTAGGCCCTGGGAGAAAAGCTCAAAAATGATTACAAAATATTTTAAGAACATTAATTTTACAATCTTCAAAAATAAAACAAAAACATCTGTAGTTTCAATAATTATAACAAATTAGACATAATAGAAAAAACATTAGTTAAAAATCAATATGGGGTATATAACAATTATTTAATATGTAAATACATTTTAGACAGTTTGTAGAGAAATTAAAGGAAAGCAATATGAGGTGAGGGAAAACAGGCTTATGACATATTTAGAGAGAAAGTCAGGGAAATAATTAGAAGTAAGCGAAGAAGGGAGTGTAAGGAAGTATAAGGAATGAAAAGATACCTGTTCACATTTAGGGATATAGTTTATCCTGGATTTGAGCAAGAACAGAGCCAGATTTTAGTTAGAAAATCCTTCAGAGTGGTTTTGAAAGATGGGAGAGAGGGTATAGACCTGACTGATACAGGTAGAGTTCCAGGCCTTATCAACCTTGTAAGAGTACAGACTGTGCCCACCAGATTGCTAGGTTTGTAGACATAAAGGAGTTTTTGTCACTGGATCACAATGACTGACTGGGAACAAGCTGTGTAGAATGTTTTTAAGTGCTGGACAGGCAGATGGATTCCAAATAATTTTGTAGGTGGTAAGAAGTGTATATGTTAGCTGATGTGGCAGTTGTAACCAATTTAGGCTTTTCAGTGCTATACAGTGGTAGGTTCTGAAAGGGGTATGTGCTGCAAATTTAGCAACTTTGTTATAGCATTATCCAAGTTTTAATTTTTGTGACGCCTAGAGGTTAGTAAGGATGGCAGCACGATAAGGAAGAGTGGGGAGGAGATAAGTAGGTGCAAGTGTAGTTTTAGGCATGTCAGTGAGAAAGTTTTTAGCTCTGTAAAACATCTCCTTGTTTGTGATGAGTTTTTCTTATGGGATTTTGTATATGCAGTTTGTTGTGTCTTTCGGCTTTTCCTGGTTTGGGGGTCGCCACAGCGGAACTCCGGTCCGCTAATGATTGGTAGTTGATTTTTACATGCCGAGTTACTAGCCCTGATGCACAACCTTCAACGGAGGTACGCCCATTCACGCATGTCTCCACGCAGAAGACGCTCTAGCTGAGAATCGAACCGGATAGCGTCTTACTGTGAGGTGACAACGCTACCGCAGCACCACCAAATGTAAGATTATCATCCACTATCACCCCTAATAGTTTGCTATGTGAAGTGACTTCAATGGTTATATTATCAAGACAGAGAACTTTATTTTATTTATTTTTTTCATGACAGAGGGATTTGGGGGAAAAAGTAGTAGTTTTGTCGTTTTTGGGTTGAACATGAGTTGTGAGTTTTGAAGGCTGTTAAAGCTTCATGAATAACTTTTTGAAAGTGTACCATGTTGTCAGATGTGCAAATGAGAGTGGAATCATCTGTGTATTGTATTAGGGTGCCCTAGTGTGTGGAACTATAGAGAATGTTGGTGAAAATTGTAATGAGGTGGGGACCAAGGATATAGCCTTGTGCTACACTGGCTGTGACTGGAAGGTAAGGAAAGAGAGTGTGGAGTGCTGTTTTGCTGACTGATACCTATTGGGCAGATAGCTTTGAACCACAGAAGGATGGGCTGAGATAAACCTAGTGAAGACATTTGAAATAGGAGCCTGCTGTGACAAACAGTGTTGAAGGCTTTAGACAAGTCTATATATAAGGAAGAGACTAGTTTGCCATTATCTTTTGGCAAGAGGAGATAAAATTACTATAGGTCTAAAGTTATTAATGTTTGTTGAATTTTCTCCTTTGTGCTGAGAGATAATATGTGACTTTTTCCAGAGACAGAGAAGGGATTCCTGGATTCACCTATTTATAAGGATTGAGACAAGATAGACAATGCTACTGGATGCTATTTTTAGGTACTCTCTTGGAAGATCATAAGCTTAAGAACAGCACAGTTTAAGTTCGTTTAAGTGTAGTTTTATACAGGATGTGAGCACACGTTTGAAGGTGAAAGTGGATGTGGTGATATGTGGCTGTCGGGCAGGGTTGGGATTAGATGTTGAGGAATCCTTAGTTAGAGATGCTATACTATCTATAAAATAAGAGTTGAACTGTATCGCAGTTTTGAGTGGTGAGTTTTTGGGACAGTGGCTTGGATTGAATTTTTGGCCAGATGTAAGATTTCTTTAATGGATGCACAAAATTATTTAGGGTTGTGTTTAGTATTATTCTGAAAGTTATTATAGTATAGTTTTGTCTACATTTATTTGCTTTGAAGTATGATTGCGAAGCATTCTCAAGTTTTCAAGACAATGAGGTGTTTTATATTTTTGTCTTTCTTTCCATGGTTTCTCTCTATACTGCATTAACATTCTACTCTTTCAGACAGACAAATTACATTATTTGTTTTCATTCTCTTCCTTCTAAAGGAACAAGACTATTTAGGATATCTAAAAAAGTTATAGTGAATGCAATTACAGCATCATCTAAGGGGAGGATTTTTAGGAAGTTCCAGTTAATAGATGACAGTGTAGTAATGAAAGTTTCTGGGTTAAATTTGGAAAGGTTACATGGTGTTTTATAAATATGCTGTTTAACTGGATGTGTGAGACGTCTAGTTGTATAGATAGGGAGATAGTCACTGAGACAGTCTGACATTGTACATGTGATGGAGTATTTGCTAGGGTCTGATATTAGGATCCAGTCTAACTGAGAATTTGATGTCTTACTATAATGTGTGGGGCTATTAATTAGTTGTGTGTTACCATATAAGTTCATGTTAGATGTAGGGGAGTTAGAGTTTATGTCCAATTGACATTTATATCATCTAGTAATTTTTTTTCTTCTGGAAATGTTATGCATATCCAGTGTAGGATATCTTCCAGTATACCTGCATTGTTGCCAGGAGGACAGTAATACATATTTGTTTATAATTGTTTATTTTGAGGAAAGTAACAAATAGTTCTGCTGAACTAAATTTGGTGTTTGTTTGCTGTAAGGGGAAATGTGGTAGGTACTGGGAATATTAAAGTAATACCACCACCTTCACTCTTTATATAGTCGTTAAGGATGATATTACAGCCAGGAGCTATAACTTTGGAGTTATTTATGCTGGGTTTAAGCCAAGTTTCAGTTACAGCGAGAAAATCAGGCTTATGTTGGGTAATTCAGCCATGTAGTTCATCAGTTTTATTTCTTATACTTCTAACATTTATTGCAGCAAAAATTAGATCACCACATATGGGGATTGGCTGTTATTGGCTTACAGAAGTATGTAGGAGAGAATTATCTTTGTGTTTATTGTGATAGGTTGGGCCAGGATTAGGGTGTATATCTCCTCCTAGAAGGATTTTAGTATGTTGTAGAATTAAGCATACCTGTTTTTTGAGAGGATGCTTGCACTTAATTTTGTTTTGGTTTGAGTTGAAGTGCAATTAATCAGCCTATATTTCAAACAAAGATGAGGGTCAGTATTAAATATGTTTGGTGCAGTGTGGGGAGAGTGTAAAGAGGAAGTATGAATAGGTGGCTGGGACAGAGTTAAAGAGATTTTAAAATATATTATTGAGTCATGGTTGGATGATAGATGGAACAATAGGATGAGAAGAATAGAGGATAAGCTGAAGAGTAGCATAATTAAGTACAGGAACCTATATTTTATAGATGTCAGGTAGTGGGGAAGTAGCAAGACAGTATGAGATTCAGTGATGGTGGATTCTGATACTGGAATAGGACAGGTAAGGAGAGAAGAATTTTCTATAAAAGAAGAGAGGTAGGTTGTCATGGTATCTTCTCTGGAATGTAAGGAATAGAAGGGTATTAAATGCTATTATAAAATGACCCCCCCCATTAATATTCCAAAACGCACATGCTGATTGGTCAGTGTGCACATTGTAAATCAGACTTATACTAATGGAAAAAGGTCCGGTCGCTCAGACTTTTTCCATTAGTATTATAAGTCTTTTTTTACAGCAACGGAGAACGCAAGATCTCCGTTGCTTTTTAGACACTGTCTCGCTATGTTAAAGGAGTTTAACATAGCGAGAGAGCTTTAAAAAAAGTAACTGAGATCTTTCTTTCTCCGTTGCTTTTTTTAAAGCTGTCTTGCTATGTTAAATGGGTTTAATATACCGAGACACTTTGTAAAAAGCAACGAAGATCTTGCTTTCTCTGTTGCTTCCACCCATAGCTCTGATGTACTGCGTAAGCATATGCATGTGCGGTACATCAGAACTGCCACAGAATACCAGACAGCTGCGGAAGGGCAGCAAGGATTGAATTGTACCACACCTGTTATCACTCCCTCCTTGGTCAGATCCGACCACAAACTGATAACCCTGGACATCCTCACCCCTCCACCTCCCCCAGTCAAAGAAACCATAGTCAAAAACCTTTCCAAAGCAAACTTCAAACTACTTGCATCCGAAGTGGAAAGCTTCACTATTCCTTTGCAGAAGGATAATGATATCCAGGATGCGGAATCCTACACCAAGGCACTCTGTATGCATCTTCAGGACTGCATGGACCATGCTATCCCAAATAAAACCAAGACTCCTTCCTCAAGCAAGAAGAAACCAGTCTGGTGGACCCCAGCCATAAGCAAACTTTACAATAAAAGGAGGAGACTTATACAAAAAAAGGCCAAATCTCAAGTACTAAAATCATCACTGATCAGCATTAGTAAGAAATTGAGGTCCCTCATCAAGTCAACTAAAGCTAATTTTGAAAAGAAAGTTGCCAAGGATGCCAAGGATAACCATAAGGCCTTCTATGGCTATGTCAAAAACCTAAATGGCAACGCACAGGTCTGTTCTGAGCTAGTACAAAATGGAACAAAATACACTGACCCTTCTGACATTGCCAACATCTTGGCTGACAGGTTCAGTGCAAATTCCCCCCCACCACCACCACCTACAGGGCGTATTACCATTCCAGGGGATTGTGTAAGTCCAATTATTACTGATATGTTGGTTAACAAGGCTCTATCTAAAGCTAAAAACACTGCCTCCATGGGACCAGATGGTGTCCCAGGCTGTGTCATATGCGAGCTCCAAAAGGAATTAACCCCACATCTTAATACCCTGTTCAGTCTCAGCCTCTCCACTGGATATGTGCCCATAGAATGGCACACGGCAACGGTGGTCCCACTACACAAGGGTGGGGCCACAACTGACCCTGGGAACTACCGACCAATAAGCCTGACCAGTCTGATCTGTAAGGCTATGGAACAAATCATTATGGAACTCATAAATGGAGAGATTGGGAACCTCCAGTCGCTGGACTCCACACAGTTCAGCTTCGTCAAGGGCAGATCATGCCTCTTGAACCTGGTGGATTTCTTTGAGACAGTTACTCAAGCTATAGATAAGGGAAAGGAGGTACACATGGCTTACCTTGACCTTGTTAAAGCATTTGACACCATTCCCCATTCAAGTATTATTGATAAGCTCACCAGGCTGGGCATAAACCCTTACGTCACAAGATGGATCGCAAATTGTCTCTCAGACAGATCCCATAAAGTAAGAGTAGCAGGATCTGTGTCCGAATCCAGACCAGTAATGAGTGGTGTGCCTCAGGGCTCTGTCCTGGGGCCCCTCCTGTTTGGCATATACTTCTCAGAAGTACAGGCAAGCACAGAAGGGCTGTGGCTGACTAAGTTTGTGGACAACTGCAAACTGGGTGCTATAACAGAGTCTCTGGCTGACATGGAGACCTCCAGGAGGGCCTAAATGAGACTGATGCATGGTGTCAAAGCCATGGTCTCAAGCTAAATGCAAAAAAATGTGTAGTAATCCCCTTTGGAAAAAACAGAGTACACTACAACATAGGAGGTAATCCCCTGAAATCTGAAGAAGAAATAAGGAATCTAGGCACCCAAGTAGATAGTCAGCTTTCCTTTGATAACCATGTTGCCAAAGTGGTTAGAAAATCCTTCTATGTGACCCATCTGATCACGAAAGGGTTCGCATCAAGATCTAAGGATGCAATGGTGCCCCTCTACTCTTCCCTCATCAGACCCATTATTGAGTACAATGCACCAATTGGAATGTACCTGGCTAGACATCTCCAGCAGCTGAAGAGACCACAGAGGTATCTAACCAAGAGGATTACTGGCCTCAAACAGTTGCCCTATGCAGCACGATTGAAAAAGCTAAGACTGTTCTTTGTTGCATACCGCTTTCTCAGAGGTGATCTCTGTCTAACGTACAGAGCCATGTCCAACCCAGAATTGTTGAACATGCTCCATCTTAGCAAAACCAAATCTACTCGAGCTATGTGCTCTAGGGATATAAATCTCAACACAACAATGAATAGAACATGTTAGAGGGATAGATTCTCTTTGCAGAGACTTTCCTTACTATGGAACAGGGTCCCTATCTACATAAGACAGAGCCCCTCACTATCACTCTTCAATAGGAACCTAGATGAGTGGATGGGTAACAGAAAGTTCACACCGGGGATCACACCAACAGCACTACTAGATAGGGGCCAAGGGTACTAGCTGCTAGTACAAGGGTCTAGGGAACTGCTAAAGGGGCGGTGAATACCGCACAATGTGGCTGGGCTAATATATGCCTTCAGGCAGATAGCCCAGTACCAACCTATGAACCTATGAACCTATAAGGAGGCATTATACAATGCCATTACTTAAGAAACGTAAGTATTTTTTTTTTCTTAAATAATGTCATTGTATAATAGCAATGACCCACTTCTGGGTGTGGGTAATGCTGGACTTACCCACGGTTGTCTTTGGCCACTCGGGCTTCGCCCACGTGACCAAACCACACCAATCGTGGGTAAATTCAGCATTACCCACACCCAGGCGTGGGTTATTGCTATAGACTATAACAATTTAGTCAGAATAAGAGAAAATGAGAGCTTATTTCAGAAAATAAAAAGATACAATGTCGAATAAATAGGTGCTATTACAGAGGGTTGTAATGAAAAATGGATCTAGTGTAAAGCAGTTTGGGAGGGAGAAAGATAGTTGGGAATGGGGATAAAAGTTGAGATAAAGTAGAAAATAAAAAACAGAAGTTTATGTATAGAGGTACTATGGTCATTGGGGAGGGTTTTGGAATTAGAGTCACAAGTGAAATATGGATGTAGGAAGTATAATGTTAGAGTAAGGAGGGATGGGTGGGAATTGGGGGTATGGTCAATTTATAGCTGAGATCAATTAGTTTATATCCAGAGCAAAGCACTTAACAAAGAGTTTTGTCTCTACCCTACTTCTTGACCTATCCAAGGCCTTTGACACCATCTCACACAATCTGCTTTTAACTAAACTGTCAAAACTTAACCTCTCTCCCTCTTCCATAAATTGGTTCTCTAGCTATCTGTCAAATAGACACCAAGCAGTTATATGGAAGAAGGCCACTTCCCCATTCCTTAGTACCCCCACTGGAGTTCCCCAAGGATCTATTCTTGGCCCCCTCCTCTTCAATATATTTGTCAATGACTTTCATAAATCTATCCCATTTGCAAACATCATCCAATATGCAGATGATTCCACCATTATCTGCTCTGCCACCTCCCCCTCACTGCTCCAAAAACTTACTCAGCAAGCCTTTTCAATAACTGAACATTGGATGAAAATAAACCACTTAGCACTCAATGCCTCCAAAACAAAACTTATGGTATTCACCCTTCCAAATCTACCTCCTTTAACACCAACTCCTTCTCAATTACCAGCCTAAATAACTCACCCCTAGAACTAGTGTCTGAAACTAAGCTACTAGGTGTACTAATTGACAATCGGCTTAGTTACACTTCCCATCTACTACTAAATATTAAAAAAACCCATCAGAAACTAGGTATGCTCTACCGTCAGAACCAATACCTTACAAGTTCCTCCAAAATTACACTCGCTTCCTCTTTTCTCATCCCCTCCCTTCTCTATGGGGCTCCATTACTGACTAATCTTCAGGCCTCCCTAAAAAAACAACTTTCTTCTTGCTATAACAAAATAGCCAAATTCGCCAACAGCCACAGGTCCTCTACCCACCATCGTTCTTCTCTTCAAAAATTAAATTGGCTTGAATTACCAAATCAGCTTACATATACTCAGCTGACTTTCGCTCATAAGCTCATTCTCAGCCCCTCTCTTTGTACCTCCCTGTCTTCTGCCTTCAAAATGCACCTACCAAACAGAGTCCTAAGGTCTAACAATCAAAACCTACTAGTAGTACACAAACCATGTCATCCCCCAGGCAAACACTTACTATCTTTTAACCTTGCCCGTCTCTGGAACTCACTTCCTCCATCCATTCGTACTATCACTAACAAATTCATGTTCAAAAAATCACTTCATATATATCTACGATCCCAATGGGATTGTTCTTGCTCCCTCCCCTCATAGATCTATAATATTCCATCCCCCTCACACTTATGACACATAACTCATCCTATTAAAGCTTATGTTCCCTCACAATAGTTACTCAATAATGAAATATTGTGTTTCTTCCTCAACAACTTCTCTGAAGGCATATCTCAATACTGTTGTTATTTTTTTGAATGTTTCTCAAATTTAAGCCTAAATGTATTAATGTTTTATCTCTACTCTGTATAATTATCTTGTAGTTAGCGCACATACCTAATTTTGTCTATATCGGAGATTTTCTCCACATTTTTTTGAATGTTTCTCAAATTTAAGCCTAAATGTATTAAGGTTTCATCTCTACTCTGTATAATTATCTTGTAGTTATTGTATGTACCCAATTTTGTCTATATTGGAGCTTTTCTTCCCAGGACTCCATTGAAAACGGGTTATTTTGGCCCAATGGACTATCCTGGTAAACCAACTGCAAATAAATAAATAAATCAATAAATAAGAGATGCAAATAAATCAGGTTGTCTGTCATTTCTTGAGACTAAAAAAAATGGCACATGCAGTATAGTTACTGGTCAAGCAAAAGAGGATATTGGCCAACTTATTAAGAGGTCCTTAGAGTGCATGGACTATTTAACAGAGATTTTCAATCACAAAACAGGCATGTATTTAACTGATTAAAGTTAACATCCACCTAAGTTGTTCATGATAAACATGCTTATATTAAACACTGGCAAAATTCTCAGTAAACTTGTAGGTGTAGGGTCTTATGGTAGAGCTCCTGCAATATCGAGGTCAGATGTAATGACTGCAGGCTCTGAAATGAATGAAAGAAAAAAAAACTCTACTAAGCCATAAAATTATATTGAGGCAATAAAATTAGCACTTACTATACAAAAAGAGACATTGGAAGGACCACAGTAAGTCACAGCAAGAGACTACAGGGAAAATATGAGTAGAGTGATAGTAAGAAAGTGTATGTATGTAAATTCAAAGTTGTTTTAGCAGGAAGTATGCTGATAGAGAACCACAGTAATGCAGTGTAAATATACATCTGTAGTGAGCAAATTATAAGAGCATGGCATTGCACTGATAAGGGCAATATAACACCATTGTTCATAAAACATTCATGGGATTAACCAGTACATATTGACCTGGATTAAATAATTAAGTTTATGCTATATCGAAAATATTTAAGGTAAAGTGCTTGTCTGTAGCTATATAAGATATTCTGCCATAAGGGTCCATCCCATTGGATCTAGTAATATATAAAAGTTTGTTATAAAAGTGAATGTAGTGAATGTAACTGCGGTATAAAATATGTACAATTTGTTATTCAGGTAAGCATTACTAAATGTGACTGGGGTGAGATTTAGGAATATGTTTGATTATACATATTTTAATAGGAAGCAGAAGTGTGGAAATATTGTTCAACTATACTTTTAGCACTGGGTACCATTGGTTAAAGTTTTTAATCATTGAAAAAGCTATACATATACAGGATTATGATTAGGTCTCCTATCCAAACTGACATCTTATGTGTTCAAAATGTGAATTTCTTGGCATACATGTTGAGAATGTGTAATAATTCAGTAAGCATCAGAGACATGTTCATAATTCTTTGTAGTGCATGAACCTTTCTGTATCTGCACAATATACTCCTAGTTAAAGTAAAAAAGAAAGAAAACTGCGAAGTGTTTTGCCAGCTTCAAAGCAGTAAAACACCTAATGAGTGCTATCAGAAAGGCAGTGTAGCAGTGCCTGACATTTACTGTCACCTTGCCATGCGTTTCAACTGTTCAGATTTTTGCAGTATATCCAGATATTTGCCTCATATATTTGGTCTGTTCTCATAAAGTCTGTGTTTTTTGGACAGATTACTGAGGACTGAATTATTAAAATAATGACATACATTTATTTTTCAGGCTTTGTATCCATCAGGAAAAGCAGGTAAACACACATCCTGTTACTCTAGCAATATCCTGTTATTCTAGCAATATTTCTTATTAACAGGAAGTTAGGAACACCTTTACTGTATGGACAGCAAACATAAACAAAGCCTGTATTAATGCCACTGTCATTTGCTGGTCAGTACTGTCAGGTTTAACTTCAGAGTGCTAGAACTAACCTTAATAACTTAAGCAGGGGATGCTTAACATTTGTTAAGGTCTGGTCTTTGGCACTCTGGCACTTATCTGATTTGTCTTTTTTTGAATATCAGAGCATAATCATTGCACTGCATGCACTCCAGGATTTATTAGATGATGGTGTATGCCCTGTTTGATATGTTTGATGAATGCACATGGAAAGGATTTTTTCATATTTCCCTAACCAAGACTCCACATGATTTGCTGCTTCTATTTTCATTCCAGAGATAGAATGAATAAGGAAAATAACCATTAGTTCAAGCAGTTGACTTTAATGTTTTTAGTACATGCTTTTCAACAAATCTACTCTTACAACAGAAATAAACACAGGAGCTCATAGATTGTACTGCAGTTAAAGAAATAGTCTGCCAGATGTCTGGATATGTTTGCATCCTCAAAATCCAAGCTACACAGTCACAAATCCATTCCTCTCAGGAAAAAATTGCATTGATTACTAGTGTTTTTCTATTCCAGTCACCCACAGTTGATAAAAAACATTGCCTCATTTCTCATCATGATACAATAGTACTGAGCAGCTGAAAGACCAGGCAAGTCTTGGAGGCTAGATACCATGGGTTTTAGCTGACCCTAGTCCCAATAGTACATAAGGAAAACAGTTAAATGCTATATATTGCTAAACCTCCCAGAAAACGTGCTAATTTTCATTTGATGGTATAGCATTAAACTGCAGCTGAGGGTTTACTATACTGCAGAGAAAGCACATATTTATGCTAAAAATGACTCACACCTCATGCATTTAGAGGAACTGCTCAAACAAAAACACAAACTGGCTATATTCAGTCCTATTTCAAAAATAAAAGTATGCCCTCTACGTATTGTAAAGGCATATCTCAATTATCAGGCCTCATTAAAGAGCTGCCTTCTCTGTATCTGAAAGAGCAGCCACCCATGTTTAGGCTCTAGAAAATGGAGCATGGTACTCTGCAGTCTACTAACTAATGAAAAGCAGAGGAGATAGAGTCATCAGCAAACTCCATAGCACAGATAGTCATCCCATAGTAACCTCCCTCAAAAGTAAATAATGTCTTTATTCAGTTTTACTCTAAACTTTCCAACACTATCTGAAGACTGTAGCCAAATGCTAAGAAACTTCTAAGAACTGCAGCTCTCTCAAATAAATGGCCAAGACATGTCCTCAGTAATTTCACCAGTATCAAAAGTTACATGACATCTTCATAAGCAGATGCTGTGTCACCATAGCTAGATTGCATTTATGAGGAACTTCACTAATTGCTTAATTAGCAGACATCTCCTTTAAGCATTTATTTCATGTCATGCAAGGCACTGTGAACACTGTACTTATTTAATATCTTCATGGGCAGAGTTTAACTAAAACTGAAAAGATGCATTAATTGTGAGCAATTACCCCCATATAATTAAGTATTGCTCATACAAAGCTATATACGTAAATCCTAGCTCACCATCATCAAATCTTTATGCCACTGCTAATCAGCTCCTCTCGTGTTGCCTTTGTAAAGGGCAGATACAGCTGCAAACAGCTGTGTGCCATAATTACGACAACCCAAGTGATACAAATGGATCCCAGACTGCCAACATTTATGTTTCTGCATTTTATAAAAACATTTCACTGTACTGTAGTTACCTACAGATGGCAGGCTGACACAAGCATATTGTACATCTCAGATGGTTTTGTTCCTTAACCACATACATAGTTTTGTACCTTTTCCATTCATGAACGGCACAAAACAGGAATTCCTAATTTCCTTCACACTATTTCTGCTGGCCATATGAGACATTAGGCCAGCAGATTAAATATCTGCATAATATATGGAACTGACATCACACTCATGAGGAAGTGAGAATATTAATGCTTCCTGATTATTATATTCCCTTACTATAGAACCTTTACAGGATTCTTTTAGTCCATTAAATAGTCTGCAAGATTTTAATTTAAAAAATATATTCTGCAGATACATGCAGGAATTATTTTAAAGATATAGACTGCATAGTTTATATTTATATATTTTTAATGTCATTTTTTCTAACTTTCTTACACCTGTTATTAGAGGAAGTTTTGGGGGAGAGGATTACACTTTTGAGAGACTTTGGCTAAGAGCTTTCAAAAACTATCCCCTCAGTTCAGTTTTCATGACATAAATCTCTTTCAAAATACCTGTGAATTCACATTTACTCCTCCCTCGCATATGATACACTAATCACAACACACTCTGCAACAACTAACGTCTTTGCTATGTAGCTGACATCATTTGTTTCTTTCCATCATGAGAAAGTTAATGTACTACAAATTATATTTTCCTAAGGACTTATATAAATGATAAGATCATGAAATTCTTCAAAGGCCCTTTCTGTAACAGATTTTAAAAACATTTTGTATGTTTCAGTGATACATAGACATTTCTCACCATGCCAGTCCTGTCTGTGAGAACTAGAGTCACCTTGTGTCTTGCTGTTTAGACTGGACATAAGTGCACTGTGCCTTTAGTCAAGAACTGACACAAACCATATTAATACACATGTTAATTAAAGACATTGGTCTAGATGACTCAAAAAAGTTAGATCTTTGTTAGATTTTGGTATAAAATAAATTAAGGTATAATACCCATCCTAAAGAACAGAGAATAAGGTATTACTCTAAAACGTATTGCGTGGGTCTGTTGCACTAGGAACCACCCGCTCAAAAGCTCTATGATGAGATATTATCTGTTGCTAGTGTCTTTTTAT
The DNA here is from genome assembly GCF_019279795.1 of Protopterus annectens. Taxonomy (NCBI): domain Eukaryota; kingdom Metazoa; phylum Chordata; order Ceratodontiformes; family Protopteridae; genus Protopterus; species Protopterus annectens. The sequence continues at coordinate 855,213,208 of NC_056729.1, read as the reverse complement.
TTTTTAAGGCTTTGGGTGTACTCACAATTTTTACAGCATAACTAGAATTTAAGCAAGATCTGCATTTTTGTAAGAAACAACATCTTTCATTCTGATAGTAAGTGGACTGAGACCACAGTTTCTACTAAAAACCTGCTGTTAAGTTCAATTAGGCCCCAAGTGTAGTAAAAGACTGCTATGAAAGTATGGTGGACAAAATAAAATACACCTTACTTATGTAAGCAAGGTATGAGCCTTCCATGCCAAACGTAAGATGTTATATGCTATTCAAATTCCAGAGTCTTTTGGTTTTACACATTTTATAACTGCTCTTTAATCGGTCATATTGCACTTGACACTTGTTCCTTCCATCAAGCCATTTATAATAAGTCTGTTTACTGAGACAAATTCCTCTCAGGCCACCTTTTTGTGTTCATGCACTTTGTAGAATACTGCCTGGCTGACATTATTCCCACCACTTCCTTCTGTTTCACTTTGTTGCCACATTCATAATTAATTGCATGACTCAAAGGCTTGGTTATGCTTAGTTTTAAGTATTCTTTTAAACATGCATTCACTAAATGAGATAAAGGAAGTCTTGGGATCATTTTTAATTTTCTCTTTATTGGGATACTAACCACATGCAGCATTGATGTAATTCATTTTAATGGGATTGGTTAAGGAATAATGTAAGAAGTTTTTATGAAAAAATATGCAATGTCTACTGAAGCACTAATGACAAAGAACATACAAAAGTGAGGTGATGTAAAAAGAAAACATTTTGCTGCTTATGTCTTTATTTCCCAACACATCTCCTGGAGTATTTGGAAGCCTTGGCCTTGTAACACTGGATTCGCATAACTCTGCATAAAGAATCCGTTTTAATTTCTGCGAAATCCAGCATTATGTGCAGAGTATGATTAATGCACCTGGCATTAGTAATTTATCCTGAATTCTACTAGACAGACATTCAGCAGTATGTTAAAACTATGCAGTGCTATGTTTGCTTCGGAGTAGAAAGAGGAAATGGTATATATCTAATGGGAACATACAGGGAATAGCATCCTTTATATCTCCACATATTTCTTGTATGACAAACTGAAGCTTTGACTGAAACTGCAACACCTCTTTTATATTTATGAGAGGCAGCCATAACTACCTGGATCTCATGTTACTGGATCTTAATTATGTTCCTCCATGCTTGAGTATGTTTCCTGAAATAAATGAATGTCAAAGTCCATTTTCATAAAGTTAAAACAGTTAAGGTGGTTGCTCACACAACAATAATGAAGAAGTCATACACATGTTCTGGCATGATGCCTTACAAATGATGATGTTTATTGTAATATAATAATGAAATAAACAAATATGTTCTTGTGAGACATCAGAAAAAAAGGAAGAGCAGTATGTCACATGTAAATCCAACTGAAGGACTATTTGCATAAAATCAGACATCATATCAGCACTATTTTATATATATATACACATATATATATACATATATATATATATATATATATATATATATATATATATATATATATATATGTATACAGATTTAGAAGCTTGCAATACTGAAATATCGAAATTCAATATCGCCAGCCCATAAAGTGGAATCTTGAAAAGAGCAAAACCTCAGAAGCACAACATTCAAAACCTCGCATACCGGAGGTTTTGAATTAGCCTTTCTGGTGTTTCACTGTGATTATGGATTCAGGTAAGTGCTGATGTGTTAAGGGTCTTAGGTAGGGGCTGTGGTGTGTGTATTAGTGTGTTTTGTTGCTGTGATGTGTGTGTGTGAGGAGAATGTAACCTGTGTGGTGGTGTTTTGTGTGTTTTTGCATGAGTTAGAATATTTAAGTAGGGGGGTGTGGGGGGCACAGCCCCCCACATGGGGGGGGGTGCAGGTGGACTTGCCCCCTGCTTTTATGTAGTACAGAGCTTTTGTGTGTGTGGGGGAGAGGTGTGTGTTTGTGGACAGCAGAAGCTCTAATTCAAAATCTTTGGTATGCGAGATTTTGAATTTCACGCTTCTGAGTTTTCATTCTTGTTAGGTTTCGACTTTATAGCCTCGACATACTGAATTTCGACATTTCAGTATTTCAAGGATAAAAAGTGAATAAATATATATATATATATATATATATATATATATATATATATATATATATATATATATATATTTCTAAATGAAACTCCAGTCCTTTGCAAGAGTAAAGGGAATGGCTTGTCCTGCAAGACCTAATATTTCCATAAAAAAGTGCCCCATTTTGGGAATTTGTAAAGTTGGCAACCCCATCTCAGGTACATTTCAGAAAGCATTACTATTGCAAATTCGTGATTCTGATGCAAAATCAAAGATAAATGAGTGGTCTGTCATTCAAACTGAGATATAACCATAGATGAGTTGGGCAGATGCAGTGGACCCAGGGAAGCAAGGTGAAATAGCAATTATGACTCTCTGTGGGCACTGGAATATGGCTTCTGGCACTATTTAAAACATGGGATTTGACAACAGAGGACTGTATTTCCCCCTCTGTAAGTTTTGCTTGTGAGTTTGTTTTATAATAGCCTTTCCAGAAATAGATTGATGAGGAAGTCCACTTTGCAAAAAGAGCATGTTTCAGTTGTCTTGCAATACACTTAGCATATTTACATGAAAGTATGCTAGATGACTGAATGCAAGCTTTATGTCACCATTAAAAAAGAACACTATTTTGGTTTAGTGACTAAAGCTCAGTACAGGAAATTTCTGTCACATATTGAGATTGTGTGGGGTTACTGTTCCTACCTACCTGTCAATGAAAGTCTGCAGTGACATTGGAGTATTGTATTTCAATTCCTCAGTCTAGCATAGCTCAGTAAACTATAAAAAGAAAACTAATCAGAAGGAGGAAGATTCTGTACCTGACCTTCTTTACAATAAATAAATATACTACAGAGCAAAATATCCTCGCCAACATTTGCAAAATGTTTAATTTTTATTTGCTATTCATGAAATATATAGTCTATGAAGGCACTACTATCATGCCTCCCAACCTTGCAGTGCAAGAAATCTGGACAAAGACAAAAATAATGGTACAAAGGCCCAAAAATCAGACCAGAAACATGAGGCAAAAATCTGGACATTCTGTGAAAATCGGTACAGTTGAAAGGTATGACTGTTATCATAAAATTGTTAATACATGGTGCTACATGAAGTATGCCAGTTTAAAGACATTTAGAATTAACAGGATTGTCTTTGCAAGAACCATATAGTACTGCTATATAAACATGCAACAGCATAAATAAAATTGGCACACTGCAGGCAAAGAAATCTGTCAGCATACCAGAAACAGTTGCATTTTAGGATAGAAAAGATTTATTTATTCAGTTAGTTAGTACTTTATTTAAATTTGTTTACCAGGTTAGAGCACTGATCAAACAGTGACCAATTACACACTTAGCCTGGGTTGCCTCATAATGTTACAAAACAATGTACAGTATACAAATAACAATGGTTACATTTATGAGTAAGCATACAATCCAAATATATTTAGTTACAAAACTGGAATAAAAAGGAAGGATGGAGTTAAATTAGAAGTAGATGTGGTGGAGATATGAGTAGTAGTTGCTAATTTAGGAAAGCTAACAGAGACCAGTAAAATGAAAGAATGAATTAGACTATATATGAAGGGAGTTAAGGGTAATGATGTGGTAAGCAGAATCACAGTTTACAATGACTGACTTAATTAGCTGGATTAGATGTATGGGAGGTAAAGTTACTACCAGTTGGAAATATTTATTTACGTGACACATCCTTTAGCTGGACAGTTGCATTCAAACTCTTTTATTAAGTATTATTTGAACTGTGGCCTAAACAGGTAGTACTTTGTGTAATAAGTTAAAACAGGAGGAAGTGACTACCATAGGTTTGGGCCAATACAGAGAAACAATGGCTAGTAAACTGCAGTTTGAGAGAAGAGGTTATAGGAAGCGAGCATATCTGGCTTGACTTCTTAGGTTATAGTTTTGAATGTCAGTAAAGAGTGAAGGGAGGGAGTGCCAAGTTTGAGTAGTTTGAAGAGTAAGGAGCAAAGAAGAAGTTTTGAACCTTCCTGTACTTGAAGCCACTTAGCCTTTGAAAAAGTAAGGCAGTGATGTTCATTCCATGGTGAGTTAGCTATGAATCGACATATTTTATTAGAGAGGATCTGGAGGCTCATACTGCTTTTAACAGAGGCTGATGTAAACAAGGGGAGGCTATATTCAAGTTGGGCAATAAGGGTGCCTTTTCTTGTAGCAGACCTCTGGATGTGAGAGGAACTGAGATATTTTGTTAACCCAGAAGAGTAGACTGCTGATCTTGGTTCTCAACTTTTCTATGTGCTTATGGAAGTTTGTGACTGGTCTAGCCAGATCCTTAAATATCTAAAGGAGGTGTAGTTTCTCAGTGGGTTTGTTATCACAGTCAGGGATATTAACATACTAGTGGAATTTGACTAATCTTTTGTGGATGCCAAATACCATGGACTTTTTTGGCATTGAGCTAGTGCTGTAGCTGAAGAAAGTCCTTTTAAAGTTCACGTTCAATTGTATGATGTGAGGATCAGACCTATAGATGACCATATCATCTACATAAATAAGTATTAAAAAGTGGGGTAAGTCAAGTGAGTGTTTGATGATGAAGCTTGAGAATAGCTGAGGTGGTAGAATCGAGCCCCATGTGACTCAGTAGTGAAAGAGTGATTTGTTAAAACAGTAGGTCCTATCTATACCTAGAATGAATGGCTGGAAAAAAAGTCAGTGAATCGTGCAGGGGCAATAGGACAGACTCACAGGAAATGGAGAGCAAAAATATTCTGTCAGTCCACAAGGAAATGATATAAAGCAAGAACAGAAATGGGTAGTCATATTAAGATCTATGAAAAAAATAGACTACAGAAAGTAAATAAAACTCAAAATGTTAGATGACTGGTAAAACAGATGAACACAGAAATCAGGACTATAGAGAAAACATGATATAACATAAATAAATAGGATATATTACTCTGCAGATAAACTAATAATGGATAAAGTGTTACGGCAAAAATGTAAAGTAACAAAGGAAAGCAAGGGAACAATGGAGGCATCAAATAGAGAAAACTATAAAGCAATTAAGACAAGCAATATCACTGTTAGAAGACTATAGAAAATGAATGGATCATAAAAAAGAGCAAATGGGGAGTCACACCTCACCATAACTAATGCATCCTAGGGCTAACACTGAGCATATGTCACACTGCATGAGCACTGATGCATCCTAGCACTAACAGCAAGCATATGTCACACCTTACTATCACTGATTCATCCTATTGCAAACTCACATCATCTTTCATACCTCACCATTATTGATGCATCCTAGAGCTAACATTTGGCATTTGTCACACCTCACTATCACTGACGCACTGTAGAGTAAACACCTGGTATGAGTCAAACTTCACCATCATTTGTGCATCCTAGAGCTAACAACCACCATGTGTTACACCTCACAATCATTGATACATCCTACATCTAAACTCCAGCATGTTTCACACATCACCATCATCAATGCATCCTACAGCTAACGTACAACGTGTCACAGATCACCATCATTGATGCTTCCTAGAGCTAATATGCAGCATGTGTCACAGCTCACAATTAGTGTTGCATCTTACAGCTAACATCCAGTATATGTCACACCTCACCATCATTGATACATCCTACATCTAAACTCCAGCATGCTTCATACAACACCATCAATGCGTTCTACAGCTAACGTCCAGCATGTCACAACTCACCATCACTGATGCCTTTTAGAACTAATGTGCAGCATGAGTAACACCTCGCCATCATTGATGCATCCAAGAGCATAGCATGTGTCACACCCCAACATCATTGATGCATCCTAGTGCAAATGCCCAGCATATGTCACACCTCACCAGCATTGATGCATCCTAGGGCTAACGCTAAGCATGTGTCACACCTCAACATCATTGGTACATCCTAGGACTAATGCTCAGCATTTGTCACAACTTACCATCACTGAGGCATCGTAGAGCTAACACCCATTATGTGTCACACCTCACCATCATTAATGCATCCTAGAGCTAACACACAGCATGTGTCACAACTCACCATAACTGATGCACCCTAGAGCTAATGCCCAGCATGTGTCACACCTCACCATCACTGATGCATCATAGGGGTAATATCCAGCATGTGTCACACCTTACCAAATTGATGTATCCTAGAGATGATGGCCACCATGTGTCACACCTCAACATCATTCATCCATCCTAGAGCTACAAGCCAGCATGTTCATAGGTTCATAGGTTCATACTAGGCTATCTGCCCTGGGGCATTTATAAGCCTAGCCAGAGTGTGTTTGGCTTTCACCACCCATTTTAAATTAATTCTGCTATGCCCATTTTCGAGGTTAGTATACTGTGCCTCTGTCTAACAGTGACACAGAAGTGATACCCAGGGTAAACCTACGATCTCTCATCCACTCATCAAGATTCCTCTTGAAGAGAGTCAATGAGGGACTCTGCCTAACCTGCACTGGGATTTTATTCCAGAGTGAAGGGAGCCTCTGGGTTATGAACCTGTCCCTCCAGCATGTCCTATTTATTTCAGTGTTGAGGTTCAAGTCTCTCGAGCGCGTAGCTTGATGGGATTTGGATTTTCTGAGGTGCAGCATGTCCATTAATTCCAGGTTGGACATGGCTTTATACGTCAGGCACAGATCGCCTCTGAGCAGGCAGTATGCCACTGAGTAGAGCTGGAGTTTCTTTAACCGGGCAGCATATGGCATCTGTTTGAGCCCTTTGATCCTCTTGGTGAGGGACTTTTGGGGTCTTTCCAGTTGCTGCAGGTGTCTGGTAAGGTACATCCCAAAAGGGGCATTGTACTCAATTATGGGCCTGATGAGGGATGAGTAAAGAGGCATGATGACCTCCCCTGATCTAGATGTAAATCCCTTCATGATTAGGTGGGCTATATAAAATGTTTTCCTAACCACTTTGGCCACGTGGTTGTCAAATGAGAGATTGCTATCAACTTGGGTCCCCAGGTCCCTAATTACTTCTTCTGTACTTAATGGATTACCACCTATGTGGTAATTTGTGAGCAATTTGTTTTTGCCAAAGGGGATGACTATACACTTTTTGGCGTTTAGCTTGAGGCCATGGCTCTGGCACCAGTTGTCTGTTTCTATGAGGCCCTTTAGGAGGCTGCTTGTGTCAGCTGGAGAGTTGATTATGGCACCCAGTTTGCAGTCATCTGCGAACTTGGTCAGTCACAGACCTTCCGTGTTGGCCTGTAGCTCCGAGAAATATATACCAAACAAGAGAGGTCCAAGGACTGAGCCTTGTGGGACGCCACTTGTAACTGGTTTGGATTCTGACATGGCTCCAGCAATTCTAACCATGTGGGTTCTGTCCTTGAGCCAGTTTGTAACCCATCTAGTGACATAGGGGTTTATATTTAAGCTGGTGAGCTTATCTATAATGCCTGAGTGGGGTATTGTATCGAAGGCTTTTGCGTGGTCCTGGTAGGCTGTGTGGACCACCTTCCCCTTGTCAATGGCCTTGGTGACTGTTTCAAAGAAATCAACCAGGTTTAAGAGGCAGGATCTGCACTTAACAAAGCCGAACTGGGTAGGATCCAGTGTCTGTAGGTCCCCAATATCTTTATTTATGAGGTCCATGATGATCCTTTCCATAGCTTTGCAGACAAAGCTAGTCAGGCTTATGGGGCAATAGTTTCCAGGATCCATTGAGGCACCACCTTTGTGGAGAGGGACCACTGCTGCTGTATGCCACTCTTTAGGTACATATCCTGTAGTAAGGCTGAGATTGAACAGTAGTTTTATGTTTGGGTTTAGCTCTTCTTGGAGTTCATGTAGGACGCAGCCCGGGACACCGTCTGGTCCCATTGATGCTGTGTTTTTTGCTTTGGAGAGGGCAGCTCTTACCTGAGCATCTGAGATGTCAGGGGGCAGCACTCTGCTGGGATAGATATTTGCCCTTTTGGTGGGGAGAAGTTTGCGCTGAACCTGTCAGCTAGGATGTTGGCAATGTTTGTGGGTTCGGTGTATTTTTTGTCATTTTGAACTAATTCTGAGCATATCTGGGAATTCCCACCCAGGTTCCTAACATAACTAAAGAAAGCCTTGTGATCATCCTTAGTGTCCTGTGCAATTTTTCTCTCGAAGCTGGCCTTAGACGATTTTATGAGTGCCCGTAGTTTTTTGCTAATACTGATCAGAGATGCCTTCCCTTTTTGGGATTTTGCTCTATCATGTAGTAGCTTCCTCCTTCTATTGTATAGTTTGTTGGCTGGAGTCCACCAGACAGGACATCTGCCTTTGGAGGATTGGGTCTTGGTTTTATTTGGGATTGCATGATCCATGCATTCCTGAAGGTGTTCATAGAATGCGTTTATAAAGGATTCTGTGGTCTGGGCCGTATTTTCCACAGGCCCGGGGGCTTTGAAGGATTCCACCTTGGTTTTGAGGAGTGTGAAATTTGCTTTAGAGAAGTTTTTCACTGTGGTTTTCAGGGCAGGGGGTGGAGTCGGGATGTGAATATCCAGTGAGATTAGTTTATAGTTTGATCTTACCAAAGAGGGATACACTTCTGGTCTGGAGCATAGAGTCCCCATGTTGGTGATGATCAGGTCCAGTATGTTTTCCCCTCTTGTAGGAGTGGTAACAAGTTGTTCCATGGCATTTGAGTTTATAAATTCTAGGAACCTTTGGGCTAGGGTGTTGGAGCTAGAGTAATGCTCCCAGTCTATGTTTGGGTAGTTGAAGTCGCCCAATATAATGGTGTTTGGAGAGACCTTCATACTTTCCAGTGTTCTCAGGAAGGTCGAGTGGGGTTCCTGGGTTTGGGAGGGTGGTCTGTAGCAGGCTATAAACTGGAAGGCAGTTTTACCCACTGTTAGTTGCACATGGATAGTCTCTGATGCTTTGTGCTGTGCCACCAACCTGGAGGTGTGGGTATATTTGACGAATATTGATACTCCCCCTCCTTTTGTGGTTCGGTCCAAGTTTTGGGGCCGAAAAGCATGGTATGAGGTATAACCTGGTAGTGCTGGGGTGCTCTCGGGAGCCTTGAACCAGGTTTCTGTTACTGCACAGATATTGATGTTCTCCATGCTAAGGAGAGTTTCGAGTGCATGCATCTTGTGGTTTAGACTTCTGGCATTGAGTAGCATTACTCTTAATTTCTTATCCCTTGTGATACCTATGGAGGTGGGTTTGTCTTTTGAGCCTTGCCTAAAAAAGGCACTATGGGGGTAGCAAGAGCCTTTGCCAATATCTGAAAGCCCATGGGTGACAGGTGCAAGCCGTCCCTAGCAAAGCATCGTGGCTTGTCGAGCATGTCATCCCAGGCTGACAGGCATTGGATCCCCTTTGAATGACACCAATACTTAAGCCAATTGTTGAAATTGATCATCATGTCTTCATATTGTGGCATCATTCTTGGTGAGGGTGAGATGCTACTCAAGGTCAGGGTCATACCAGCCTAGGCTACATGCTCAGAGAGCTCCTCTATGTCTTTTTTCATGTAGTCCAGGGAGGTACGTCTCAGGTCATTCACACCAGCATGGACAATGACTGAGTCATATTTGTACTTGCCTTGGAGTGACCTGAGTGCTTGTGTTATGTGGCGGATCCTAGCGCCTGACAGGCAGCTCACCGTGACCTTCTCCTTGTTCAGCCTGGTGAGCGGGACGTCAGTGTGCCTGACGATAAAGTCACCTATTACAAGTGTATCAGGTGTGTTGTTTAGCCTTAAGGGCTGTGACTGTTCGGCACACTGGCTTTGTGAGCTATGTGTTGCACATGTTTTGTTTTGGGGTAGCGGTTGCTTGGGTGTCTGCTTTGGAGGTCTCTGCTGCTTAGGCAGATTTGTATTTAGAGCCTCCGAGTATGTTTTTGTGTGTTTATGTGTTTGGTTTGCTGTCGTGGTAGGTCTATGTGAGACTAGAATTGTAGTGAGTGTGGTTTCCTTCTCCTCCTGACTGGTTTCGCCAGTACTGAGTTGAGAGAGCTTAGCCTCCAGTATGGCTATATGGTTGCATCTCTCAAATGTGTTGGAATTTGTTGGGAGGAGGAGAGGGTTGTCTGTGTATATGAGGCAGTTGTAACATTGCCTCAAGATTCCCAGATTCACCAGCTGGACCGGAGAGGAGATTGACAACTGACCTTTGGACATGCTAGAATAGTATTGGGAATTACTTTATAATTGAAAAAAGGGCTAATGGGGAACAAGGTACTCAAGGGGAGTTTGTGAGGGTGTAGTGCTTTTAATTTTTTAGTGCTGACTTATATAATTGCTTTAGTGAGCAAGTGCCAGGTAACTTAAATGCAATGTGTTAAAGGTAACTTAAATGCAAAAATGACAAACAGTAACTTTCTTTCAAGTGAAACGAGGAAATAAGTACAGTAAGCAATGCAGATATCACTAGGGATCCACAGAAGCACTGAAAAGACGCCTTTTAGGTGGAATTAGCGTTTCAGGGAAATAACAAGCAAACAAACAACAAGCATACAAACAAAGCTAGATACAGCAGGCCTGGATCTAGTCTATGCTACAGCAAACAAGGTGTACCAATTTCAGTAAGAAACAGTTCAAATATGCAGGCACTATAAGCCTTTAACCAGAAATTCCCAGCTCAGAAGGGCAGAGTCCAGCCTCTCCTCCCACAAGAGTGCAGACCACAAACCCTTTTAATGTAAAATAACTGGCCTGAAGCCCAAGTGCTTAAACCAGAACTAATACTCTTTTAGAATAACAGACACTGAGCCCTCAATCAGCAGTTCCCAACTTAGAAGGATGTAAGCTACCTGTCCTGCCACCACAGTGCAGGCCACAAACCTTCCTAATGTAAAACAACTGGTCTGAAGCCCAAGTGCTTAATCCAAAAGACTTAGAATGATAACTACACTTTAATCAAGTTACTACCAAGCAGTAATAAATACAATTGAATACTTTAAAGAATGTCTGGATTAGTGCTCAAGTTATACAAACAAAGCTAGATTCAGCAGGCCTGGATCTAGCTTATGCTACAGCAAACAAGGTGTACCAATTTCAGTAAGAAGCAGTTCAAATATGCAGGCACTATAAGCCTTTAACCAGAAATTCCCAGCTCATAAGAGCAGAATCCAGCCTCTCCTCCCACAAGAGTGCAGACCACGAACCCTTTTAATGTAAAATAACTGGCCTGAAGCCCAAGTGCTTAAACCAGAATTAATACACTTTTAGAATAACAGACACTGAGCCCTCAATCACACCACACCATCACTAATGCATTCTAGAACTAAACTATCATTGATGCATCCTAGCACTAACATCAAACGTGTGTTGCACCTTACCATCACTGATTCATGTGTCACACCTCACAAGGATTGACACATCCCAGAGCTAACAAACAGCATGTGACACATCCCACTATCATTGATACATACTTGAGTTAACGTGCAGAATGTGAAACACCTCACCATCATTAATGCATCCTAGAGGTAATGCCTAGCATGTGTCACACCTAACCATCTTTGCTGCATCTTACAGCTAATGTCCAGCATATGTCACACCTCACCTTCAGTGATGCATCCTAGAGTTAAAGCACAGGATGTATCCTAGAGATGATGGCCACCATGTGTCACACCTCAACATCATTCATCCATTCTAGAGCTACTAGCCAGCATGTGTCGCACCTCACAAGGACTGACACATCCCAGAGCTAACACATAGCATGTGGCACATCTCACTATCATTGATACATACTTGAGTTAACGTGCAGAATGTGAAACACTTCACCATCATTAATGCATCCTAGAGGTAACGCCCAGCATGCGTCACACCTAACCATCTTTGTTGCATCTTACAGCTAACGTCCAGAATATGTCACACCTCACCTTCAGTGATGCATTCTAGATTTAAAGTGCAGCATTTGTGACACATCACCATCACTGATGCATATGAGTACTAGCTCCCAGCATGAGTCAAACCTAACCCTCACTAATGCATTCTAGGGCTAACACTGAGCATGTGCCACACCACACTATCATTGATGCATCCTAGCACTAACATCAAACATGTGTTGCACCTTACCATCACTGATTCATCCTATTGCTAACTAACACCATCTTTCATAGCTCAACATCACTGATGCATTCTAGAGCTAACATCCAGCATATGTCCCACATCACCATCATTGACGCACAGTAGAGTAAACACCCAGCATGTGTCACACTTCAACATCATTTGTGCATCCTACAGCTTATAACAAGCATGTGTCACACCTTACAATCATTGATGAATCCTACATTTAAAGTCCAGCATGTTTCACACATCACCATCATCAATGCATCCTATAGCTAATGTCCAGCATATGTCACAACTCACCATCACTGATGCATCCTAAAGCTAATGTGCAGCATGTGCCACACCACACCACACCATCATTGATGCATCTTAGAGCCCAGCATGTGCCACACATTAACATCATTTATACATCCTAGTGCTAATGCCCAGCATGTGTCACACCACACCATCACTGATGCATTCTAGAGCTAACGCTAAGCATGTGTCACACTTCAGTATCATTGATACATCTGAGAGGTAATGCCCAGCATGTGTCACACCTCACCATCACTGATGCATCCTAGAGCTAACACCAAGCATGTGTCATCTCACCATCACTGATCCATCCTAGAACTAATGACTAGCATGTGTCACACCTCACCATCACTGATGCATCATAGAGTTAATACCCAGCATGTGTCACACCTCACCATCACTGATACATCATACAGCTAACAACCAGCGTACGTCACAATGAACCATCATTGCAACATCCTAGGCCTAACACCCATCATGACTCATAGGTGACCATCATTCATGCAAATTAGAGCTAATTCCTAGCATGTGTCACACCTCACCATCATTGTTGCATCCTAGAGCTAATGCTGAGAATTTCTCACACCTCACCATCAGTGATGTATCCTACTTCTAATGCCTAGCATGAGTCACATGTCACCATCACAGATGAATCCTAGGGCTAATACTCAGCTTGTTTCACACCTTACCACAACTGATGTATTCCAGAGCTAAGGCCCAGCATGGGTCACAGCTCAACATCACTAACGCACCCTAGAGCTAACATCAAACAAGTGGCACACCTCAACATCATTGATACATTCTAGAACTAATGCTCAGCATCTGTCACACCTCACCATCACTGAGGCATCCTAGAGCTAACAACCATTATGTGTCACACCTCACCATCATTAATGCATCCTAGAGCTAACACCCAGCATGTGTCACAACTCACCATAACTGATGCATCCTCCTAGAGCTACTAGCCAGCATGTGTCACACCTCACAAGGATTGACATATCCCAGAGCTAACAAACAGCATGTGACACATCTCACTATCATTGATACATACTTGAGTTAACGTGCAGAATGTGAAAAACCTCACCATCATTAATGCATCCTAGAGGCAACGCCCAGCATGTGTCACACCTAACCATCTTTGTTGCATCTTACAGCTAATGTCCAGCATATGTCACACTCACCTTCAGTGATGCATCCTAGAGTTAAAGCGCAGGATGTATCCTAGAGATGATGGCCACAATGTGTCACACCTCAACATCATTCATCCATCCTAGAGCTACTAGCCAGCATGTGTCATACCTCACAAGGATTGACACATCCCAGAGCTAACACACAGCATGTGACACATCTCACTATCATTGATACATACTTGAGTTAATGTGCAGAATGTGAAACACCTCACCATCATTAATGCATCCTAGAGCTAACACCCAGCATGTGTCACAACTCACCATAACTGATGCATCCTAGAGCTAATACCCAACATGTGTCCCACCTCACCATCACTGATGCATCATCGAGGAAATATCCAGCATGTGTCACACCTTACCAAATTGATGTACCCTAGAGACGATGGCCACCATGGGTCATACCTCAACATCATTCATCCATCCTAGAGCTACTAGCCAGCATGTGTCACACCTCACAAGGATTGACACATCCCAAAGCTAACATACAGCATGTGACACATCTCACTATCATTGATACATACTTGAGTTAACATGCAGAATGTGAAAAACCTCACCATCATTAATGCATCCTAGAGTCAACACCCAGCATGTGAAACACCTAACCATCTTTGTTGCATCTTACAGCTAACGTCCAGAATATGTCACACCTCACCTTCAGTGATGCATCCTAGATTTAAAGTGCAGCATTTGTGACACGTCACCATCAGTGATGCATATGAGTACTAGCTCCCAGCATGAGTCACACCTAACCCTCACTAATGCATTCTAGGGCTAACACTGAGCATGTGTCACACCACACTATCATTGATGCATCCTTGCACTAACACCAAGCATGTGTTGCACCGTACCATCACTGATTCATCCTATTGCTAACACCATCTTTCATAGCTCACCATCACTGATGCATTCTAGAGCTAACATCCAGCATATGTCCCACCTCACCATCATTAATGCACTGTAGAGTAAACACCCAGTATGTGCCACACTTCACCATCATTTGTGCATCCTAGAGCTTATAACGAGCATGTGTCACAACTCACAATTATTGATGAATCCTACATTTAAAGTCCAGCATGTTTCACACATCACCATCATCAATGCATCCTACAGCTAATGTCCTGCATATGTCACAACTCACCATCACTGATGCACCCTAAAGCTAATGTGCAGCATGTGTCACACCACACCATCACTGATGCATCTAAGAGCCCAGCATGTGCCACTCCTTAACATCATTTATACATCCTAGTGCTAATGCCCAGCATGTGTCACACCTCACCATCACTGATGCATTCTAGAACTAATGCTAAGCACGTGTCTTACTTCAATATCATTGATACATCTGAGAGCTAATGCCCAGCATGTGTCACACCTCACCATCACTGATGCATCCTAGACCTAACACCCATTATGTGTCATACCTCACCATCATTAATGCATCCTAGAGCTAACATCCAGCATGTGTCACACCTCACCATCACTGATGCATCATAGAGGTAATACCCAGCATGTGTCACACCTCACCATCACCGATACATCCTACAGCTAACAGCCAGCATACATCACAATGAACCATCATTGCAACATCCTAGGCCTAACACCCATCATGTCTCATAGGTGACCATCATTCATGCAAATTAGAGCTAATTCCTAGCATGTGTCACACCTCACAATCACTGTTGCATCCTAGAGCTAATGCCGAGCATTTCTCACACCTCACCATCAGTGATGTACCCTACTTCTAATGCCTAGCAAGAGTCACATGTCTCCATCACAGATGAATCCTAGGGCTAACATTCAGCTTGTTGCACATCTTACCACAACTGATGTATTCCAGAGCTAAGGCCCAGCATGGGTCACAGTTCAGCATCACTAACGCACCCTAGGACTAACACCAAACAAGTGTCACACCTTACCCTCATTGATGCATCTTAGAGCTGACAGCATATTTCACACATCACTATCACTGATGCATCATGGATCAAAAATCCAGCATTTCCATACATCACCATCATCAATGCATCCTGCAGCTTATGTCCTGCATGTGTCACAGCTCACTAACACTGATAGTTCCTAGAGCAATGTGCAACATGTGTCACACCTCATCATCAGTGATGGATCCTACAGTTAACATCCAGCATCTGTCACAACTCACTATCATTGATGTATCATAGAGTAAACACCCAGCATGTGTCACACTTAACCATCATTTGTGCAGCCTAGAGCAAACAACCATCACGTGTCACACCTCACAATCACTGATGCATCCTAGATCAAAAATCCAGCATGTTCCAAACATCGCCATCATCAATGCATCCTGCAGCTTATATCCAGCATGTGTCACAGCTCACTAACACTGATAGTTCCTAGAGCAAATGTGCAGCATGTGTCGCACCTCATCATCATTGATGGATCCTAGAGTTAACACCCAGCATGTGTCACATCTCACTATCATTGATGCATCCTAGCACTAATGCCCAGAATGTGTAATACCTCACAATGATTGATTAATCTTAGAGCTAACGCCCAGCATGTGTCACACCTTACTATCACTGATGCATCCAACCAGCTAACCCTCAGCATGTGTCACACCTCACCATCAATGACGCATCCTAGGGATAACACCTATTGTGTGTCATACCTCACCATCATTAATGTATCCCACAGCTATCACCCAGCATGTGTCACATCTCACTACCATTGATGCATCCTAGCACTAATGCCCAGAATGTGTTATACCTCACAATGATTGATGAATCCTAGAGCTAATGACCAGCATGTGTCACACCTTACTATCACTGATGCATCCTACAGCTAACCCTCAGCATGTGTCACACCTCACCATCATTGATGCATCCTAGAGCTAAAGCTCACCATGTGTCACACCTTACCATCACTGTTGCATCCTCGAGCTAGTGTCCAGCATGTGTCAGCCCTCACCATCATTGATACATCCTAGGGCTTATGTTCAGCATGTGCCACACCTCACCATGATTGATGCATCACAGAGCTATAACCCAGCATGTATCACATCTCAACAACATTGAGGCTTCCAAGAGCTAATGTCTAGTGTGTGACACACCGCAGCATCATTGATGCATCCCACAGCTAAGGCCTTGGATGGTTCACACCTCTGTATCACTGGTGTGTCTTAGATCAAACTCCCAGTGTGCATCAGACCTCACCATCATTGATGCATCCTAGAGCTAAATCCCAACTTGTGTCACACCTCATCATCATTGTTGCATCCTAGGGCTCGTGACTAACATGTGTCACACCTCATCATTATTGGTGTATCAAAGAGCCCAGCATGTTTCATACCTCAATATCATTGATGCACCATAGAGCTAACACCTAGTGTGTTTCTCACCTCACCATCATTGATGCATCCTAGCACTAATGCTCAGAATGTGTTATACCTCACAATGATTAATGAATCCTAGAGTGAATGCCCAGCATGTGGCACACCTTACTGTCACTGATGCATCCTACAATTAATGTTCAGCATGTGTCACACCTCACCATCAATGATGTATCCTAGGGCTAATGCCCAGCATGTGTCATACCTCACCATCACTGAGGCATCCTAGGGATAACACCTATTCTGTGTCACACCTCACCATTATTAATGCATCCTAGAGCTAACATCCAGCATGTGTCATACGTCATCTTCATTGATACATCTTAGAAACTAATGCCCAGCATGTATCACACCCCACCACCACTGATGCATCATAGATGTAATGCCCAGCATGTGTCACATTCACCATCACTGATACATCCTACAGTTAGCACCCAGCAAATGTTACTCTGAACCATCACTGGTTCATCCTAGAGCAAACACTCATCCTGTCTCATACATGGAAATCATTCATGCATACTAGAGCTAGCACCTAGCATGTGCCATACCTCAACATCACTGTTGCATCCAAGAGCTAATGCCCAGCATCTCTCACACCTCATCATCATTGATGTATCTTAGTTCTAATGCCTAGCATGTGTCACTCCTCACCACCATTGATGCATCTCAGAAGTATCACCCAGCATGGATCACACTTCACCAACATTGAAGCATCCAAGAGTTAACCCCTACCATATGTCACACCTCAGAATCATTGATGCATCCCAGAGCTAATGCCCCACATGGGTCACATCTCAGCATCACTGGTGCATCATACAGCTAAAGCCCAACATGTGTCAAACCTCATCATTCTTGTTGCTTCCTAGGGTGTTTGCCCAGCATGTGTCACACCTCACCATCATTGATGTAGCCAGGAGCTCAGCAAGTGTCACACCTCACCATCAGTGATGCATCCAAGAGCTATCACCCAGCATGTGTCACACCTCACCATCACTGATTGTTCCTAGACCTAAAGCCCAGCATGTGTCACACATCACCATCAATGATGTATCCTAGAGCTAATGCCCAGCATGTGTCACACCTCACCATCACTGAGACATGCTAGGGATAACACCTATTATGTGTCACACTTCACCATTATTAATGCATCCTAGAGCTAACACACAGCATGTGTCATACATCATCACTGATGCATCTTAGAACTAAAACCCAGCATGTGTCACACCTCACCATCACTGATGCATCATAGAGGTAATGCCCAGCATGTGTCAAACTGCATCATCACTGATACATCCTACAGTTAACACCCAGGAAATGTCATTCTCAGCCATCACTGGTTCATCCTAGAGCTAACACCCATCGTGAATCACAGGTGACAATCATTCATGCAAACTAGAGCTAACTCCTTGCATGTGCCACACCTCACCATCACTGTTGCATCCTAGAGCTAATTACCAGCATATGTCATACCTCACCATCACTTGATGCAACATAGAAATAACACCCAGCATGTGTCACACCTCACCATGACTGATATATCCTACAGGTAACTATCTGCGTACATCACAATGAACCATCATTGGAACATCCTAGACCTAGCACCCATCATGTCTCAGAGGTGACCATCATTCATGTAAATTAGAACTAATTCCTAGCATGTGTCACACCTCACCATCTTTGCTGCATCCTAGAGCTAATGCCAAATATTTCTCATACCTCACCATCAGTGTTGTATCCTACTACTAATGTCTAGCATGAGTCACATGCCACTATCACAGAAGAATCCTAGGGCTAACACTCAGCTTGTGCCATACCTTAACTCCATTGATGCATTCCAGAGCTAAGGCACATCATGGGTCACAGCTCGGCATCACTAACGCACCCTACGGCTAACACCAAACAAGTGTCACACCTTACCCTCATTGATGGATTCTATAGCTACCTGACAGCATCTTTCACACATCGCTATCACTGATGTGTCATAGAGCTAATACCCAGCATCTGTCACACCTGACCATCATCTCTGTATCATAGAGTAAACACCCAGCATGTCACACATTGCCATAATTTCTGCATCCTAGAGCAAACAACCATCATGTGTCACATCTGACAATCACTGATGCATCCTAGATCACAAATGCAGCATGTGTCACACCTCTCCATCACTGATGCATCCAAGAGCCCAGTATGTGTCACATCTCATCATCAATGATGCACCCTAGAGATCACATCCAGTGCGAGTTACACCTCACCATCATTGATGCATCCTGGAACGAATGCCCAGAATGTGTCATACCTCACAATGATTGATGAATCCTAGAGCTAATGCCCAGCATATGTCACACCTTACCATCACTGATGCATCCTAGAGCTAACGCTAAGCATGTGTCACATCTCAACATCATTGATGCCTCCTAAGGTTAAGGCCTAGCATGTGTTACACCTCACCATCACTGATGCATCCTAGACCTAACACCCATTATGTGTCACACCTCACCATCATTAATGCATCCTAGAGCTAACACTCAGCAGGTAGCACACCTCACCATCACTAATGCATCCTAGAGCTAACACCTAACATGTGTCACACCTCACCATCAATGATGCATCATAGAGTTAATGCCCAGCATTTGTCACACCACACCATCATTTATGCATCCTAGGGCTAACACGCAGTATGTGTCACACCTCACCATCATTAATGCATCCTAGAGCTAACACCCAGCAGGTGTCACACCTCACTATCACTGAGGCATCCCACAGCTGACACCCAGCATATGTCACACCATACCATCATTTTTACATCCTAGAGCTAACACCCATCATGTCTCACAGGTGACCATCATTCATACAACCTAGAGCTAATTCCTAGCATGTGTCACACCTCACCGTCAGTGTTGCATCCTAGAGCTAATGCCCAGCATTTGTCAAACCACCTCACCATCATTGACGTATCCTAGTTCTAACGCCTAGCATGAGTTATATCTCACCATCATCGGTGCATCTTAGGCCTAACGCTCAGCATGTGTCACACCTCACCACCATTGATGGATCAGAGAGCGATTCCCCAACATGTGTCACACCTCACCAACCTTGATGCAAGAGCTAGTGCCTAGCATGTGTGAAACCTCAGCATCATTAATGCATCCCTCACCTAAGGGCCAGCATGGGTCACACCTTGGCATCACTTGTGAATCATACAGGAAAATCCCAGTGTGCAATACAACTCACCATCATTAATCCATCCTAGGGCTAATGCTCAGCATGTGCCACACCTCGTCATCATTGATGCATCCACAGCTAATGTCTAGCATGTGTCACTTCGTTATCATCGGTGCATCCTAGAGCTAAAGCACAGCATTTGCCACACCTCACCATCAGTGATGCATATGAGTGCTAACTCCCAGCATGAGTAACACCTCAGCATCACTAATGCATTCTCAGACTGACACTGAGCATATGTCACACCACACAAGCACTGATGCATTCCAGCAATAACATCAAGTATGTGTCACACCTTACCATCATTGATGCATGCTAGAGCTAACTCAGAGCATCTTTCACACCTCACTATCAATGATGCATCCTAGAGCTAACATCCAGCATCTGTCACACCTCACCATCACCGATGCATCGTAAACAGTCAGCACGTCACACTATACCATCACTTCTACATCCTAAAACTAACAACCAGCATGTGTCACACCTCACAGTCAGTGATGCATCCCAGATCTAAAGTCCAACATTTTTTACGCATCACCATCATCATTGCATCCTACAGCTAATGTCCATCATGTGTCACAGCTCACCATCATCGATGCTTCCTAGAGCTAATGTGTGGCATGTGTCACACCTCACCATCATTGATGCATCCAAAGTCCAGCATGTGTCACACCTCATCATCACTGAAGCATCCCAGAGATCACACCCTGTGTGTGTTACACCTTACCATCATTGATGCATCCTAGAACGAATGCCCAGAATGTGTCATACCTCACAATGATTGATGAATCCTAGAGCTAATGCCCAGCATGTGTCACACCTTACCATCACTGATGCATCCTAGAGCTAACACTAAGCATGTGTCACATCTCAACATCACTGATGCATCCTAGAGCTAACACCTATAATGTGTCACACCTCACCATCATTAATGCATCTTAGAGCTAAGACCCAGCAGGTGTCACACCTCACCGTCATTGATGCATCCTAGAGCTAACACCCAGCATATGTCAAACCTCACCATCACTGATGGATTGTAGAGTTAATGCCCAGCATTTGTCACACCTCCCTATCACTTATGCATCCTAGGGCTAACACGCAGTATGTGTCACACCTCACCATCATTATTGCATCCTAGAGTTAACAACCAACATGTACCACACCTCACCATTATTAATGCATCCTAGAGCTAACACCCAGTAGGTGTCACACCAAACCATCATTTTTACATCATAGAGCTAACACCCATCATGTCTCACAGGTGACCATCATTCATACAAACTACAGCAAATTCCTAGCATGTGTCACACCTCACCATCACTGATGCATCAAAGAGCTATCCCACAACATGTATCACACTCACCAACAATGATGCATCCAAGAGCTAGTGCCTAGCATGTGTCACACTTCAGCATCATTTATGCATTCCAAAGCTAAGGCCCAGCATGGGTCACACCTCAGCATCACTTGTGCATCATACAGGAAAATAACAGTGTGCGTCACAACTCACCATCATTGATCCATCCTAGAGCTAAAGCCCAACATGTGCCACACATCATCATTGCTGCATCCTAGGGCTAACACCTAGCATGTGCCACACCTCGCCATCATTGATGCATCCAGGAGGTCAGCATGTATTAAACCTCACCATCACTGATGAATCCAAGAGTTATCAGCCAGGATGTGTCACACCTCCCCATCATTGATGCATCCTAGACCTAAAGCCCAGTATGTGTCACACCTTACCATCATTGCTGCATCCTAGAGCTACTGCCCAGCATGAGTCACACCTCAACATCATAGATGCATCCTAAACGAAACACCCAGCTTGTGTCACAGCTCATCATCATTCATCTAAGAATGTGTCAAACCTTGCAATGATTGATGAATCCTAGAGCTAACACCAGCATGTGTCATACTTCACCATCATTGATGCATCCTAGTGTTAATGCCCAGCATATGTCATCTCACAATCAATTATGCATCCTGGGGCCAACAACCATTATGTGTCACACCTCGCCATAATTAATGCATCCTAGAATTACCACTCAGCATGTGTCACACCTCACCATCACTGATGCATCCTACAGCTAACACCCACCATATGTTACACAGAACCATCAGTTTTACATCCTGGAGTCGACACCCATCATTTCTCACATGTGACCATCATTCATACAAACTAGAGCTAACTCCTAAAATGTGTCACACCTCACCATCCTTATTGCATCCCAGCATTAATGCCAAACATTCCTCACACCTCTCTATCAATGACATATCCTAGTTCTAATGCCTAGCATGAGTCACATCTCATCATCACTGATGCATCCTAGGGCTAACACTCAGCATGTGTCACACCTCACCACCACTGATGCACCCCAGAGCTATCACCCATCATGTATAAACCTCACCAACTGTGATCCATCCAAGAGCTAGTGCCTAGCATGTGTTATACTGCAACATCATTAATGCATCCCAGAGCAAAGGCCCAGCATGGGTTACACCTCGGCATCACTGGTGCATCATAGAGCAAACTCCCACTGTGCGTCACAACTCACCATCATTGATGCATCTTAGAACTAAAGCCCAATAAGTGTTATGCCTTATCATCATTGCTGCATCCTAGGGTTAGTGCCTAGCATAGGTCACACATCACCATCACTGATGTATCAAGGAGGCCAGCATGTGTCAAACCTCACCATCATTGATGCATCCTAGAGCTATCACACAGCATGTATCACACCTTTCTATCATTGATGCATCCTAGACATAAAGCCCAGCATGTGTCACACCTCACCATCATTGCAGCATCCTACAGCTACTGCCCAGCCTGTGTCACACTGCACCATCATTGATGCATCCTAGAGCTATCACACAGCATCTGTCACACCTTTCTATCATTGATGCATCTTAGACATAAAGCCCAGCTTGTATCACAACTCATCATCATTGATGCATCCTAGCACTAATTCTCAGAATGTGTCAAACCTCACAATGATTGATGAATCCTAGAGCTAACACCCAGCATGTGTCATACCTCATCATCACTGATGCATCCTAGGGCTAATTCCCAGCATGTTTCACACCTCACCATCATTAAAACATCCTAGAGCAAATGTCCAGAATGTGTCAAATCTCAACATCACTGATGCATCCAACAACTAACACTCAACAAATGCCATACCAAACCATCATTAATGCATCCTATAGCTAACATCCAGCAGAATCACACCTTACCATAATTGATGCATTCTAGATCTAATGACCAGTGTGTGTTACACCTCAATATCACTGATACATCCTACAGATAATACACAGCATGTGTCACACCTCTCAAGGATTGACACACCCTAGAGATAACACACAGCATGTTTCACACCTCTCTATCATTGATACATACTAGAGCTAATGCCCAGAATGTGCCACACCTCACCATCATTCATGCATCCTAGAGGTAATGCCCACCATGTGTCACACCTCACCATCATTGTTGTATCCTACACCTACTTCTCAGCATGAGTCACACCTCAACATCATAGATGCATCCTAAAGCAAACACCCAGGTTGTGTCACAGCTCATCATGCATCTTAGCACTAATGCCCAGAATGTGTAAAACCTCGTAATGATTGATGAATCCTAGAGCTAACACCCAGCATGAGTCATACCTCATCATCACTGATGCATCCTAGTGCAAATGCACAGCATATGTCATCTCACCATCAATTATGCATCCTAGGGCCAATACCCATTATGTGTCACACCTCACCATCATTAATGCATCCTGGAGCTACCATTCAGTATATGTCACACCTCACCATTACTGATGAATCCTAGAGATAATGTCCAGCATTTGTCAGACCTCATTATTTATGAATCAAAGAGGTAATGCCCTGCATGTGTCACACCTCACCATCACTGATGCATCTTACAGCTAACACCCAGCATATGTTACACCGAACCATCATTTTTACATCCTAGAGCTGACACCCATCATTTCTCACAGGTGACTATCATTCATACAAACTAGAACTAACTCCTAGCATGTGTCACCCTTCACCGTCCTTGTTGCATCTTAACACTAATGTCAAGCATTCCTCACTCCTCTCCATCAATGACATATCCTACTTCTTACACCTAGCATGTGTCACATCTCATCATCATTGATGCATCCTAGGGCTAATGCTCAGCATGTGTCACACCTCACCACCACTAATCCCAGAGCTATCCCCCATCATGTATAAACCTCACCAACAGTGATGCATCCAAGAGCTAGTGCCTAGCATGTGTCATACCTCAGCATCATTAATGCATCCCAGAGCTAAGGCCCAGCATGGGTCACACCTCGACATCACTGGTGCATCATAGAGCAAACTCCCACTGTGCGTCACAACTCACCATCATTGATGCATCTTAGTGCTAAAGCCCAACATGTGTTACACCTCATCAGCATTGCAGCATTCTTGGGCTATTGCCCAGCATGGGTCACATCTCACCATCACTGATTCATCAAGGAGGCCAGCATGTGTCAAACCTCACCATCACTGATGCATCCTAGAACTATCACACAGCATGTGTCACACCTTTATATCATTGATGCATCCTAGACATAAAGCCCAGCATGTGTCACACCTCACCATCATTACTGCATCCTAGAGCTACTGCCCAGCATGTGTCACACCTCACCATCATAGATGCATTCTAGAGCTATCACACAGCATCTTTCACACCTTTCAATCACTGATGCATCTTAGACATAAAGCCCGGCTTGTGTCACAACTCACCATCATTGATACATCCTTGTACTAATGCTCAGAATGTGTCAAACCTCACAATGATTGACGAATCCTAGAGCTAACACCCAGCATATGTCATACCTCATCATCATTGATGCATCCTAAGGCTAATTCCCAGCATGTATCACACCTCACACACCCCACCATCATTGAGACATCCTAGAGCAAATGCCCAGCATGTGTCACACCTCAACATCACTAATGCATCCAACTAACACTCAGCATATGTCATACCAAACCATCATTAATGCATCCTAAAGCTAACATCCAGCAGAATCACACCATACCATAATTGATGCATCCTAGATCTAATGACCAGCATGTGTTACACCTCAACATCACTGATACATCCTACAGCTAATACCCAGCCTGTGTCACACCTCTCAAGGATTTATACATCCAGGAGCTAACACACAGCATGTGTCACACCTCTCTATCATTGATATATGCTAGAGCTAACACCCAGAATGTGCCACACCTCACCATCATTCATGCATCCTAGAGGTAATGCCCACCATGTGTCACACCTCACCATCATTGTTGTATCCTACACGTACTGCCCAGCATGAGTCACACCTCAACATCATAGATGCATCCTAAAGCAAACACCCAGGTTGTGTCACAGCTCATCATGCATCTTAGCACTAATGCCCAGAATGTGTCAAACCTCGCAATGATTGATGAATCCTAGAACTAACACCCAGCATGTGTCATACCTCACCATCATTGATGTATCCTAGTGCAAATGCACAGCATATGTCCTCTTACCATCAATTATGCATCCGAGGGCCAACACCCATTATGTGTCACACCTCACCATCATTAATGCATCCTAGAGCAACCACTCAACATGTGTCACACCTCTTCATTACTGATGAATCCTAGAGATAATTTCCAACATTCGTCAGACCTCATCACTTATAAATCATACAGGTAATGCCCTGCATATGTCACACCTCACCATCACTGATGCAGCCTACAGCTAACACCCAGCATATGTTACATAGAACCATCATTTTTACATCCTAGAGCCAACACCTATAATTTCTCACAGGTGACCATCATTCATAAAAACTACAGCTAACTCCTAGCATGTGTCACACCTCACCATCCTTGTTGCATCCTAGCACTAATGCCAAGTATTTCTCACACCTCCCTATCAATGATGTATCCTAGTTGTAAGACCTAGCATGAGTCACATCTCATCATCATTGATGCATCCTAGGACTAACGTTCAGCATGTGTCACACCTCACCAGCAATGATGCATCAAGCAGGCCAGCATGTGTCAAACCTCACCATCATTGATACATCCTAGAGATATCACACAGCATGTGTCACACCTTTCTATCACTGATGCATCCTAGACATAAAGCCCAGCATGTGTCACACCTCACCATCATTGCTGCATCCTAGAGCTACTGCCCAGCATGCGTCACACCTCACCATCATTGATGCATCCTAGAACTATCACACATCATCTGTCACACCTTTCCATCATTGATGCATCTTAGACATAAAGCATAGCTTATGTCACAGCTCACCATCATTGATGCATCCTAGCACTAATGCTCAGAATGTGTCATACCTCACAATGATTGATGAATCATAGAGCTAACACCCAGCATGTGTCATACCTCATCATCAATGGTGCATCCTAGGGCTAATTCCCAGCATGTGTCACACCTCACCATCATTGAAACATCCTACAACAAATGCCCAGCATGTGTCACACCTCAACATCACTGATGCATCCAACAACTAACACTCAGAATATGTCATACCAAACCATCATTAATGCATCCTATAGCTAACATTAAGCAGAATCACACCTTACCATAATTGATGCATCCTAGATCTAATGACCAGCATGTGTTACCAGTGGTGGCTGGTGACTTCAAATCAAAGGGGGGCTGCAGCAGACAGGTGAATGGGTGGGGCCAATGGTAAGGAGTGTGGTCAGCTAGAAAGGGGAGGAG
Organism: Protopterus annectens; assembly: GCF_019279795.1. Lineage (NCBI taxonomy): Eukaryota > Metazoa > Chordata > Ceratodontiformes > Protopteridae > Protopterus > Protopterus annectens. The sequence goes on along the minus strand of NC_056729.1, from coordinate 855,186,271 downwards.
CTATGTTCAAAACCTCAAAAACTGGAACTTTAATTAAATACGCTGCCCTAGGTGCCAAACCGTCATTATGAGAGCCCAATCTAGACAAAATGAAGTGTAGAAGAAAAAAAATATTTCAATGTATTGGCTGCATGACAGCTTACTTAATATCTAGATGGAAACAAAAAGGTTTTGAGGCATGAAAAAAAATAAATTACTTTTTAAATACAATACTGGAATGCCAGTCAAAATCAAGTATAAGAAAAACAAGCAGCACTCAACTCAAACCACTTCTCCTTGCACTGCAGTTCTAATTATAATTTATATTCAGCTTTATAAAAGTACAAATTAACATGCTGAAAGTAGCGATCTTTGTGATATCCCCACTTGTAAAAATGTTTCTTATCAAAAAAAGACCTGCTGCCTGACAACAACTATCTACTTGTTTCATGGGGAAAACATGACCAAAGTAAAAAATGAACAGCAAACAAGAAACAAGCTCAAGATAAATTGCTTACAGGATTACTGCACAAGTTATGGACCACGCATGATAGACTGGCATTCTGTTTAGTTTACGGGTAAAGTCTGCAAAGATGACTGCAAGTCTCCAACAAAGGTAATGAGCTTCGTAAAATACTGTAATCCTGTCCTTTAGTACAAATACTGTCATATGCATTTCAATACCCAGGGCTTAAACGTTATCTAGTTATGTATGTATTCTCTGCATGGCAACAGCAAAAAGGCTTTCAGTGTTGGTAATTCTTTAACAGTATTCTTATTAAAGCTTGCTTGCATCTTACAATCTCCGACAAGCTTATCTGATGGTCATGAAAGCATTGCTACTTAAACACAGAGCAACGGGCACTTTCTGAATAATAAGAAGCATAAATCAACAGTATCAAAATATGACAGAAAAACAGAACATTCTGCAAAATCAAGCAAGGGCAGATGAAAAGCCACTGTAGTACTTGTGTCGACCTTGGATAGGGGGATACTCTGCACACTTACACTGCATAACTGCTCCTTGCCTTTCTTGGACACATCCAGAGTCACTACATGGGGGAGTGAGGTGCAACAAGTATGTCACAATCTGAAATGTCTCTGGCTGACTGTGATGGCCCTGACACATTTGTCATACCTCTCAACCTCAGAGCAAGTAATTTGGACAAAGCCATACATAGAAGTGGGACAAAGGCCCAAAAATAAGGACAATATTTAAATATTGCTCTTATAAACTTTCTAATAGAATAGTAGGTCTTGCATTAGTATAAATTTTTGAAGGGTTTAAAATTTGAAAATCTAATGTCTGTCATTATTTTCTAACTTCAATCTTTAATGATTTGCCACTAATTTGCCAGAAAACCACGATTTTATGAAGAATGGACCAAAAATGTGATGCAAAAATATGAAATTGCCACACAATACAACTGTGAACTTGTCAAAGAAGGGACACTTTTAATATTAGTACTGTTAACTTGAGCAGTTGATAAAATAAACAAGTATACATGCATTTCTGAAATAAAAGTAATCTATAACTCTGATTATTACAGTTATTTATTAATTGTAAATCCTCCAAGTTTTCTTCCAAAATTGCATTTTTGCATTGGGATTATTAGAGGGAGAGCAACATTTTGAGCCAAAATCGGGAACAGTTGAGAGGTTTGGATATGCTTAATTCTATAAAGCAATTTATTTGCATGTACCTCTCAACCTGTTAATGCAGGAAATCTGGACAAGGCCCAATATATTCGGGGAACATACAAACAGTACTAAAAATTGCTCTTGTATAAACTTAGTTGTTAGAATAGCAGGTCTTGCTTTAGCATGCATTTTTCTGAAGGTTATAAAGTCTGAAACTCAATGTCCGTCATTATTTAGTGACTTAATTCCTAAATGATTTGCCAGAAAACCACAATTTTTATGAGGAACAAACCAAAAATAAGAAGCAACATTCTATTCATTCTGTGAAAATCTGGACAGTTGAGAGGTATAGTTCAGCTGGGGCTGTCTTGAGTTTGCTGCCCTTCCCCCTCACAAAATCATGGTCAAATAGAGCCTCCCCCCTGCAGCCATTCCAATGTCCAATTACTTGGCTATTTTGCCCAATTTACCATAAACACTGTAATGTGCATACTGCTTTACTTCTAAGATGATTTGGATTTCATTTGAAAGTTTTATTTTGCATTTTACAGCACAAACACTAAGATATCTGCTAAACAATGCAATGCAGTCTCATAATGAAAATAGACTTAGCATTAAAACTTCTCTGCTCTTGAAACTCACATTCATTGAAACATCATTGAAATCCACATTCAAAGAAAATACATTTGGCTAGTATAAAGATTAACTTTGGGTTGTTTTCAAATGATAGGCCCCTTGCACACAAAACATACATCTGTTGTGTGATACACCTTCCTGACTGTATTAAATTATATTCCTTGTTTAATACAGTACATTTGTTAGAGGGTTTTTTAAATTTATTGTTTTAAACATTTTCCCAATAAACAATGAAACAAAATGCATGCACCAATAATGACAAAACTGCCCAGTTGAGAACATTTCCATCATAAAAGTCTACTCAAACTTCTACAATCCACCAGATTCAGTAAATATGCACAATCTCTGCAAAAGTAAAAGTCATCTAAATAATTCCACATTAAAGAGATCTGTAACAAATGAAGAGGTTGCTGCTAGCAAATACCTTTATATTTAATTGCTTCATCTACAAATAAAGTACCTGTTGCCCTTGAGGAATACATTGCCTATGTTACATTAAAATGATAAGCTAGTAATATTGCAATAGGGAATGGATGGCAAACTGATAACAGGTTCATAGTTACTAGGTATCTTCTCAGTACAGCAGCATCCACCCCCTTTGGGAGTAGAACCCACAGCCTTCTGCCTCAAAAGCAAGTACACTACCTGTTGTACTATTAATAATGCAAGCAGACTCAGCATAAGCAGCACTAAACTTCTTTTCCCCTGCAGCTCTCAGCTCCTTGTAAAATCTACTCAACACTCAACTGTATCTCTCAACTTTGCAGCACAAGAAATCTGGAAAAAGCCAAAATGTATTGGGGGGGGGGGGCAAAAGCCCAAAAACCAGGGTCACATTTTAAACATTGCTTGTATAATCCTGGAAAGTTGCTAGAATAAAATGCTGTGTTGCCACCATATATTTCATTGGCAAGTCTTAAAAACAATCAGAGCAACATATCACTATGCCAAATCATCTGTTTTGTGAAAGAGAGGAAGACTGAAACTTAAATGGCTACCATTTAGTGAATTAATTTCTCACCATAGCTGTCAACCTCTTAGCACAAAGCATCTGGACAAAGACAGTAATGGGGGAATACAGCCTTCAAACATATTCAGTGAATTCAGTTCTCACCATAGCTCTCAACCTTAGCACAAAGAACCTGGACAAAGCCAGTAATGGGGGAATACAGTCCCAAAAACAGGGACAAATTTCAAATATTCATCTTATAAACTTAGACAATTGTTAGAATAAAAGGTTTTGTGTTATTATGTACTTTCTGAAGAATATGAAGTCTGAAATTCAAATGCCTGTCAATTTTATTTATTTAATATTTGTTAACCAGGAAAGTCTTACTAGGAACAAAAGCCAATTTTCACCAGAAGCCCAGGGAGAAATACTGCAGACATATGTCTTTGTAACATGGGAGGACACCAGAGCAAACCCACACACAAACACAGGGAGGACATGCAGACTCCATACAGAAGGCACCTCAGCCAAGAATCAAACCAAAGAACCTCTAGCTGTGAGGCAACAATGCTACCACTGCACCATCAAATATTCGAGGAATTAAGAATTCATAAACCACAAATTTTATGAGGAACAAAACAGAACAAAATATGAGGCAAAAATCTGCAAAGTGTTCACAAATGGTGGTGGGTAGGGAATTCAGGCTCTTTTTACTTGAACCCAAGGTACAGGGTTTAAGCCTGTGGTATTTTCTAACCAACACCAGCAGGTATCCTGAGTTCTCTCTATAACCAGCAGTATAAATCAAATGGGGGCATTACACACACACACACACACACACACACACACACACACACACACACACACACACACACACACACACACACTACCTGCAGGAGAATCCAAGCTGCTATGCCACTCCATACCTGACTGCAAATAAGCTGTTCACCCTATCTTGCATTTGTGCCGGAATGCATACTTCCGGTTCCTATTTCCGAATGTTCCAAGACTGCTGACCTTGCAGTCCGATCCCCTTCTAGTCTATGCTGTTAGCACCGCATAGACTTCTGGGGCATCAGCAATCTTGCCTTTCTTCTTCTTAAAGCCGGACTGGTAAGGCAGGAGTTCAGATTCACTTTCTATGCAGCAGGTTAGGAGGATTTGGATTGTACCATTGTGGTTCACAGCTATGGGGGCTGCAGTCCGATATCACCAGCTGCCACTGTGTGTTACACCTTAACATCACTGATACATCCTACAGCTAATACCCAGCATGTGTCACACCTCTCAAGGACTGACACATCCTAAAGCTAACACACAGCATGTGTCACACCTCTCTATCATTGATACATACTAGAGCTAACACCCAGAATGTGCCACACCTCACCATCATTCATGCCTCCTAGAGGTAATGCCCACCATGTGTCACACCTCACCATCATTGTTGTATCCTACACCTACTGCCCACATCTCAGCATCATAGATGCATCCTAAAGCAAACACCCAGGTTGTGTCACAGCTCATCATGCATCTTAGCATTAATGCCTAGAATGTGTCAAACCTCGCAATGATTGATGAATCCTAGAGGTAACACCCAGCATGTGTCATACCTCACCACCATTGATGCATCCTAGTGCAAATGCACAGCATATGTCATCTCACCATCAATTATGCATCCTAGGGCCAGCACCCATTATGTGTCACACCTCACCATCATTAATGCATCCTAGAGATACCACTCAGCATGTGTCACACCTCACCATCACTGATGAATCCTAGAGATAATGTCCAGCATGTGTCAGACCTCATCATTACTTATAAATCATAGAGGTAATGCCCTGCATGTATCACACCTCACCATCACTGATGCTTCCTACAGCTAACACCCAGCATATGTTACACTGAGCCATCATTTTTACATCCTAGATACAACACCCATCATTTCTCACAGGTGACCATCATTCATAAAAACTAGAGCTAACTCCTAGCATGTGTCACACCTCACCATCCTTGTTGCATCCTAGCACTAATGCCAAGTATTTCTCACACCTCCCTATCAATGATGTATCCTAGTTGTAAGACCTAGCTTGAGTCACATCTCATCATCATTGATGCATCCTAGGGCTAACGTTCAGCATGTGTCACACCTCACCACCACTAATCCCAGAGCTATCCCCCATCATGTATAAACCTCACCAACAGTGATGCATCCAAGAGCTAGTGCCTAGCATGTGTCATACATCAGCATCATTAATGCATCCCAGAGCTAAGGCCCAACATGGGTTACACCTCTGCATCACTGGTGCATCACAGAGCAAACTCCCACTGTGCATCAAATCTCACCATAATTGATGCATCCTAGAGCTAAATCCCATGTGTTACACCTCATCATCATTGCTGTATCCTTGGACTAGTGCCCAGCATGTGTCACACCTCACCATCGCTGATGCATCAAGAAGGCAGACATGTGTTAAACCTCACCATCAGTGATGCATCTTAGCACTAATGCTCAGAATGTGCCAAACCTCACAATGATTGATGAATCCTAGAGCTAACACCTAGCATGTGTCATACATCACCATCATTGATGCATCTTAGGGCTAATTCCCAGCATGTGTCACACCAAACCATCACTTATGCATCCTAAGGCTAACACCTATTATGTGTCACACCTCAACATCATTAATGCATCCTACAGCTAACACCCAGCATGTGTCACCTCTCCATCATTGAAACATCTAGAGAAAATGCCCAGCATGTGTCACACCACAACATCACTGATGCATCCAACAACTAACACTCAGCATATGTCATACCAAACCATTATTAATGCATCCTATACCTAACATTCAGCAGAATCACACCTTACCATAACTGATGCATCCTAAATATAATGACCAGCATGTGGTACACCTCAACATCACTGATACATCCTACAGATAATACCCAGCATGTGTCACACCTCTCAAGGATTGACACATCCTAGAGCTAACACACTGCATGTGTCACACCTCTCTATCATTGATACATACTAGAGCTAATGCCTAGAATGTGCCACACCTCACCATCATTCATGCATCCTAGAGGTAATTCCCAGCATGTGTCACACTTCACCATCATTGTTGTATCCTACAGCTAATGTCCAGCCTCTGTCATACCTTGCATTGTGAATCCTAGAGGTAAAGCATAGCATTTGCCACAACTCACCATCAGTGATGCATACAAGTGATAACTCCCAGCATGTGTCACACCTCACCATCACTAATGCATCCTAGGGCTAACACTGAGCACGTGTCACACCATACTAGCACTGACGTATCCTAGCACTAATACCAAGTATGTGTCACACCTTTCCAACACCAATGCAACCTATCATTGATGGATCCTAGAGCTAAAGCCCAGCATATGTCACACCTTACCATCATTGCTGCATCATATAGCTAGTGCCCAGCATGTGTCACATCTCACCATCATTGATGCATCCAACTGCCCATAATATGTCACACCTCAGCATCATTGACACTTCCCAGAGCTAAGGCCCAGCATGGGTCACAGCTTGGAATTACTAATAAGTCCTAGAGCTAATGCTAAGCATGTGTCAAACAAAACTAGCATTGATGTATCATAGCACTAACACTGAGCATGTGTCACATCTTACCATCAGTGATGCATTCTAGAGCTAACTTACAGAATCTTTCAGACCTCACCATCATTGATGCATCCTAGAGCTAACATCCAGCATCTGTCAAACCTCACTATCATTGATACATTGTAGAATAAACATCCAACATGCATCACAATTCACCATCATTTGTGCATCCTAGAACTGACAACCAGCATGTGCCAGACGTCACAATCACTGATGCCTCCTACATCTAAAATTCAGCATGTTTCTCACATAACCATCATTTTATTTATTTATTTATTTATTTATTTGACATTTGTTGATAGGGATAGTCTGACTGGGACAGAGCCATTTTTCAGCAGAAGCCCAGGGTGAAAAGCTCCAATGTACAATAGATGAATAGAATATTACAACTTTTAGTAGATAAGCAGTACAATGAGTAATGATTGCCAAATGCATTTACACTAATTGAGGCAAGCAAGTGTTAATCACTAATAATGTTAGTAACAGATCCTTAAAAAAGTGACATATACTCGAGGCGTGATATAATGTTCTTAAAGTGTCACATGCTTGATGAATAGCATACGATGGTAGAACTAGCCAATAAGTAGGATTATGTGGGTGTAGCAGCTAGAGGGAGTAGATATTAAGAAATGAGGTGTGATGTTAGGATAATAGTTAATATAGTGGAGGTCCTGGTATAAATAGTTAGCTCACCTGTAGAGAGTCAAGAAATTATCTACTTACTGATAAAAGTTAGGTAGAAAACAGTAGGTCTGATGTATAAAGGCAGGAAATGGGTGACTAGAGAAAGGTGGGGAGGATGGAATTAGTAAGGTGTAGAGAAGAAAGATGAGATGGGTATTGGGAGGAAGAAGATAAAGGTGAGGGAGATGTGTAGTGACCCAGATTAGGACTAGGTTCAGGGGGGAGGTTACAGGTTCATAATGTGAGGTGAGTTAGGTATTGTTTGAGTGAGCTCTTGAATTTCTTGGTCTGGAATATGCTTCTTAGAGTCAAGGGAAGCTTGTTCCAGAGGATGGCTGGAGAGTAGCTGTATAAATTCTGTCCTGCAGATTTGTTAAGTTTGTGAATCTGCAGTAGGCATTGATCAGAGCACCTAAGAGATTGGGCAGGGGTATATAGTGAGACTAGTGAGGAAAGACTTGGACATAAGGAGGGTTTATTGAGAATGGAGTGGTTTATGAGGAGTTGGGTAAGTTTGAGGTTATTTAGAACCTCAAGTCAGTTAAGTGACTTGAGGGCCAGACAGTGGTGAGATTTGGATGATAAGTTAGCAGTAAATCCGGACACTTTGTTATAAGTAGATCCAAGTTTGGAGAGTAGTGTAGACTGGAGGTTAGTAAAGATTTTTGAACACTAGAAGAGGTTGAGAAGGAGTTAGGCATTGGCTAGTGTTATTCTAGACTTGGGGGTGGGGAATTATTTGTTTCTGTAGAGGAGACCAAGCTTTAGATGGGTTTTCTTAATGCAGTGATGAATGTGAAGATTAAATTTCAGCTAGTCATCTATGATTATTCCAAGGAGCTTTGTTTGGGTTTCTGAAGCTATTATGGTGTTTTTGAGTAAAGACATGGTGAAAGAAGATTTAAGATAGGAGAGGGATTTTGGGAGAAATAGTAGGAGTTTTGTTTTTTTGAGGTTAGGAATGAGCTGGGGTCTTGTTAGCCAGGTTTCATTGAGGTTAAATCATATTTGTGTGAAGGTTAGTAGTTTGGTTGGGTTATCAGCTATGGATATAATGGTAGAGTCATCAGCGTACTGTATGAGGGATAACTGGGGACAGGATTTGTGGAGTTCATTGGTAAAGATGTTAAAAATGAGGGGTCCAAGGATGGAGCCCTGTGGAACACCTATTTTGAGGGGGAGAAAGGGGGAAAGAGCAGAAAGCCATTTGACTGATTGGTGCTGATCTGAGAGGTAGCTGCTAAACCAGGATATAGCTGCTGTGGAAAGGTTAAGCTGAGAGAGTTCTGAGAGGAGGATAGGATGAGAGACAGTGTCAAAGGTTTTAGACAGATCTAAGAATAGGCAGGAAATGAGTTTATTATCTCTTGCTAGTGAAATGGTGTTGGTGAAGGAGATGAGAGACGTGGAGGTGCTGTGGTGTGGGAGAAAGCCATGTAGGGTAGGGGTCATGAGGTTACCTTGCAGGAGCTGGGCCATGATTTGTTTGTGTACACAGTGTTCTAGAATTTTGGAGAGGGGAGAAAGTATAGCAATTGGTCAAAAGTTTGAAAGTTCTAAGGTATTGCTGCCTTTGTGTATCGGTATTGTACAGAATGTTTTCCATAGAGTTGGAATGGTTAATTCAGTGACAGAGTGGTTAATTAGGATTGTAACTGGGTATGGTATGGATGGTGCAGTAAGTTTTAAGAAGACAGATGGCAGGTTGTTTGCTGATGGGTAGCAGGGTTTGAGCTTGAAGAACAGTTTTTTAATGTAGCTTATATGTACTGGTTTTGGAGGGGGGAGAGTTATCTGGAGGGTCATTGTAGAGTGTGAGGGATGGGGTGGGAGAGAAGTCTGCATAAGCTGACTTATGGTATTAATGAAATAGGAATTAAAGGTGGTAGCAGTTTTGAGGGGTGAGTTGTTGGGGCAAGGGTTGGGTGTAGATGGATTTCCTGGGTGGAGAATTTGCTTGATAGTGTTCCAGAATTCTTTAGGGTTTCTGGATTTTATGGTCTGTGGTTGGTGGTAGAAATTCTTTTTATCATGATTAATGTGTTTTATTGAGATTTTGGAATTCCCTATAGGTTTGCGAGTGGCAGGGTGATTTAGTCTTGGACCACAGTTTCCAGGCAGAATCTCTTGGCTGAATAAGTGTCCAAGTTGAGTATGTGAGTCAGGAGGAGTTGTGGGATTTGTCTCTAACAGTACACGGAGAGCAAGGGAGTTGAGTATGTTAAAGAAAGTGGAGTTAAAGAATGGAACAGCATCCCAGTAAAGAGGCTGGTTCAGTTTATTTCAGAGAGAGAGAGTCATTGAATGCATCAGGGTTGAAAGTGAACAATTTCCAGCATTCATTCTGTTTGTGGGGCTTGGGGATGTGGGGGGAGAGTCAGAGGGTGCATATTGGGCAATGATAACTGATAGGGGGGGGAAGTGTCACAGCTCACCATCATTGATGCTTCCTAGAGCTAATGTGTAGCATGTGTCATACCTCACCATCACTGATGAATCCTAGAGCTAACACCCAGCGTGCATCATACCTCACCATCATTGATGTATCTTAGAAATAATGCCCAGAATGTGTCATACCTCACATGATTGATGAATCCAAGAGTTAATGCCCATTATGTCTCACACCTCACCATCAATTATGCATCCTAGAGCTACCACTCAGCATGTGTCACAGGAGACCATCTTTCATGCAAATGAGAGCTAATGCTCAGCATGTGTCACACCTCACCACCACTGATGCATCCTACAGCTAACACCCAGCATATGTCACACCGAACCATCACTGGTACATCCTAGAGCTAGCACCCATCATGTCTCACCTGTGACCATCTTTCATGCAAATGAGAGCTAATGCCCAGCATGTGTCACACCTTACCAACATTGTTGCATCCTAGAGCTAACCCAGCATTTCTCACACCTCACCATCATTGATGTGTCCTAGTTCTAATGCCTGCCATGAGTCACACCTCACCATCATCAATGCATCCTAGAGCTAATGCTCAGCATGTGCAAACCTCACCATCATTGCTGCATCCCAGAGCTATCACACCTCACCAACATTGATACATCCTAGAGCAAATGCCTAGCATGGGTCACACCTCAGCATCATTGATGCATCCCAGAGCTAAGTTCCAGCATGGGTCACAGGTCAGCATCACTGGAGCATCATACAGCAAACGCCCAGTGGGCATTACACCTCACCATCATTGATGTATCCTAGAACTAACACCAAGCATCTGTCACACTTCACCTGTATTGAAACATCCTAGAGCTAACACCCAGGATGTGTCACACCTCAGCAGCATTGATGCATCATAGAGCAAACTCCTATGTTGCATCATACCTCACAATCATTGATTCATCCTTTAGGTAACACCTAGCATGTATAACACCTCACCATCACTGTTGAGTCCTAGAGATAAACCCAGCATGTGTCACACTTTATCATCATTGATGCATCCTAGAGCTAACACCTAGCATGTGTCACACCTCACCATCACTGATACATCTACAGCTAACACCAAACATGTGTCATACCTCATTGTCATTGATGCATCCAAGATCTAATGCCCAGCCTGAGTCTCACCTCAACATCGATGATGCATCCTTCAGCCAGCACCCATCATGTGTCAGACCCCACCATCATTGTGCTATTTTAGAGCTAACACCCACCATGTGTCAGACCTCTTTATCGCTGACACATTATAAATGTAACACCCAGCATACGTCACACCTCACCATCATTCATGGATGCTAGGGGATAACACCCAGCAGGGGTCACACCACACCATCACCAATGCATCCTAGAGCTAACATCCACCATGAGTCACATCTCCCCATCATTGAGGCAACCTAGACCTAACACACAGCATAAGTCAGATCTCATCAGCATTGATGCATCCTAGAGATAATGCCCACCATGTGTCACACCTCAGCATCATTGTTGCATCCTACAGCTAACACACAGCGCTTGTCACACCTCACTATAGTTGATACATACTAGAGCTAATGCCCATAATGTGCTGTACCTCACCATCATCAATGCATGCAAGAGGTAACACCCAGCATCCGTCACACCTCTCCATCATTGATAAATCCTAGTGCTAACTCCCAGCAAATGTCACACTTCATCATCAACGATGCATCATACAGCTAACACCCAGCATGTGTTACACTTCACCATCATTGTTGCATGCTACAGCTAACATCTAACATGTGTCACACCTTACCATCCTTGATATATCCTTGAGCTAAAGTGCAGCATGTGCTACACCTCACCATCATTGATGCATGTGAGTGCTAACTCCCAGCATAAATCACACCTCATCATCATTGATACATCCTGAAGCAAATGCCCGGCATGTGTCATACCAAATTAGCATTAATGCATCCTATAGCTAACATCCAGCATGTGTCACACCTCACCATAACGGATGTATCCTAGAGCTAATGACCATCATGTGTCACACCTCAACATCATTGAAGCATCCTAGAGCTAATACCCAACATGTGCCACACCTCATGATACTCATGCAGAAAAACTTCTAAAAATCAAAGACTTGTTACTATAACAGTATGAAATACCTATATGTATATATATATATATATATATATATATATATATATATATATTTATATATATATATAGAGAGAGAGAGAGCAAATGTATATATAAATATGCTTATTATAAAAAAAGATTGAATTTTACACAGACAATATATTAGAAGTTTTTCTGCATGAGTATCATTACACCTTTAAATGTTTAATTAGATGCAATTAATTGCAGTTGATCACATGGTAGGATTGTATTATTTGAAATGTATGATTTCAGCTTGTGAAATTGTCTAATGAAACAGTAGTGAATACTGTGAAAGAGCTAAAGTTTTGTTTTAATAAAAGTCTCTGAACCTGTATATCTGGAAGTTGCCATCTGTTTTACCTCAACTTTTTATGTTTTTGTGGATTATCTTTGATGCATCACTTAGCTGACACTCAGCATGTGTTACACCTCAACATCATTGATGCATCCTAGGGCTAATTCCCTTCAGGTGTCACACCTCACCATCACTGATGTATCCTAGAAGAACACCCATTATGTGTCACACCTCACCATCATTAATGCATCCTAGAGCTAAAATCCAGCATGTGTCACACCTTACCATCATTGATCCATTCTAGAGCGAATGCCCAGCATGTGTCACACCTCAACAACATTAATACATCTCAACATTAATACATCCCAGAGCTAATGCTCAGTATGTGTCACACCTCAGCATCACTGATGCATCCAGAGCTACGGCACAGCATGGGTCATACCTCAACATCACTGATGCACCACAGGGCAAACTCCCAGTGTGTGTCACACCTCACTGTCAATGATGGATCCTAGAGCTAAAACCAAGCGTCAGTCACACCTCTCCAGTATTGATATATACTAGAGCTAACACCCAGCACATGTCACACTTCATCATCACTGATGCATTCTACAGCTAACACCAAGCATGTGTCACACGTCACCATCACTGATGCATCCTACAACTAACACCGATCATGTGTCACACCCCACTATCATTGAGGCATTTTAGAGCTAACACCCAACATTGGTCACACCTCATCATCACTGATGCCTCAAAAAGATAACACCCAGCATATGTTACACCTCATCATCATTCAAGCACACTATGGATAACATCAAGCAGGTGTCACCCTCGCCATCATCGAAGCATCCTAGAGCTAACACCCAGCATGAGTCACATCTCTCCATCATTGATGTATCCTGGAGCCTTTGCCCAGCATATCTCAGACCTCACCAGTATTGATGCATCCTAGAGTTAATGGCCAGCATGTGCCACACTTCACCATTATAGATGCATCCTATAGCTAAAGCCCAGCATGAGCCACACCTTAAGATCATGATGCATGCTAGAGCTAACTCATAGCATCTATCACACCTCACCATCACTGATGCATCCTGGAGAAAATACCTAGCATGTGTCACATTTAACCATCATTTGTGCATCATAAAGCTAACAGCCAGTATGTGTCACCCTGCACAAGCATTGATGCATCCTAGAGCTAAAGTCCTGCATGTTTCATACATCATCATCAATGCATCCAAGAGCTAATGTCCAGCATGTGTCACAGCTCACCATCACTGATGCTTCCTAGAGCTAATGTGCAGCATGTGTCACTATTCACCATCACTGATGGATCCTAAAGCTAACACCCAGCATGTGTCACACCTCACCATGAGTGCTACATCCTAGGGCTAGTGCCCAGCATGTGTCATACCTCACCATCATTGATGCATCCAAGAGACCTGCATGTCTCACACCTCACCATCATTGATGCATGCTAGTGCTAATTCCCAGAAGGTGTCATACCTCACAGTGATTGATGAATCCTTGAACTAATGCCCAGCATGTGTCACACCTTACCATCATTGATGCATCCCAGGGTTAATTCTCAGCATGTCTCATACTTCACCATCATTGATGCATCCCAGGGTTAATGCCCAGCATTTGTCACACCTCATAATCATTTATGCATTTTAGAGCTAATGCCCAGCATGTGTCACACTGCACCATCACTGATGCATCCTACAGCTAACACCCAGCATATTTCACACCTAACCTTCATTAATGCATCCTATACCTAACATCCAGCACTCATCACACCTCACCATTATTGATGCATCCTAAAGCTAATGACCAGCACATTTCATACCTCACCATCATTGATACATCCTACAGCTAATGCCAAACATGTACTACACCTCACCATCATTGAGGCATCCAAGAGCTAATGCCAGGCATATGTCACAGCTCAACATCAGTGATGCATCCTGCAACTAACACCCATCATTTGTCACACACCAACATCATTGTGGCATTTTGAAGCTAACACCCAGCATACATCACACCTCACCATCATCCATGCATACTAGGGATAACACCCAGCAGGTGTCACACCTCACCATCACCTATGCATCCCAGAGCTATCACCCAGCATGAGTCACAGCTCCCCATCATTGATGCCTCCTGGACCTAATGCCCAGCATATGTCAGACCTCACCTATACTGATGCATCTAGAGCTAATGCCCAGCATGTGCCATCCCTCACCATCATTGATGCATCCTAGAGCTAACACCCAGCATGTGTCACACCTCACCATCATTGATGCATCGTATAACTAACACCCAACATGTATCATATCTAACCATTATTGATACATACTAGATCTAATGCCCAGCACGGGTCACACCTCACCATCATTGATGCCTCCTAGGACTAATGCTGAGCATGTGTCACACCTCACCACCATTGATGCATCCCAGAGCTATCACCAAGCATGTATCACACCTCACCAACACTGATGCATCCTAGAGCTAATGCCCAGCATATATCACAGCTCAGCTTCATTGATGCATTGTAGAGCTTAGGCCCAGCATGGGTCACACTTCACCATCACTGATTTATCATACAGCAAACTCCCATTGTGCGTCACACCTCACCATCAGTGATGCATCCTAGAGCCAACATGAAGCATGTGTAACACCTCACCATCATGCATACATCCTAGAGCTAACTTCAAGCATGTGTCACACTTCACCACTATTGAGGCATCCCAGAGCTATCACTCAGCATGTATCACACCTTACCAACACTGGTGCATCCTACAGCTAACACCCAGCATGTGCAGCACCTCAGCATCATTGACGCATCCTAAAGCTAAGGCCCAGCATGGGTCATACCACAGAATCACTGATGCATCTTAGAGCAAATTACCAATGTGCGACTCACCTTACAATCATTGACGCATCATAGAGCTAGCACCCAGCATGTGTCACATTTCCTTATCAGTGATGCATCCTAGAGCTAATGCCCAGTGTGTATCATACCTCACCATCATTAATGCATCCTAAAGCTAACACCTAGCATGTGTCACACTTAATCATCAATGACACATCCTAGAGCTGACAACCAGCATGTGTCATACCTCATCATCATTGATGCATCCTACAGGTAATGCCAAACATGTGTTACAACTCATTATCATTGATGCATCCTAGAGCTAAAACCCAGCATGTGTCACACCACACCATCATTGTTGCATCCTACAGCTAATGCCAAACATGTGTCACACCTCACCATCATTGATGCATCCAAGAGCTAATGCCCAGCATAAGTCACAGCTTACCATCAGTGATTCATCCTACAGCTAATACCCATCATGTGTCACACAACTCCACCACTGAGGCATTTTAGAGCTGACACCCAGCATGTATCACACCTCACCATCAATGATGCATCCTAGTGCTAGAACCCAGCATGAGTCACAACTCCCCATCATTGATGCATCCTGGACTTAATGCCATCATATGTCAGACCTCATCATTGTTCATAGGTTTATAGGTGCGCACTAGGCTAATGGCCCTGGGGCCTTTACAAGCCTAGATGCAGTATGAAACAAACCAAGCAATGCTGATACTGAACAAGTGTTTAATAAAACAAAGCTTTCAGGTCAAACAAACCCTTCATCAGTGTATAAAATACTAACACATGCTAATCATTTTTATATACCATCAAAAATCACACAGGCATTAATTATTCAATTAAACAATCAATCCTAGTTAAAAACAATGGTTGCAGAAGCACAAAACGCTCTAATAGTATATAAAAATGGTTAGTATGTGTTAGTATTTTATACACTGATGAAGGGTTTGTTTGACCTGAAAGCTTTGTTTTATTAAACACTTGTTCAGTATCAGCATTGCTTGGTTTGTTTCCTACTGCATCCAGTCTTGGTTTTATGAACTAAGCTTTGTTCTGCAACTGTCTGGCCTTTACAAACCTTGCCATAGGATTATCCTGGAATCGTGCCACCCAACCTTAGTTCCCAGTGCCTCTGTCGAGTAAAGCCACTGCAGTTATTCCCAGGGTGAATTTTTTGTTTCCCATCCACTCATCAAGATTTCTCTTGAAAAGGGTCAGTGAGGTGCTCTGCTTGACATGTATGGGAAGTCTGTTCCATAGCATGAGTAGTCTCCGGGGTTATGAACCTGTCCCTCCAGGTTGTTCTGTTAATTTTGGTAATGAAGTTGAGGTCTCTGGAGTGTGTGGTGTGGAGGGATTGGGATTTCTTTAGATGTAGCATTTCTAACAGAGCTGGGTCAGACATGGATTTGTAAGTCAAGCAGAGATCATCACTAATTAGGTGATATGAGACAGAGAATAGTTGGATTTTTTGAGTCTGTCCATATAGGACAAGTGTTTAAGGCCTAGGATCCTCTTTGTGGGGAACTTTTGTGGCCTCTCCAGTTGTTGCAGGTGTCTAGTGAGGTACATGTCAAATGGAGCATTGTACTTGATGATTGGCCTAATGAGGAAAGAGTAGAGGGAGACAATGACCTGTTTCTTCTTGGATGCAAAACCCTTAGTAATGAGATGTTCCACATAGAAGGACTTTCTGACCACAGTGGCAATGTGGTGATCAAAAGAGAGGCTGCTGTCAACCTGTGTTCCCAGATCACTTATAACACATTCTGTGTTCAGTGGACTACCATCAATTTGGTAATTCATGGGAACCAAGTTTTTTCCAAAGAGGATGACAATACATTTTTTGGCATCGAGCTTAAGGCCATGGTTCTGACACCAGTCATTGGTCTCAGTGAGACCATTGTGTAGCATGTCAACATCACTTAGGGAGTTAATAATAGCTCCCAACTTGCAATCATCTGTGAAATTTGTCATCCAGAGTCCCTTCATGTTGGCCTGGAATTCATAGAAGTAGATACCAAACAGGAGAGGACCCAAGACTGAACCCTGTGGGACTCCACTTGTGACTAGTTGACAGTCTGACTTGGAGTCAGCTACTTTCACACTGTGGGTTCTACTTGTGAGCCAGTTTGCAAACCACCTAGTGATATAGGGGTTGATGCCAAGCTTACTGAGTTTTTCTATGATTCTTGTGTGGGGAATGGTATCAAAAGCCTTGTCTAGATCAAGGTAGGCTGTATGAACCAGCTTGCCTTCATCCACAGCTCTGGTGACTGACTCAAAGAAGTTGACCAAGTTGAGCAGGCATGGTCTACCCTTCACAAAACCAAACTGTGTGGGATCCAGAGTTTGGAAATTCCCTACATCCTTGTTTATTAGGTCCATGATGATGCATTTCCTAGCTTTGGATATCAGACTCATCAGGCTAATGGGGCGATAGTTCCCAGGGTCTGTAGTCAGTCCTCCTTTGTGCAGAGGGATGACTGTAGGCAGTGCGCCATTCAGTAGGGACAAAGCCTGAGGTGAGGCTGTGATTGGACAAGGCATACAGATGAGGTACCAGTTCACTCTGTAGTTCATGTAGAACACAACCAGGGATATTGTCAGGTCCCATAAAAGCTGCATTCTTGGCCTTGGATAGTGCTGTTTTAACCCATGCAGCAGTAATACTGGGTGCCTGGCAATCTACTGGTATTGTGATTGGTCTTTTAGGGGGGAGAGGGGTAAAGTTGGCACTGAATCTGTCGACCAGTATACTGGCAATATCTGTTGGCTCAGTATAGGAGGTACCATTGTGCAGTAGCTCACAACAAATCTGAGTATTGCCGTGGAGATTCTTTACATAACTATAGAAGGCCTTGTGGTTGCCTTTACTATCTGCTGCAATTCTTTTTTCATAGCTAGCTTTAGAGGATCTGATGAGGGATCTCAACTTTTTGTTGAGGCTGATAAGGGAGCTTTTCCAGTCTTTGGACTTCACCTTATTTTGCATCAGTTTCCTCCTGTTGTAGAGTTTGTTTATGGCAGGGGACCACCAGATTGGCTTCCTTTTTTGGGGGGAGAGTGTCTTGGTTCTAATGGGTATGGCGAGATTCATGCATTTGTGTATGTGTTCATACAGTACATTGGTATATGATTCTGCAGTCATGCAAATATTCTCCATTTGCATGGGTGCCGTGAAGTTAACCACCTCTGTTTTTAGGAGCCCAAAGTTAGCTTTGGAGATGTTTTTCATGGTGGTTTCCTTTGTGGGAGGGTGGGAGGGATGTGGATTTCCAAGGTGATTACTTTGTGGTCAGATCTAACCAGGGAGGAGCTGACTATTGGTGTAGAGCAACGATCACCCATGTCAGTAATGACCAGGTCAAGGATGTTGCTACCTCTAGTAGGGGTAAGAAAGAGCTGGTCCAGAGCATTGGAATTAATGAACTCCAGAAAATGCTGGGCAAGTGTATTGGTACATGAGTCGTTTTTTCAGTTAATGGAGGGGTAGTTGAAGTCACCTAGTAAGAGAGTGTTAGGTTGGACCCTAATATTCTCCAGAGTGCTTAGGAATGTGGAGTGCAAGTCTTGAGACATGGTTGGGGACTTATAGCAGGCTATGACCTGAATTGCTGTCTTACCCAATGTTAGCTGCACCTAAAGTATCTCTGATGTGTTATGTTGGACTACCAGTCTGGAGGTGTGTGCATCCATTATGAATATGGAAACACCACCGCCTTTGGAGCTTCTGTCCAAGGTCTTGGGCCTACAAGTGTGGAAAGAGTTACAACCTGGTAGTGCAGAGGTACTTTCTGCTGCCTTGAACCAGGTCTCTGTTACAGCACAAATATTGATGTTCTCCATTTTAAGGAGTGCTTTGAGTGAGTGAATTTTGAGATTTAGACTTCTAGCATTGAGCAGCATGACCCTCAGATTGCATTTGTTTGTAGCTGTTACAGTGGTAATTTGATCTTTGGAACACTGCCTAAAAAGGCACTGTAGGGGTGGCAAGAGCCTTGGCCAGTATCTGGAAGTCGAGGCATGACAGATGCAGGCCATCTCTAGCAAAGATTCCAGGTCTGTCAATCATGTCATCCCAGGCAGACAGATACTGGATCCCCTTAGAATGACACCAGAAACTTAGCCAATTGTTGAAATCAATCATTTTCTGCTTGTACTGTGGTATCATTCTGGGTGATGGTAGGATGCTGCTCAGGGCTAGGGTCATACCCACCTGGGCTACATAATCCAAGAGCTCCTCCATGTCTCTTTTCATGTAGTCCAGGGAGGTACATCTCATGTCATTCACACCCACATGTACAATGACAGAGTCATATTTGTACCTGTTGTTGAGGGACCTGAGTGTGTGCATTATGTGGTGGATCCTGGTACCTGACCAACTGTTACTTTCTCCTTATTCAACCTAGTGAGTGGGACATCAGTGTGCCTCACTATCAAGTCACCCCTATGACTAGTGTGTTGGGCATGCTCTTTTGCCTTAGGGGCTTTGGTTGAGTGGCACACTGTTTTGGAGAGTTATGTGTCTCGTGATTAGTGTTGTGTTGTGGTGGTCAAGTATGTTCCTGCCTTGAAGGTCTCTGATGCTTGGGTAGATTTTTATTAAGAGCCTCCATGAAGGTGGGTGTGTGGTTTGTGTTTTTATGTGAAGACAGTGCTGCTGTGTTTTCTGGAGGGCTATGTGTTACATGTGGTGTGGTGCAAGTGTTGATCTTCTCCTCTTAAACAGCTATTCCAGTCTTGGCTGGAGAGTGAGTGGCATCCAGTTTGGATATATAAGTGCACCTCTCACAAGTCTGAGTGTTGATAGGTAAGAGGAGACAGTTGTCAGTGTACATGAGTCAGTTGCTACATTTCCTTAGGATGCCCAAGTTCCCCAGGTTAATATGAGAAAGCACAGGGAACTGAGCTTTAGACATACCTGGAGGGGTGGGCATTGATAATAAGTACTGGATCTGTTTCCTTGTAGAACGCTTAGTGCTGGAAGCACTTTTCTGTGCTACAATAATTGCTACAAGAAGTCTGGTAAAGTGCTAGACTAATAAGCTAGTATAAGTGCAGGAGAGGAGAGAACTAGTAGATCTAAAGGGAAAAGTTGAAGAACAGACTCTGGCACTGCTCAGAAGCTTACAAACTGTCCTGAATACAGCAAGTCTGTATCTGGATTAGACTAGTTACAGGAAAGGTGGGAAAGAAGCGCAAATGCAGGCTTTTAAACTGGAAAGTTGAGAGAGATGGAAAAACTGTCCAAACGGCCAATAAACTACAATTTCTGGGCCAGGAACCACTCCTCTTGTGGTAGATAGGCTACCTAGTGCTTACCACTCCCACTGATAAGCTAGAAGGCTTCCCTACAACACAAAAAGGCTTGGGGGGGTCAGAAGCTTACAAAGAGTTGATGCATCTAGATCTAATGCCCAGCATCTGTCACACTTCACCATCATTGATGTATCCTAGATCTAACACCCAGCATGTGTCATATCTCACAAGCATTGATGCAACCTAGAGCTAAAATCCAGCATATGTCACACCTCACCATCACTGATGCATCCTAAAGCTAATGCCAAATGTGTCACACCTCACTGTCATTAATGCATCCAAGTGCTAATGTCCAGCTTAAGTCACACCTCACCATCAGTGATGCATCCTACAACTAACACCCACCATGTGTCACACACCTCCACCACTGAGGCATTTTAGAGCAAACAGCAAGCATGTATCACACATCATCATCACTGATGCATCATAAAGATAATACCCAGCATATGTCAAACCTCACCATCATTCATATATGCTAGGGATAACACCCAGCAGGTGTCATACCTCACCATCACCAATGCATTCTACAGCTAACACCTGGCATGTGTCACAGCTTCCCATCAATGAGGCATCCTGGACCTAATGCCCAACATGTCAGATCTCACCTTTACTGATACATCTAGAGCTAATGCCCAGCATGTGTCACACCTCACAAGCATTGATGCATCCCAGAGCTATCACCCAGCATGTATCATACATTACCAACATTGGTGTATCCTACAGCTAACACCCACCTCAGCATCATTGATGCATCCTAAACCTAAGGTGCAGCATGGGTCACACCACAGCATCACTGATGCATCATATAGCAAATTCCTATTGTGCGTCTCATCTCACAATCATTGAGGCATCATAGAGCTAACACCCAGCATGTGTCACAACACATCATCAGTAATGCATCCTAGAGCTAGTGCCCAGCGTGTATCATACCTCAACATCACTAATGCATCCAAGAGTTGACACCCAGCATTGTCACACTTAATCATCTTTGATGCATCCTAGAGATAAGACTCAGCATGTGTCATACATCACCATCATTGATGCATCCTACAACTAATGCCAAACCTGTATCACACCTCACCAACATTAATGCATCCTAGAGCTAACGCCCAGTATGTGTCAGAACTCAGCATCATTGATGCTTCCTAGAGCTAATACCCAGCATGGGTCACACCTCAGCATCACTGATGCATCTTAGAGCTAAGGCCCAGCATATATCACACCTCTCTATGACTGATGCATCCTACCGTTAACACCCAGCATGTGTCATACATCACCATCATTGATGCATCCTACAACTAATGCCAAACATTTATCACACCTCACCAACATTAATGCATCCTAGAGCTAACACCCAGCATATGTCAGAACCCAGCATCATTGATGCTTCCTAGAGCTAAGACCCAGCATGGGTCACATCTCAGCATCATTGATGCATCTTAGAGCTAAAGCCCAAAGTATATCACACCTCTCTATCACTGATGCATCCTACTGTTAACACCCAGCATGCATCACACTTCATCATCATTGATATTTCCTAGAGCTAATGCAAAACATGTGTCACACATCACCATTATTAGGTTCCTAGGTTCATAGGTTCATAGGTAGGTACTAGGTTATTAGCCCTAGGGCCTATATAAGCATAGCCAAAAAGCTACTCTGGCTTTCGCCACCCAAGAAAATTATTTTCCTGTGCCCCTGTCGAGCAGAGTCACAGAAGTGATCCCTGGGGTGAATTTCCTATTTCCCATCCAATTATTTATGCGTCCAAGATCTAATGCCCAGCATATGTCAGACCTCACCATCAATAATGCATCCTACAGCTAACACCCATCATGTGTCACACACCACCATCATTGAGGCATTTTAGAGCTAAAACCCAGCATGTGTTACACTTCATCATCACTGATTCATCATAAAGATAACATCCAGCATATGTCACACCTCACCTTTGTTCATGCATGCTAGGGTTAACACTTAGAAGGTGTCACACATCACCATAAAGAATGCATCCTAGTGCTAACACCCAGCATGAGTCACAACTCCCCATCATTGATGCTTCCTGGACCTAATGCCCAGCATATGCCTGGCCTTATCATTATTGATGTATCTAGACCTAATGGCCACCATGTGTCACACTTCACCATCACTGATGCATCCTAGAGCTAACACCAAACACGTGCCACACTTCAAATGCATTAATGCTGTAATGCTCCTGTACTGGCCCAGTAATCAAGGAGCCTCAATCCTCAACACTAACACCAGTGAGGGACATGCACATTGGGAGGATGACAAATACACACACAGTCATGTACAATTTCCCTTAAGAGCACACAAAGATGACAGTCAGCCTGGGACTGGTTTCTCTCTCTTTCTCCAGATCCCCAATAAGACTCCCCACTGGCACAGCTATAAGGTTGAGATCTCAGCCGAGCAGTCAAGTCAAAACCTCCAGCACCCTCTCTGTCCAACCAGTGCTTTGCTTCCCTGCCCAAGTAGCTGACACACACACACTTTGAGATTTTATCTATATACAAACACACAGACACTCTTGGGGAAGGCTGGTACAGGTTCACTAAGCTATACCCCCTTCTGTCCATACCAAAAGGTAGTTAGCACTGGCACCAACAAGCTCTTATCAGCTACCATAAGGCCTTTGCAAAGGGTGACGAATTCTACTGTGTAATGTTACTGTTATCCAAATGGTAAGTGTGACCAACAGCAAGGCTATTGGAGTGGCCTTTACAGTATCACCAAAATACATATGCAAGTACTCTAAGAGCTTAAATATCTCTACACAACACCAGCCACAATAAAAAGGTTTAAATATATTTAATAATAAATAATAAAAGCACACAACAATACTCATTGACTCAACACAGTGACAGTAGAGTTCAGAATCACAGGAAATATTTTAAAACAACATTGCAGAACAGTCTCACATAAATACAGAAAACATCTTGACTAGTCTTGCTATATTCCTATCTATCTCTAAGAGATACTATGCACTAATGTCTTACTTACACAGCCAGGCAGATATAGATGAGAAGTGCTGAAGATATGTTTACAGGTCTAGAACAAAATACAAAATGCACAGGCTTTCTCTCTGAGATAGTTCTTAAATTAATAATACATATTGCTGCTGGGTTAGTGAGATGATATCACTATTTGACACCTGCAGCTAGTTCCCAGGCTAAATGGATACCAACAGAATTTAACATGTCTCTCTGAAAAATACTTATCTCTTAGAAGCTGGCACTTATTTCTTAGAAGCTTGCCTGAAACGGGAAGCCGTAAAATTATTACCTCGGAAACCTGTAATTACCTCTGTTTCTAGACAATGGAAAGAAGCCCCTAGCCTAGACACCCTGTCTCTTAGCTGAGATAAACCAACTTTATAGCAGATCGTAAAACTCTTTACTTATTTTCTCAGAGTTTGCAAGTTAACTCTGCATGTCCCAAGTTCAACTATGAAAACATACATTTGCACAGGCATATCGTCCATATACATTTCTGCTCTTCTCCAGCAGAGTGCACTGTGGTTAAATTTTTGAAGCTCAGCACATAACATATAGTTTAATCATAACATAGAGTTCTTTTACATTTGTAAAACAAGCCTGTGGATCATATTAATATTTACAAGTGACATAGAATTATTTAAAAAATTCTACCTAGCTAGGCTGGCAGCCTTCACAAATGCACCCTAGAGCTAACACCCATCACGTGTCACACCTAACCATCATTGATACATACTAGATCTAACAGCCAGCATGTGTCACACCTCACCAACAGAGATGGATCCTAGTGCTAACTCCCATCATGTGTCATACCTCACCATCACTGATGCATCTTAGAGCTAACATTCAGCTTCTGTTACATCTCACCATCATTGATACATCCTAGAGTAAACACCCAGCATGTGTCATATTTCACCATCATTTGTGTATCCTTGAGCTAAGACCAAGCATGTGTCACACCTGACAATCATTGATGCATCCTAGAGCTAAAGTCCAGCATGTTTCACACATCACCATCATCAATGCAATCTAGAGCTAACTCCCAGCATGTGTCACTGCTCACCATCATTGATCCATGTTAGATCTAATGAGCAGCATGTGTCATCCCTCACCATCACTGATGCATTCTAGAGCTAACGCCCAGCATGTCACACCTCGCTATCATTGATTCATCCCAGAACTAATGAGCAGAATGTGTCATACCTCACAATAATTGATGAACTCTTGAGGTAATGCCCAGAATGTGTCACACATTAGCATCATTGATGCCTACTACAGCTAATGCCCAGCATATGTCACACCTCGCCATCATTTATGCATCCGAGGGCTAATAATCAGCATATGTCAACCCTCACCATCACTGATGCATCCTAGAGCTAACACCCATTATGTATCACACCTCACCATCATTGAAACATTCTAGAGCTAATGCCCAGCATGTGTCACTCCTCACCATCACTGATGCATTGTAGATGTAACACTGAGCATGTGTCACACCTCACCACCATTGAAGCACCCTAGATCTAACATCCAGAATGTGTCACACCTCACTATCATTGATGCATTCTAGAGCTAACACACCGCATCTGTCACATCTCACCATCATTGAGGCACCTTTGAGCTCATACCCAGCAAATGTCATACCTCATCATCGCTGATGCATTGTACAGCTAAAACCCAGTACATGTCACAATTCACCATCATTGATACATCCTAGAGCTAACACCCAGCAAGTGTCACACTTCATCATTGATGCCTCCTCGAGCTAACGCCCAGCATGTGTCAAAACTATCATTGATGCATCCTAGATCTAATGCCCTGCATGTATCACACCACACCATCAGTGAAGCAACAAAGAGTTAATGCCCTGCATGTATCACACCTCCCTATCGTTAATGCATATTAGAGCTAATAACAAGCATATGTCAGCCCTATCCATCATTGATGCACCCTAGAGCTGAAGCCCAGCATGTGTCACACTTCACCATCATTGATGCATCCTAGAGTTACACCCAGCATGTACCACACCTCACTATCATTGATGCATCCTAGAGCTACCACCCAGCATGTGTCACACCTCACCAACACTGATACATGCTAGATCTAATGCCCAGCATGTGTCACACTTCACCATCAGTGATGCATCCAAGAGCTAATGCCCATCATGTGCCCCACCTCACCATCATTGATGCATCCTAGGGATAACACCCAGCATGTGTCACACCTCAACATCACTGATGTATCCTAGAGCTAATGTCCAGAATGTTTCACACCTTACCATCATTGATGCATACAAACCCTAACTCCCAGCAAGTGTCACACCTCACCATCACTGATGCATCCTAGGGCTAATGCCGAGCAT
The DNA here is from genome assembly GCF_019279795.1 of Protopterus annectens. Taxonomy (NCBI): domain Eukaryota; kingdom Metazoa; phylum Chordata; order Ceratodontiformes; family Protopteridae; genus Protopterus; species Protopterus annectens. The sequence goes on along the minus strand of NC_056729.1, from coordinate 855,160,256 downwards.
GTGTCACACCACATTGTCATTGATGCATCCTAGAGCTAACTCACAGCATCTTTTACACCTCACCATCATTGATGCATCCTAGAGCTAACATCCAACATCTGTCATTTCTCACCATCATTGATGCATCCTAGAGTAAACACCTAGCATATGTCACACTTCCCCATCATTTGTGCATCCTAGAGCTAACATCCTGCATGTGTCACAGCTCCCCATCATTGATGCTTCATACAGCTAAAGTGCAGCATGTGTCACACTTCACTATCAATGATGTATTCTAGAGCTAACGCCCAGCATGTGTCACACCTCACTATCATTGCTGCATCTTAGGGCTAGTGCCCAGCATTTGTCACACCTCACCATCATTGATGCATCCAACAGCTCAGCATGTGTCACACCTCATCATCATTGATGCATCCGAGAACTAATGCCAACATCATCTCATACCTCATGATTGATGAATATTAGAGCTAATACCCAGCATATGTCACACTTTACCATCATTGATGCATCCAAGAGCTAATGCTCAGCATGTGTCTCACCTCACCATCATTGATGCATCCTAGAACTAATGCCCACAATGTGTCATACTTCACAATGATTGAGGAATCCTAGAGCTAATGCCCAGCATGTGTCACACCTCACCATCACTGATGCATTGGAGAGGTTACATCCTAGAGCTAATGCCCAGCATGTGTCACACTTTACCATCATTGATGCATCCAAAAGCTAATGCTCAGCATGTGTCTCACCTCACCATCATTGATGCATCCTAGAACTAATGCCCACAATGTGTCATACCTCACAATGATTGATGAATGCTAGAGATAATGCCCAGCATGTGTCACACTTCACCATCACTGATGCATCCTACAATTAATACCCATTATATGTCACACCTAACATTCATTAATGCATCTTATAGCTAATATCCAGCATGAGAAACACTGCACCATCATTGATGCATCCAAGAGCTAATGCTCAGCATGTGTCACACCTCACCATCATTGATGCATCCTAGAACTAATGCCCACAATGTGTCATACCTCACAATGATTGATGAATGCTAGTGATAATGCCCAGCATGTGTCACACTTCACCATCACTGATGCATCCTACAATTAACACACATCATATGTCACACCTAACATTCATTAATGCATCTTATAGCTAATATCCAGCATGAGAAACACTGCACCATAACTGATTCATCCTAGAGCTAATGCCCAGCATGTATCAAACCTCACTATCATTGGTACATCCTAGAACTAACAACCATCATGTGTCACACCTCACATTCATCCATGCAAACTAGAGCTAACTGCTAGCATGTGTCACAACTCAGCATCATTGCTGCATCCTAGAGCTAATGCCTAGCATTTCTCACACCACATCATCATTGATGTATCCTATTTCTAACGGCCAAAATGTGTCACACCTCACCATCATTGGTCCATTCTAGGGCTAGCACTCAGCATATGTCACACCTCACCACCATTGATGCATCCCAGAGATATCACCTAGCATGTATCACACCTCTCCAACAATTGATGAATCCTAGAGCCAACAACCAGCATGTATCACACCTCACCAACACCTCACCAACACTTATGCATCCTAGAATATTTTTCCAGTAGGCGTTAGGCAATGAAACAAAATGCATGAACCAATAATGACAAAACTGTCCAATTCAGAACATTTCCATCATAAAACTCTATTTTCACACACACAATAAATTATATAGATAGATAGAATGACTGTAGTGTAAGCCATGGGCATCTTCCAAAGCTTCTTGCATTTATTTTTAATTTCAGTTTTATTTTTGGAGTGGGAACAAAAGAAAAAAAAATAGGGACACATTTTAAACATTGCTTGTATAATTTTGGAAAGTTGCTAGAATAAAACGTTGTGTTACCACCATGTATTTCACTGCCAAGTCTTGAACCCAGAACCTTGTGCACTACAGTCAGAGCAACATACCACTATGCCAAATCAGCAGCTTCCTGAAAGACATGAAGACTAAAACTTAAATGATTTATCATTTAGTGAATTCAGTTCTCACTTCTCACCACCATAGCTCTCAACCTCTTAGCACAAAAAAACTGGACAAAGCGAGTAATGGGGTAATGCAGCCCCAAAACAGGGACACATTTCAAATACTGATCTTATAAACTTAGACAATTGCTAGAAAAAAAGGTTTGTGTTACCATTTATTTTCTGAAGAATATGAAGGCTGAAATTCAAATGCCTGTCATTTTGATCTTTGGAAGATGGTAGAACAAGAATAAAAATATTCTTGTCTTATTTTATGTTAACAACTTTATTGAGGTATTCAGATTAGCTACATTGAATATATCTGACTGGCCCACATAGAGGAAGACTAGAGTAGGCAAGAAAGACATCTGCATTTGTTTAATTTCTTGTATTAATTATTATACTTTTATGCACATAATATGAAACTTTTTTCTTTGCATTTTTTCTTAGCTCAAACCAGGTGTTGTAGCAAACACTGCTTATTTTACACTATCGCAGTCCATGTCAGAATCCAACAGAAAATGAACAATTAAGCAATCTTCAATAAACCCAAGAGATTAATACAGAAGTCTGTCCTTAAAGGACAGCAGCAGAAATAGCACAGTAATGCAAGGCTAATGCAGAATGAAACACAGAATGGATGGCAAACAGTAAATAACTGTTGTGCATGTGAAAAAAAATGAATGAGAGACAAACAGAAAGGCTGCTTTGTACAGACAACTTGGGGCACAAAACAAGACTGAAGCTCAGTAAATTGTATGAAAAAAAGAATTCACCAACTATCATCACAAAGCAGATAAACGTATTCATGATTGCCATGTATTTATATCCCTCAGTTTTCAATCAGATACAATAATTCTTCTTAGTTAAGCTATGTTCCACATGCGAGCTGTCAAACTGAAGGTTCTGGGAAATGTTTCCAGTCAGTTATTGAAGGGCAGCAGCTGTGAGTCGTAATCAGGAAGCAGAGGCGGGCTGGGGCTGGCCGTGTGTGTGCACGAGAAGGAGAGAGAGGCTACTGGATTTGTTGTCGGCGACTGACTTTACTAAACCTGCTTTAGTGCAAAGTCCACGTACCATTTTACCTTCTGTATACTGTGCAGTGTGTTTAATACGGCACATTTTAGTAAAATCTTAATTTGAAGCCCTTCCTGTGAAGAAAAGTTAATGAGATTTTTAACAACAGATGCAGGTTTTATGTATTGTGAAATTCATCAGAAGCAAGCTAAATCTGATTTTGTATGTTTGATTTTGTTTTAATACATCAGAAAGTTCAGCAACATTAAAATACAGCAATGTTTAGCAATGAGAAGATAGCTGTACACAAAGCTGCCCTTTTCACGCACACATATTCTTGTGAAAGCCTACTAGTTTTCAGCTCGTTCCCTCCCCATCTCTTTGTCACACAGGACTCATACACACACACACACACACACACACACACACACACACACACACACACACACGCACACACACACACACACACGTTGATGGGAAGAAACAGTAGATACTTAGAGAGTACCTTAGAAGCATATTCCATCCATCTGTGCAGCTCGTATGTAAGCATTAGAAAGAACTCCTAATACATTTCCTCAGCATTCGTTCATTGAACTCCTAAATACATTTCTGAAAGCTCCTTCAGTGCAGCAGATGCACACGGGAAAGAAATACACTCGCCAGTCTCTCAAATGCCGAAAAGCCCTTGCACTCAGTTCTGACAGGCTGATGGCACTGACGTCATCGTGCACGTGATGACGTCACCTCTGAAAATGTGGAAAATTTTAAAAGCCTGGAAAAAAATTGGAAATGAAGGGGTGCCACTCATGAATTATGGCACCTCATTATTTGGATCCTAAACCTCGGTAAAAAATGAGCAATTCGGTACAGCTGGGAGATCTGGTTACATGCTAGCATCCTACCTCTCAACCGTGCTGAATTCTTCGGCATTTAACAATTTTGAGGTCCAAATAATGGGATGCCACAAATTTCCGATTGGCCCCATTTATTCATGATTAATTCCAAGCCTTTTTTAAATTTTTTTTCCACCTCGGCAATCTTCCACTGACATCATCACATGAGCGATGGTGTCAGCATCATGAGCGGCTTGCCAGCCAGTCAACATTCAGCTGAGAGCTTCAGGTGTGTGATTGTCTGAGTGTTTATGTTTGGGCAGCAGCAACATGCAACTTGGACGGATTTCAAATCAGGACATGTGCAGCCAGCAACAGCTTAGCCAATATTCGGATTCCTAACAGGCTAAAATGGAGACTGGGACCGCAAGAGAGCAATAAGACTACAACAGACCCAACAGTGTTTTTTTTTTATTTTTTATTAAGAGAATGAGAAGTGAACTCTGATTTTGCAACTAGTAACAGTCACAAAGTCAGTGATAGCCAAGCCATCGCATTTGTTTCAGACTTCAGTCAGTGCAGCAGGGGTTCCGGGGGGCATGTCGTTTCTCACGTTTGTATGTACTGCTCTGAGTGCTCTGCCTGTGATAATTTTTTTTTTTTTTGGTGGCATTTTGGCAAGCAACCTGACTGTTAGCAAAAGTTAACTTTATCAGCAGTTGTGAGAGACTGATTAATTCAGTCAAGTAATGTTGTGGTGGAGTGAGTCTGGGCTCTGGGATGATGAGAACAGCTGCCTTGTCTGTACTGTGCTAGACTAGTACAGTAGTGCTTTTTGTTTTAGTTTAAATTAATATTTAGTGAAAATTGCAAGGAGGATTCCAAGGAATTGGAAGGCAAGCCAAGTCATTCGTTTTTACTTCGGCTTTGATAGTGCAGCAAGTGGCAGTTGCAGACCAGTCTTCTTCACTGAAGAAACTATGAGGAAATTTATCACCAACCACCATTTCTTCCCCCGGCTCTTCCAGGTAAAAAAAAAAAATAAAGCTTGTGCAGTAAACGTTCCATTTTGGTGCTTGTGCATACTTGAAACAGAGGGGATGCATCACTAGGGGAAATGCTTCATTTTGGTGCTGTGTGTGTGTGTGTGTGTGTGTGTGTGTGTGTGTGTGTGTGTGTGTGTGTGTGTGTGTGTGTGTGTGTGTGTGTATGTGTGCGTGCACAATTGCGCACGTGTTTTTTTTAAAATCCTTTGATGATTAATGATGTTTGTATTCTTGCATGCTGTTTGGGGAAACATTTTGCTGCCTGGAAGATGGTTTGTTGATAATTAACTTGATAAGAATATCATTAATTCCGGATATTTGCATTCTACAATGTGGCAGCCAGAGATGCTTGCTCATCTAAACTACTGGGATTCCAAGATATTGCAAAATTAGAATTTTGATTTTAGAGAGAGCACAAGTGTTTATACTGCTATTTTATGGTACATAATTCATGCTGTGAACACACAAGGTGTTAGGCTCACTGAACTCCAATATAGCATATAGGTTTCCCCTCTGCTATAAACAGCTGTTTTCATAAACAAGCAAAGCTGAGTGAGTTTATTAACTTCACTTTTTAGTCCAACTGACTGTACCTTAAAAGAAGCCTAAAACCTTTTTTTACTTAGCTCATCTTTGTTGTACTTTAAAAGCACCTCATTTTAAGGAGCCTCCTGCTACTTTATTTAGTTTCTTTTTAGAATTCCAAGTTCTTATTTGTTACAGACAGATCATAGGTAAAAGTGTGCAGTGCCGCTTGAACAGAGGTATGATATCCTATGATATACATTTGTAAAGGTCATTTTATTTAGCAAGTCCCAGAGTCTGCTACTGAAAAGTGTGATTAGTACTCTATGAAGTTCATTGCAGTACTATGTGAGGCATTTTACTATCAGGGTTTCCATATTTCTATCTTCAGGGTTTCTACATGTAACATGCCATCTACAATTTTGACCAACCCTACTCAACACTCCTTTAATTTTGGAGGTTGTTTTTTTGGAGGAGTAGATAGAGCAATAAATACAAGTAGTGGCTTTAGGGACAGGGGGTCATACTTGAAACTGAGGGGATGCATGCATCGCTAGGGAAAATGGTTCATTTTGGTGCTCTGTGTGTGTGTGTGTGTGTGTGTGTGTGTGTGTGTGTGTGTGTGTGTGTGTGTGTGTGTGTGTGTGTGTGTGTGCATGCATATGCGCACTGTCAGCATAATACTTATTTCTTAAATGTTATTAAACAAGCAATGCATGTTTGCCATTTAGTACTGCATATACAGCATGTGCTCAACCATATTCATATTCTGACTTCTGCTTGTCTGACTCACTTGGATGAAGTAGCTTAGAATAAAGTATTGTACTGTGGAACATGTGAATTACAGTCTTGAAATAAGTTACAAATCTTATGTCCTTACACTTGCAATTGAGAAAGTAAAGCAAACATTTTAGCATGTAAGAGGCAGTAAAGTTGGTCTCATTGATGAGTTCTAACAGTGAAATTTAAACATGCCCACAGCAAACATACACACACTCGAATATGTGAAAGAACACACACACGTTATTTATGTATTTACCTGCATCATATGGCTTTTTGCACATACACACACATATAGATACATACATACATACATATACAGTGTTCTTCAGTTTGCTTTTGAAAGATGGTATCCCACAATTCCACTGGAGTGGGTGGGGTTACATAAGTATGTATGCAAATTTTATGTTAATCACCGTACAGATTTGTACCTATTTTTCATGAGCTTTGTCCAGATTTTTGATGTTTCCAGGTTGAGAGGTATGGCTAGCATCATTGATGCAATCTAGGCTAAGGCCCAGCATCACTGATGCATCACAGACCAAACCCCCAGTATGCATCACTTCACCACGACTGACACATCCTAAAGCTAACACCCAGCATGTGTCATACTTTACCATCATTAATATATCCCAAAGCTATCACCCAGCATGTATCACACCTCACCAGCATTGATGCATCCTAAATCTAATTCCCAGGGAGTCTCACACCTCAGCATCACTGATGCATCCTAGAGCTAAAGCCCAGCATGGATCACACCACAGCCTCACTACTACATCATAGAGCAAACTCCCAGTGTGCATCACACCTCACAATCATTGATACATCCTAGAGCTAAAGTCCAGCATGTTCCACACATCACCATCATAAATGCATCCTAAAGCTAATGCCCAGCATGCCACAGCTCACGATCATTGATGTGTCTTAGAGCTAATGAGCAGCATGCATCACCCATCAACATCATTGATGCATCCTAGAGGTAATATCCAGCATCTGTCACTCCTCACCATCACTGATGCATCCTAGAGTAAACATACAGCATATGTCACACTTCACCATCATTGATGCATCCTAGAGCTAATGTACAGCATGTGCCACACCTCATTCATCGCTGATGCACCCTAGAGCTAAATCCCAGCATGTGTCACACTTCACCATCATTGATGCATCCTAGAGTTAATGTCCTGCATGTGCCACACCTCATTATTATTGATGCATCCTAGAACTACCACCCAGCATGTGTCACACCTCACCAACATTGATACATGCTAAATCTAATGCCCAATATGTCAAACCTCACCATCAGTGATGCATGCTTGAGCTAATGCCCAGCATGTCTCACCATCACTGATGCATCCTAGGGATAACACACACCATATCACACCTCAACATCACTGATGTATCCTAGAGCTTATGTCCAGAATGTGTCACACCTCACCATCATTGATGCATACAAACCCTAACTCCCAGGATGTGTCACACCTAACCATCACTGATGCATTCTAGGGCTAATGCTGTGCATGTGTCACACCACACTGTCATTGATGCATCCTAGCACTAACTCACAGCATCTTTCACAATTCACTATCATTGATGCATCCTAGAGCTAATATCTAGCATCTGTCACTGCTCACCATCATCGATGCATCCTAGAGTAAACACCCAGCATATGTCACACTTCACTATCATTTATGCATCCTAGAGTTAAGACCCAGCATATGTCACATCTCACAATCTTTGATGCATCCTAGAGCTAAACTCCAGCATGTTTCACACATCACTATCATTAATGCATCCTAGAGCTACCGCCCTGCATGTGTCATAGCTCCCCATCATTGATGCTTCATAGAGCTAAAGTGCAGCATGTGTCACCCTTCACTATCATTGATGCATTCTAGAGCTAATGCCCAGCATGTGTCATACCTCACTATCATTGCTGCCTCCTAGGACTAGTGCTGAGCATGTGTCACACCTCACCATCATTGATGCATCCAACAGCTCAGCATGTGTCACACCTCACCATCATTGATGCATCCTACAACTAATGCCAACATCGTGTCATACCTCACAATGATTGATGAATCGTGGACCCCAATGCCCAGCATGTGTCTCACCTCACAATTATTGATGCAACCTAGAATTAATGCCCACAATGTGTCATATCTCACAATGATTGATGAATACTAGAGCTAATGCCCAGCATGTGCCACACCTCATCATCACTGTTGCATCGGAGGGGTTACACCCAGCATGTGTCACACTTCGCCATCGCTGATGCATCCTACAGTTAACACCCATCATATGTCACATCTAACATTCATTAATGCATCTTATAGCTAACATCCAGCATGAGAAACACTGCACCACAATTGATGTATCCTACAGCTAATGACCAGCAAGTTTCACATCTCAACATCATAGATGCATCCTAGAGCTAATGCCCAGCATGTATCATATCTCACCGTCATTGGTACATCCTAGAACTAATAACCATCATGTGTCACACCTGACATTCATCCCTGCAAACTAGAGCTAACTGCTAGCATGTGTCACAACTCAGCATCATTGCTGCATCCTAGAGCTAAAGCCTAGAATTTCTCATGCCACATTATCATTGATGTATCCTATTTCTAATGCCCAGAATGTGTCACACCTCATCATCATTGATCCATTCTAGGGCTAGCACTCAGCATATGTCACACCTCACCACCACTGATGTATCCCAGAGCTATCACCTAGCATGTATCACACCTCTCCAACAATTGATGCATCCTAGAGCCAATGCCCAGCATGTATCACACCTCACCAACATTGATGCATCCTAGAGCTAATGAGCAGCATGTGTCACCCATCACCATCATTGATGCCTCCTAGGGTTATTGCTCAGCATGTCTCACATGTCACCACAACTGATGCATCCCAGAGCTATCATCCAGCATGTATCACACCTCACCTACAATTGATGCATCCTACAGCTAATGCCCAGCATGTGTCACACTCTAGCATCATTGACGGATCCCAAATCTAAGGCCCAGCATAGGTCACACCTCACCATCAATGATGCATTATAGACCAAACCTCCAGTGTGCATCATTTTACCATGATTGACACATTCTACAACTAACACCCAGCATGTGTTACACTTCGCTATCATTAATATATCCCAGAGCTATCTCCCAGCATGTGTCACACTTCACCATTATTAATACAGAGCTTATGACTAGGAAGTGTCACACCTCAGCATCACTGATGCATCCTAGAGCTAAGGCTCAGCATGGAACACACCACAGCCTCTATGATGCATCATAGAGCAAACTCCCAGTGTGCATCACACCTCACAATCACTGATACATTCTAGAGCTAACACCCATTATGTGTCACACCCCACCATCATTTCTGCATTCTAAGGCTAGTGGCCAGCATGTGTCACCCCTCACCATCACTGATGCATCCTAGAGCAAACACCCACTATATGTCACACCTCACCATTCCTAATTCATCCTACAGCTAACACTCAACATGTGTCACAGCTCACCATCACTGTCATAGAGGTATTGTCCAGCATGTGTCACAGCTTGCCATCATCAATGTCTCCAAAAGCTAATGCTAAGCATGTGTAACACCTCACCATCTTTGAAGCACCCTAGAGCTAACATCCAGAGTGTGTCACACCTCACCATCACTAATGCATCCTAGAGATTACACCCAGAATGCGGCACACCTGACCATTACATATGCATCCTAGAACTAATATCCAGAATGTGTCATATTTCACCATCATTGATGCATTCTAAAGCTAATACTCAGCATCACCACTGATTCATCCTACAGCTAACACCCAGTACATATCAGACCTCACCATCCTCTATACATCCTATTACTACCACTGAGCATGTGTCAAACCTATTGTTGATGCATCCTAGACCTAATACCCAGCATGTATCACACCACACGATCAGTGATGCATCATAGAGCTAATGCTCTGCATGTATCACATCTCCCCATCATTAATGCATGCTAGAGCTAATCCTAAGCATGTGTCAGACCCACCCATCATTGATGCACCCTAAAGCTAAATCCATCCTGGGAAGATCTTTGTAGCTGTGGTGGTTTGATGAAGTGGGCTTCGATGTTTTCAGCATCAAAAAAACAGTTTTCAGTATTATGGCACTTGGACAAAATAAGGTAGGCCCATATAAATATATATATATATATATATATATATATATATATATATATATATATATATATATAGATATATATATATATATATATAGTTCCACTTCATATCATCAAATTATCATTTCATCAAATTTCAAATCATTGAGACCAAATCGTCGAAAACTCATTTCATCAAAAACTCATTTGATCGAATCTCAAATCATTGAAAACTATAAAGCAACTAGAAATAACATTCCACAAAGGTTTTACTATGTTTATGCAGGGGGGCAAGCCCCCTTGCACCCCCCCTAAATAAATATACCAACTCCAAGGTCACACTACAGTGGGGGAAAAAGGTAATTTCCTAACCCCACTGTAGTGTGACCTTGGAGATGGTATATTTAATTACGGGATGGTGGGGGGTGCAGGGGGGCTTGCCCCCCTGCATAAACATAGTAAACAGTGTCTGGGATGTTATTTCTAGTTGCTTTATAGTTTTCAACAATTTGAGATTCGATTATATAAGTTTTTGACGGAATGAGTTTTTGACGATTTGGTCTCAATGATTTGAATGAAATGATAATTCGATGATATGAAGTGGAACCATATATATATATATATATATATATATATATATATATATATATGTATGTATATATATCTATATATATATATGTATTATATATATATATTCTATATATATCTATATCTATATCTATCTATATATCTATCTATCTATATATATAGATATATATATATATATGGGTCCACTACAGAATCTCGAAAGCTCATAATACCGAAGCCCATAATCCTGAGCCCAAAATCCCGAAAATTCAAAATCCCGAAAACCCAAAATCCTGAAACTCAAAATCCTGAAAACACAAAATGGACATACGGACGTCATTGTGGCTTTGCTATTGTTAGCCCTGTGGTGTTAGGTCATGCGTTGGGTTCAGGTAAGTGTGCGGTTGGTTTTATGTTAGGGTTAGGGGCGGTTTAAGTGAGTTAGGGTTAGGGCGCAGGTTAGGCATGTATGCAATAGTGACAAATATTGGGGTTGTGGGCGGTTTAAGTGAGTTAGGGTTAGGGAGCGGGTCAGGTGAGTGTGCGATAGTGATGGACCTTAGGGTTAGGGTTAGGGTCAGGGTCAGTTGGTAGATATTAGTGTCTTTATATTGACATATTAGCATTATTTGTGTTTTCAGGATTTTGAGTTTCAGGATTTTGGGCTTTCGGGATTTTGAATTTTCGGGATTTTGGGCTCAGGATTA